>NC_090026.1:39448792-39757639 GCF_037176765.1 Anolis sagrei | reverse complement strand
CCAGAAAACACAGTATTTTCTGTTGGTCATGGGGGCTCTATGTGGGAAGTTTGGCCCAATTCTGTCGTTGGTGGGGTTCAGAATGCTCTTTGATTGTAGGTGAACTGTAAATCCCAGAAACTACAACTCCGAATTGTCAAGGTCTGTTTTCCCAAAACTCCACCAGTGTTCACATTTGGGCATATTGAGTATTCATGCTAAGTTTGGTCCAGATCCATCATTGTTTGAGTCCACAGTTCTCTCTGGATATAGGTGAACTACAACTCCCAAACTGAAGGTCAAGGCCCACCAAACCCTTCCAGTATTTTATGTGGGTCATGGAAGTTCTGTGTGCCAAGTTTGGTTCAATTCCATTGTTGGTGGAGTTCAGAATGCTCTTTGATTGTAGGTGAACTATAAATCCCAGCAACTACAAATTCTAAATCACTAAATCAACCCCCCAACCCTGCTGGTATACAAATTTGGGCATATTGGGTTTTTGTGCCAAATTTGGTTCATTGAATGAAAATACATCCTGCATATGATACTTACATGACAATTCGTAACAGTAGCAAAATAACAGTTGTGAAGTAGCAACAAAAATAATGTTATGGTTGGGGGTCACCACCACATGAGGGACTGTATTAAGGGGTCACGGCACTAGGAAGGTTGAGAAACACTGAGTTATGAAGTCGAACATGACCACCACCACCCCATAAGAGATAGTAACTTATAGTTTTGCTAAGGGCAAGGACACCAGGCTGGATAATAAGGGTTAAGCCTTGGTCAGTTTGGTGTGTATCATTTAATCAAGGCTTTATGCCCTATTTTCATATGTTTACAGCAGAAGGTAACCAATTTATTACTGCAAATCATGCCACAAAAGTATTTGAATTTTTCCATCTGAGACACACCTGGGTTCCTGATCGTCCCCCATCTCACAAACAAGGGACTCTCTTTCCCCTTCATGGATATATTTCCCTTTATGGACACTGGGGGAGGGTAGTTGGGTTTACTCTCTGTATTATAATTTCTATATTTTCATATTTTCTCCTGTATTTCTATACTTTTCTTCATGTATCTGATCTTTCCTGACCCTTTTTGCCCCCTTTTTGCCTCCAGGATCAGGAAGTTGACCTGATCCTGGAGGGGCAGAGATTAGCTATCACAAAGAACTCTTTTATCTATAGACATCCCTTGCACGGACAGTAACAAATGGTGATATTCTTTGGCTTTGGAGATACTTGGTCACCAAGGAAGTCACCAATTAGCAAACTCTTAATTTTGCCATAGATGCAGGCGAAATGTCAAGAGAGAATGCCTCTAGACCATGACCATATAGCCCGAAAAAACCTACAACAACCCAAACTCTTAATCATATCTCCATGGGATAAGGGGAAACCCTCGAAAAGTTTCCCCCTCCCAACCTGTCACCCATTCAGCCTCTCACTAAAGATATCCACCTAAGTTTGCCCCCATTGTTCCCCTGTCTGTGCTGTTAAAGAAAACCCAGATTATGTTGATTTATGTTTATTGCCACCCATCTCAGGACAATAGACTAGCCTGACTCGCAGGCCTTTCTAGGACTTGCTAGGCATTTGGACATTTCCTGAGTTTCCATAATCCACTCAAGAATGCATTGTATTCCCTTGTCCCGCCTCCCTCCCTCCTGATTCGCCGAAGTGGCAGGAGCCTTCTGATTGGCCCAGGCGCACCGCAGCAGCCCTGTGATTGGCCCACGCACTCAGAGGGCGGCCCAGCCTCCTCCCAGCTGTTGGGGTATCAGCCAATCACTTTTCAGCCAGGCGGAGGGCAGGGAGCGGGAAGATTTGAAACCCACAACTCTGTATTTTCTATAAAAATACAGAGGGCAGGGAGCAGGGAGATTTGAAACCCACAATTCTGTATTTTCTATAAAAATGGCAGGGAGTGGGGAGATTTGAAACCCACAACTCTGTATTTTCTATAAAAATGCCATTTATTTCTGTAACCACATGCTCTGCTTGGCGAATGATTGCTGCTCTGCATCCCTTTCAGCTGAATCGCTAATAAACCTCGGTGGCACTTCCTTCAACTTGATGAGACCTTTTATTGGGAAAAATCAGGGATTGGGTGCTTCTCTCTGTCTCACCAGGGTAACGAACTCTTTGATGAGTCTGATTGGTCTCTGTCTCCAGGCAAAGACCCCTAAATTCTTCCTTGATATCAGTTACTATTATTAAGTTACTGGTTTGGTAAAGAAGGTATGACAAAACCATATTTTAAATGCATTGCAACGTATGGTAAGCAAGTTACTACTTTAGTATAAAAGACTAGATTAGTATAAAACACATGGTGGCGCAGTGGGTTAAACCCCTGTGCCAGCAGAACTGAAAACCGACAAATCTGGGGAGAGTGTGGATGAGCTCCCTCTGTCAGCTCCGGCTCCTCATGTGGGGACATGAGAGAAGCCTCCCACAAGGATGGTAAAACATCAAAACATCCTGGTGTCCTCTGGGCAACGTCCTTGCAGGTGGCCAATTCTATCACACCAGAAGCAACTTGCAGGTTCTCAAGTCACTCCTAACACAAAAAACGTATTAAAGACTAAGGTAAAGGTAAAGATTTTTCTCTGACATTAAGTCCCGTTATGTCCAACTCTGGGGGGTGGTGCTCATCTCCATTTCTAAGCCAAAGAACCAGCGTTGTCCGTAAACACCTCCAAGGTCATGTGGCCGGCATGACTGCATGGAACGCCCTTACCTTCCCACCACAGAGGTAACTATTGATCTACTTACATTTGCATGTTTTCAAACTGCTAGACTGGCAGAAGCTGGGGTTAACAGCAGGAGCTCACCCTGCTCCTCGGATTTAAACCGGCAACCTTTCGGTCAGCAAGTTCACCAGCTCTGTGGTTTAACCCACTTGTCTCATCCATGCAGCAAAATATAACAAAATGCAAACCAAAGAAACACAGTGATACCTTTGCTAAGCCGATCAAAGCTAGAAAAATGCATTATGCAAGCTTTCAAAGCTCACCAGCTTTTTCACCTTACAGAAAGGAATGTGATGCTGGAAGATCACAGAGCTGCATTTTCCTTGAAATGTTTAAAATTGTATTCCAGATTTTTTTTCCATGTCAGGAGCGACTTGAGAAACTACAAGTTGCTTCTGGTGTAAGAGAATTGGCCATCTGCAAGGACATTGCCCAGGGGATGCCTGGATGTTTGATGTTTTACCATCCTTGTGGGAGGCTTCTCTCATGTCCCTGCATGAGGAGCTGGAGCTGACAGAGGGAGCTCAACCCGCTCTCCCTGGATTCGAACCTCATGCGGAAGTACTTTATCAGTGTCGCAGAAGGAAGATGAAAGCGACAGCTCCCCTGGAGGCCAGAAAAGTTAAATAGCCTCTGACTGTCTGTCTATATCTATTGTGTGTCTTTGGCATTAAATGTTTGCCATATATGTATACATTGCAGGGGCGGCCCGTCCATTACTCGAAGTAAGCGGTGGCGGAATACTTTTTTTGCCAGGGGGCGCTGTTCTGTCCTTAGGCCACGCCTCCTCCTGCAGGCCCCATGCGCCCTCCACAGCCTTCTTCTAATGGAGAAGCGCAGGCCCCGCCCACTAGGCGAGAGGGAAGTCCTCCCTCCCTCCCTCCCTCCCTGCCAGGAGGGAGGGAGGCAGCCAGCCAGCCAGGCTCTTTCTTTCGCTTTCCCTTTCCTTCCCTGCAGCTGAGCCTGGACCCCTCTCAGGGCAGCAAGGAGGCCTGGTCAAAAGGTACTGCAAATGTCATCTTCTGTACATGCCTGCCCCAAACCCCTCTAGTATTTGGTCATGGAAGTCCTATATGCCAAGCTTGGTTCAATTCTATTGTTGGTGGAGCTCAGAATGTTCTTTGGTGCTTGGTAAACTGCAATTCCCAAATGTCAGGGTCTATTTTTCCCAACCCCCTCTCCAGTATTTTCTGTTAGTCATGAAAGTCCTGTATGCCAAGTTTGGTTCAGTTCTACTATTGGTGGAGTTCAGAATGCTCTTTGGTGCTTGGTGAAGCATTCTCACCTGATGTTTCACCCACATCTATGGCAGGCATCCTCAAGAGGCTGTGAGGTCTGTTTGTAACTAGGCAAGTGGGGTTTGTATATCTGTGGAATGTCCAGGGTGGGAAAAAGAACTCATGTCTGCTTGAGGTAAGTGTGAATGTTGCAATTGGTCATCTTGATGAGTATTTAATGGCCTTGCAGCTTCGAAGCCGAGCTAGTTGCTGCCCAGGAATCCTTTGTTAGGAGCGGTTAACTGGCCCTGATTGCTTTATGTCAGGAATTCCCCCCCTTTTTTAGTGTTGCTCATTATTTATTGTTCTGATTTTAGAGGGTTATTTTAGAGGGTACTGATAGCCAGATTTTGGGCGAGGGGCGAGCGAGGCATTCTCTCCTGACGTTTTGCCTGCATCTATGGCAAGCAGCATCCTCAGAGGTAGTGAAGTCTATATTTATAAGGATATATATTTATGTGGAATAATGACCAGGGTGGGACAAAGGACTCTTGCCTGCTGGAGCGAGGTGTGAATGTTTCAACTGACCACCTTGATTAGCATTTGATGGCCTGGCAGTGCCTGGAGCAATCTTTTGTTGAGAGGTGATTAGATGTCCCTGATTGGGTTGTTGTAGGTTTTTTCAGGCCATATGGCCATGGCCTAGAGGCATTTTCTCCTGACTTTTCGCCTGCATCTATGGCGAGCGAGAAGGGCGAGTGAGGCATTCTCTCCTGACGTTTTGCCTGCATCTATGGCAAGCAGCATCCTCAGAGGTAGTGAAGTCTATATTTATAAGGATTTATATTTATGTGGAATAATGACCAGGGTGGGACAAAGGACTCTTGTCTGCTGGAGCGAGGTGTGAATGTTTCAACTGACCACCTTGATTAGCATTTGATGGCCTGGCAGTGCCTGGAGCAATCTTTTGTTGAGAGGTGATTACAGATGTCCCTGATTGGGTTGTTGTAGGTTTTTTCAGGCCATATGGCCATGGCCTAGAGGCATTTTCTCCTGACTTTTCGCCTGCATCTATGGCGAGCGAGAAGGGCGAGTGAGGCATTCTCTCCTGACGTTTTGCCTGCATCTATGGCAAGCAGCATCCTCAGAGGTAGTGAAGTCTATATTTATAAGGGTTTATATTTATGTGGAATAATGACCAGGGTGGGACAAAGGACTCTTGCCTGCTGGAGCGAGGTGTGAATGTTTCAACTGACCACCTTGATTAGCATTTGATGGCCTGGCAGTGCCTGGAGCAATCTTTTGTTGAGAGGTGATTAGATGTCCCTGATTGGGTTGTTGTAGGTTTTTTCAGGCCATATGGCCATGGCCTAGAGGCATTTTCTCCTGACTTTTCGCCTGCATCTATGGCGAGCGAGAGGGGCGAGCGAGGCATTCTCTCCTGACGTTTTGCCTGCATCTATGGCAAGCATCCTCTACTAGTGAGGTCTGTTGGAAGTAGGAAAAAGGGTTTATATATTTATGTGGAATAATGACCAGGGTGGGACAAAGGACTCTTGTCTGCTGGAGCGAGGTGTGAATGTTTCAACTGACCACCTTGATTAGCATTTGATGGCCTGGCAGTGCCTGGAGCAATCTTTTGTTGAGAGGCGATTAGATGTCCCTGATTGGGTTGTTGTAGGTTTTTTCAGGCCATATGGCCATGGCCTAGAGGCATTTTCTCCTGACTTTTCGCCTGCATCTATGGCGAGCGAGAAGGGCGAGTGAGGCATTCTCTCCTGACGTTTTGCCTGCATCTATGGCAAGCAGCATCCTCAGAGGTAGTGAAGTCTATATTTATAAAGGTTTATATTTATGTAGAATAATGACCAGGGTGGGACAAAGGACTCTTGTCTGCTGGAGCGAGGTGTGAATGTTTCAACTGACCACCTTGATTAGCATTTGATGGCCTGGCAGTGCCTGGAGCAATCTTTTGTTGAGAGGTGATTAGATGTCCCTGATTGGGTTGTTGTAGGTTTTTTCAGGCCATATGGCCATGGCCTAGAGGCATTTTCTCCTGACTTTTCGCCTGCATCTATGGCGAGCGAGAGGGGCGAGCGAGGCATTCTCTCCTGACGTTTTGCCTGCATCTATGGCAAGCAGCATCCTCAGAGGTAGTGAAGTCTATATTTATAAGGGTTTATATTTATGTGGAATAATGACCAGGGTGGGACAAAGGACTCTTGTCTGCTGGAGCGAGGTGTGAATGTTTCAACTGACCACCTTGATTAGCATTTGATGGCCTGGCAGTGCCTGGAGCAATCTTTTGTTGAGAGGTGATTAGATGTCCCTGATTGGGTTGTTGTAGGTTTTTTCAGGCCATATGGCCATGGCCCAGAGGCATTTTCTCCTGACTTTTCGCCTGCATCTATGGCGAGCGAGAAGGGCGAGTGAGGCATTCTCTCCTGACGTTTTGCCTGCATCTATGGCAAGCAGCATCCTCAGAGGTAGTGAAGTCTATATTTATAAGGATTTATATTTATGTGGAATAATGACCAGGGTGGGACAAAGGACTCTTGTCTGCTGGAGCGAGGTGTGAATGTTTCAACTGACCACCTTGATTAGCATTTGATGGCCTGGCAGTGCCTGGAGCAATCTTTTGTTGAGAGGTGATTACAGATGTCCCTGATTGGGTTGTTGTAGGTTTTTTCAGGCCATATGGCCATGGCCTAGAGGCATTTTCTCCTGACTTTTCGCCTGCATCTATGGCGAGCGAGAAGGGCGAGTGAGGCATTCTCTCCTGACGTTTTGCCTGCATCTATGGCAAGCAGCATCCTCAGAGGTAGTGAAGTCTATATTTATAAGGGTTTATATTTATGTGGAATAATGACCAGGGTGGGACAAAGGACTCTTGCCTGCTGGAGCGAGGTGTGAATGTTTCAACTGACCACCTTGATTAGCATTTGATGGCCTGGCAGTGCCTGGAGCAATCTTTTGTTGAGAGGTGATTAGATGTCCCTGATTGGGTTGTTGTAGGTTTTTTCAGGCCATATGGCCATGGCCTAGAGGCATTTTCTCCTGACTTTTCGCCTGCATCTATGGCGAGCGAGAGGGGCGAGCGAGGCATTCTCTCCTGACGTTTTGCCTGCATCTATGGCAAGCATCCTCTACTAGTGAGGTCTGTTGGAAGTAGGAAAAAGGGTTTATATATTTATGTGGAATAATGACCAGGGTGGGACAAAGGACTCTTGTCTGCTGGAGCGAGGTGTGAATGTTTCAACTGACCACCTTGATTAGCATTTGATGGCCTGGCAGTGCCTGGAGCAATCTTTTGTTGAGAGGTGATTAGATGTCCCTGATTGGGTTGTTGTAGGTTTTTTCAGGCCATATGGCCATGGCCTAGAGGCATTTTCTCCTGACTTTTCGCCTGCATCTATGGCGAGCGAGAGGGGCGAGCGAGGCATTCTCTCCTGACGTTTTGCCTGCATCTATGGCAAGCAGCATCCTCAGAGGTAGTGAAGTCTATATTTATAAGGGTTTATATTTATGTGGAATAATGACCAGGGTGGGACAAAGGACTCTTGTCTGCTGGAGCGAGGTGTGAATGTTTCAACTGACCACCTTGATTAGCATTTGATGGCCTGGCAGTGCCTGGAGCAATCTTTTGTTGAGAGGTGATTAGATGTCCCTGATTGGGTTGTTGTAGGTTTTTTCAGGCCATATGGCCATGGCCCAGAGGCATTTTCTCCTGACTTTTCGCCTGCATCTATGGCGAGCGAGAAGGGCGAGTGAGGCATTCTCTCCTGACGTTTTGCCTGCATCTATGGCAAGCAGCATCCTCAGAGGTAGTGAAGTCTATATTTATAAGGATTTATATTTATGTGGAATAATGACCAGGGTGGGACAAAGGACTCTTGTCTGCTGGAGCGAGGTGTGAATGTTTCAACTGACCACCTTGATTAGCATTTGATGGCCTGGCAGTGCCTGGAGCAATCTTTTGTTGAGAGGTGATTACAGATGTCCCTGATTGGGTTGTTGTAGGTTTTTTCAGGCCATATGGCCATGGCCTAGAGGCATTTTCTCCTGACTTTTCGCCTGCATCTATGGCGAGCGAGAAGGGCGAGTGAGGCATTCTCTCCTGACGTTTTGCCTGCATCTATGGCAAGCAGCATCCTCAGAGGTAGTGAAGTCTATATTTATAAGGGTTTATATTTATGTGGAATAATGACCAGGGTGGGACAAAGGACTCTTGCCTGCTGGAGCGAGGTGTGAATGTTTCAACTGACCACCTTGATTAGCATTTGATGGCCTGGCAGTGCCTGGAGCAATCTTTTGTTGAGAGGTGATTAGATGTCCCTGATTGGGTTGTTGTAGGTTTTTTCAGGCCATATGGCCATGGCCTAGAGGCATTTTCTCCTGACTTTTCGCCTGCATCTATGGCGAGCGAGAGGGGCGAGCGAGGCATTCTCTCCTGACGTTTTGCCTGCATCTATGGCAAGCATCCTCTACTAGTGAGGTCTGTTGGAAGTAGGAAAAAGGGTTTATATATTTATGTGGAATAATGACCAGGGTGGGACAAAGGACTCTTGTCTGCTGGAGCGAGGTGTGAATGTTTCAACTGACCACCTTGATTAGAGGGCCCGCCAGAGTGAGTGCCTGCCTTCCCTCCTTAATAATAATTTTAATTTCTCCTCCCTATTCTACTAAATTAATAATTAAATTTTAAAAATATTGAAAAAATATTGAAAAAATATTGAAAAAAAGGGCGCCATCTTTACAAAATGTTTTGTAAATATTTACGAAATTTCGTAAATACCGAACTTTTTTTTTGAAAATTTTGTAATTATTTTAAATATCGAAACAAAAAAAAATCCCAATTACAAAACGATTTTAGAAACAAATTTTTGCGTTGTTACCCAGGCCTAATAGATAGATAGATAGATAGTGATTGGTTTTGGGGGGTGGGGGGGGGGGCGCCAAAATACTGTTTGCTTACCATTGAAAATTACCTAGGGCCGCCTCTGATACATTGTAATCCGCCCTGAGTCCCCTGCAGAGTGAGAAGGGCGGAATATAAATACTGTAAATAAATAAATAAATAAATTCAAAGCATACTCTCAGGAAGCTGGAAAAATAGCCTCTGTGTGTCTGTCTATATATGTTGTGTGTTTATGGCATTGAATGTTTGCCATGTATATGTGCATTGTGATTTGCCCTGAGACCCCTGCGGGTTGAGAAGGGTGGAATATAAATACTGCATATAAATAAATAAATACAATTTACTTTTAAGGGCATTTTTAATTATTTTGCGGGGCCCCGATGGCACAGCGGGTTAAACCGCTGAGCTGTGGAACTTGCTGACTGAAAGGTCGGTGGTTCAAATCCGCGGGACAGGGAGAGCTCCTGTCATTAGCCCCAGTTTCTGCCAACCTAGCAGCTAAAAACATGCATATGTGAGTACATCAATAGGTACTGCTCCAGCAGGAAGTTTATGGTGCTCCATGCAGTCATGCCAGCCACATGAACTTGGAGGCATCTCCGGACAACTCCGGCTCTTCGGCTTAGAAATAAAGATGAGCACCACCCCCCAGAGTCGGACTCAACTAGACTTAATGTCAAGGGGGGAATGTTTACCTATACCTTCAACTATTTTAATATTTAGCAGGGTGTATGCCTTTCTGCTTGCGATCAGCCCCAAGTTTAAAACAAAATAAACAGCCACAAAAACTAATGACTAGTAAGCACAGCAACTTAGGTTGTTGTAGTTTTTTTTCGGGCTATATGGCCATGTTCTAGAGGAATTCTCTCCTGACGTTTTGGCTGCATCTATGGCAAGCATCCTCAGAGGTAGTGAGGTCTGTTGTAACTAGGAAAATGGGTTTATATATCTGTGGAATTTATTTATTTATTGTGTCATCAGCAACCAGACCATTGTGTTACATTTCTAACAGAACAAAACAAACGAACAGATAAAAAAACCCCACAAATTTTGCAAACTTGGTAGTTGATTAAATGTCCTTTGACCAGTATCTGGCCACTTGGAGTGCCTCGGTGTTGCCGCAAGAAGGTCCTCCATTGTGCATGTAGCAGGGCTCAGGTTGCATTGCAGCAGGTGGTCAGTGGTTTGCTTTTCTCCACACTCGCATGTCGTGGATTCCACTTTGTAGCCCCATTTCTTGAGATTGGCTCTGCATCTCATGGTGCCAGAGCGCAGTCTGTTCAGCACCTTCCAAGTTGCCCAGTCTTCTGTGTGCCCAGGGCGGAGTCTCTCATCTGGTATCACCCACGGATTGAGGTGCTGGGTTTGAGCCTGCCACTTTTGAACTCTTGCTTACTGAGGTGTTCCAGCGAGTGTCTCTGTAGAATGTAGAGTGTCTCTATGGAATGACCAGGGTGGAACAGACCTCACTACCTCTGAGGATGCTTGCCATAGATGCAGGTGAAACGTCAGGAGAGAGTGCCTCTAGAACATTGGCATATAGCCTGAAGAAAAACCTACAACAACCCAGTGATTCCGGCCATGAAATCCTTCGACAATTAGTGACTTAATTTCCCAAACACTGTAACAAGCAACAGGAATAAATTACGTACGTTCAAGAGATAATTTGCTCAGCTCATTGGCCAACTCAAAGGTCATGTTTCAAAGTTCTCCCTGAGGAAATGTGTTAAAGTACACACACACAAAGTAAATGAAAGAAATAAAAAGAGGTCAGGAAGGGAAAAAGCAGCTGATATTTAACCTTAAAATCTGCATTTGTTGACAGTCTCAAAATGGGAAATGGAAAGAGGCTGCGGGCATTCAAATTAGGCTCTTTGAGAAGAGGGTGAGCTGGGTTCAAGTGCCGAATGCCTACAGCCAGTGGATTGTATGGAGGGAAGTCAATGCCAAGGGAGCAAAGGCGAAGCTATTCTTTGGGGGCATGTGGATGGCAGAGGTTGACCACAAAGAGAGGCTATGTGATCGGGGCGTTTTGCTTTGGAAAGGTGAGCTGGTTTGCAAGGTCTGCCTTTGGTTTGTCTGCCTGCAGAGGACATGGTTCACTGGGCTAATTGGATCTGGCTGCGAGGAGATCAAGCAGATGAATCCTATTAGGACAGAGAAACAGGCAAAGAAATCTTTCAGGGCCTTTTTAGAGAAAAGCTAAAGAATTCCGTGGCCTCTGAAAAGGCAACAAACATCGAGTGATAAGCTGAATTTCTCAAAGGCAAAAACTCGGTGGAGGAGACAGAAGTTACAAAACCAATAAGACAATGAAGGTGTCTAGAGTAAGGTTAATAGGAATGGTTTTGTCTCGTGCTATGGCATTTTCTATCAGCCCTCCATTTGTAGGTTTTGCAGATGTGATTATTCACGGATTTTGGCTAACATGTCACCTCTTCGGAAGTCTCTAAGTCAGTTTCTCAACCTTCCTAATGCTACAATCCCTTAAAACAGTTCCTCGTGTTGTGATGACCCCCAAACATAAAATTATTTTCATTGCTACTTCAAAACTGTAGTTTTGCTACTGTCATGAATAACAATGTAAATATTCATTTACAGCATTTATATTCCATCCTTCCCGCAGGGGACTCAGGGCGGATTACAGTGTACACATATATGGCAAACATTCAATACCAATTTTGACATACAACATATACAGACATAGACAGAGGCTATTTAACTTTTTCTGGCCGCCAGGGGAGCTGTCACTTTCATCGTGCATCTGCGACACTGATGAAGTACTTCCGCATTCCCCGCATGCTTTTTCTGGAGTGCTTGCTGGAGTCCTTTTTTATGGCCTCGTAAATTAGTTAATTTAGCCTCCCCACACTTTAAGGTGGTACCTAATTTTCCTACTTGATAGATGCAACTGGCTTTCGAGTTGCAAAGTTTGACAACAGGCTACACAATTGGTTGGAAACCCACTCCAACCCGGGCTGGCTTCGAACTCATGACCTTTTGGTCAGAGTGATCTTAATGCTGCTGACACTCAGCCAGCTGCGCCACAATCCCGGTGCTATCAGATTAAATATCTGATATGCAGGATCTATTTTCATTCACCAGACCAAGTTTGGCACAAATACCCAATATGCCTAAAATTTGCCATTTGGGAGTTGTAGTTTGCTGGGATTTATAGTTTGCCTACAATCAAAGAGCATTCTGAACTCCACCAATGATGGAATTGAACCAAACTTTGCACACAGAACTCCCATAATGAACAGAAAATACTGGAAGTGTTTTGTGGGCATTGACCTTGAGTTTTGGAGTTGTAGTTCACCTACATCCAGAGGTGACTCAAACAATGATGGATCTGGACCAAACTTGGCACAAATCCTCAATATGCCCAGATGTGAACACTGGTGGAGTTTGGAGAAAGTAGACATTTGGGAGTTGTAGTTGCTGGGATTTATAGTTCACCTACAATCAAAGAACATTCCGAACCCCACCAATGATAGAATTGGGCAAAACTTCCCACATAGAACCTCAATGAACAACAGAAAATACTGTGTTTTCTGAAGGTCTTTGACAACCCCTCTGACACCCGCCCCTTGCAACCACCCAGGGGTCCTGACCCCAGGTTGAGAAACGCTGCTCTAAGTCCACCAATGTAACTCTATGGACAACTTCTACCAGAATTGCAATGGAGGACCCAGAGACTCCAAGAAAAGTGTTCTTTCTAGGAACCTCTCTAGATGCTAAATAGTTGGTAGTAAAGAACAGCTGGAGAACTAGTGATTCCTAGAAAGGTGTTCCCTCAGATAAAGTCTGGGGGTCTTCACTTTCATGGTGGTGCTATGCCCCTATCCCTAACACATTTATTTATTTACAGTATTTATATTCTGCCCTTCTCACCCCAAAGGGGGCTCAGGGCGAAATGCAGAACACATATATGGCAAACATTCAAAACTGGTTGTACACTGACAAGACAGACAACAGATAGAAGTATATATTTGGGCTTTCCCATCTTTTGGCATCTTTGGAGGGTGTGCTTGGTTCCGGCCACAGCGGGGTGCTGTCCCTCCATCTCCTTGCCGAATAGCATTGTTCTTTGTTAGTGAACTTTCCATGCCTAAAATACCTCCCTGCTTTAATGCGGTTCCTATTTAGCTACTCACATATTTGTTTTCAAACTGCTAAGTTGGCAGAAGCTGAGCTGATAGGTCAGGTTCTCACCCTGACCCAGGCTTTGAACTATCAAGCTTTTGGTTGGTAAGATTTATTGAAGCTTGGTGATTAACCTGCTGTTCTAAAGCCTGGCCCAAATGTACTTCAACATGTCTTTTTAAGGACATTTTCCAGAGATATGTTGAAGTTACAAAGTTTTATACCATTACCACTTTGCAGGTTCCCACTCAGTCCCCAAAGACATGGAAACAGTTTACACACACCTACACACATTCTGCAATAAGCAAGATGACAGATTGCTTTGCATTCATTTGTAGACTTCTTTACTTTTAAAAGGTAAATTTCCAAGCTCTGAATATTTGAACCAGGAACTTCCTAGCTGCCAGTCAGATACTCGTATATTATCATATCCACACTCTCAGTTGTGTCCACTAGAGCTCAGACATTTTGTATGTGACGACCCAAAACCTATAGGTGTTTATTCATTTTAATAAATGAGATCTGTACAAGAATAGTGTAGGGTGTATTATCGAACATGTGCAGGAGATTTTCCATTTTTACTTGCTAAACGTGAACATGTTTGTATGTAGGTTTGTATGTATGTCTCTATGTTTTTGGATGATTTCCAAGACGACTCCCACTTCCAGAGAGCCTTGTGACTCCCACTGATAATGGATCTGGACCAGCCTTGGCACACAGATCCAACATTGCCAACAGAAATGGTTGGTGTGTGTATGTTTTTTTTTTTGAGGGTGGGGAGATTACCCTTGGATGTTGGGAGTTATAGTTCACCCACATTCAAAGAGCACTGTGAACCCAACCGGAAATGGATCTGGACCAAACTTGGCACACAAACCCAACATAACCAACTTTACATACTGGCAGGATTTGGAGGGGGTTGATCTTGGATGCTGGGAATTATAGTTCACCTACAAATAAATAGCATTCTGAACCTACCCGATGATGGAGCTGGACTAAGGTTTGGACTGTATGGCCATGTTCTAGAAGTATTTCCTCCAAACAGCTCAAAAAACCTACAGTTACCCCATGAAAGCCTTTGACAACACATCGATCTGGACTAAACTTGTCACACATACCCAACATGACCAACTTTGAATATTGGCAAGGTTTGAGGGGAATTCACCAATGCTGTTGGGAGTTGTCACTGTGCAACACAGTTAAAGAGCACCCTGAACCCAACAGATGATAGATTTGGACCAAACTTGGCACACATGCCCTGTAAGATTAACTTTAAGTACTGGTGGGGTTTAAGAGGAATTGATCCACTATGTATACCCGTAATCAAAGAGCACTGTGAACCCAAACGAAGATGAATCTGGACTAAACTTGGCACACAGACCCAATATGACTGACTTTGAATATTGGCAGGGTTTGGGGGAATTGACCAACATCGTTGGGAGTTGTAGTTCAGCCATATCTTTATACATTTTCTAATGGAATTATTCATAAAATTGAAAAATAAACAATGACTACTTCTAATATTTATCATTACAAAAGACCTAACCCGGGCATTGCTGGTTACTTAGGCTAGTAAACAGTAAACAAACAATATTTCCTTTCCATCTGAGTTGCCAGAGTGGTTCCCAAACATATTGTTTGAAAGACTGGCAAAGGAACTTTGGTTACTTTATTGCCTTAAAGTCATTTCGTAAAGTCAAAGTCCAATATTCAATCCCCCTTGGATACTACAGCCTGCCAAATATTATCATGTGGCATATTTGCTGTTGCACAGTGATTCTGTCCATATTGTGCTGGAGAAGAGATTTACAGCCTTAATATTCAGATCCTTCTAAGATCCTTCTCCTGTAACACAAAGCTGTGGAACAGATTCATGCAACATACTTTAAGCTAAACTGCCAGCTCATTGCCATTTCCCATAGTGTTTTTAAAAGATGTGCACAAATATGATCTGGTTGATACCCCTGTTTGTCTAGTGTTTGCATATATACACAGCATTTTTGCCAAGGAATATTTCAGTAATTGCAAAGAAGTTTCTTGCTTCTGCCACGTTCACTTTTGGCCACTAGAAGACAGCAAAGAGCTAGTTCCAAACAACAGATTTGTTCCAGACTGGTAGAGACAAAATGTGACTTTTCTTAGAAAAGGAGGTGGATGGCATTAAGGTTGGCACTGCTGCCTAGAGAGAGAGAAGAAACACACGTTGTCCCCTATGGGAAATTAGCTATTCTGTGATTATTTGAGAAAGGATGGGTTAGTGACACTTTCTAATCCAGATCCCATATTGGATGTTTGCAAACATTTAATGCAATCAGAGATCTTCTTTGGGCCTAAATACCATAAATAATCTGTCTGATCTTGGAATCTAAGCAGGGTCAACTCTGGTCAATACTTGGATAGGAGACCACCAACAAACACCAGGTGGTATAGGCTATATTTCAGAAGAAGGAACAGGCAAAACTAATGTTAAAGAAAGACATATGGAATTTGTGGTGTCACCATAAGTGAACAAGTGAATTGAAGGAACACGCAAACACACAAAGAAGGCTTATACATTTGCATCCTCACATCTACTTGAGCCATCAATAATTCCAAATTTTCTCAGCAACATGGTCTGAAATTCTTTCCTATATTTTCAATCCATTGTATTTCAGCTTGAGCTTCAACAATGCCAAGAATATGTCAATCCATTCCTTTTTAGGGTTGCATTGAATCACAGTACTGGTTAACACTAAAGCTGCAGTCACTGATTAAGCAGTTTTGAAGGGTTATATCTGACTGCTTAAGATAGAAAGTATGTCAGCTTCTGTCAAGGTGCCAATTTGACTGAGGGTGCATCTAGACTGTGAAATTATTGCAGCTTAAATTCCTATACATACTGCACATATCTTATTTGCAGTGGGGAAAAAAGACATGAAAGAAAAATAAAAAGGTAACAGCAAATGTTTCCCCTGACATGAAGTCCAGTCGTGTCCAACTCTGGGGGGTGGTGCTCATCTCCATCACCTCCAAGGTCATGTGGCCGGCATGACTGCATGGAACGCTGTTACCTTCCCTCCGGAGCAGTACCTATTGATCTACTCACATTTGCATGTTTTCGAACTGCTAGATTGGCAGAAGCTGGGGCTGACAGTGGAAGCACACGCTGCTCCTTGGATTCGAACCTGTGACCTTTTGGTCAACAACTTTAGCAGCTCAGCGGTTTAACCCACTGTGCCACCAGGGGCTCCTATATATATGGCTGGAGTTACACTGATCCAACTTACATCAAATTCAACTTCAGAACAAACAAACATTCGTAACTTGGGGACTGCTTGTATAAACATCTCTGAAAATGTGGTGCGTCTTAGAATCGCAGGTGTATTTTATGTATTTTTGTTGAAGATGGTAGTACTCTTTTTTTGTGTCAGGAGCTTCTGGTGTGAGAGAATTGGCCGTCTGCAAGGACGTTGCCCAGGGGATGCCCAGATGTTTTCATGTTTTACCATCCTTGTGGGAGGCTTTTCTCATTTCTCCACAGGGGGTGCTGGAGCTGACAGAAGGAGCTCATCCACACTCTCCCCAGATTCCAACCTCCAACCTGTCAGTCTTCAGTCCTGCCAGCACAAGGGTTTAACCCATTGCGCCACAGGGGGCTCCAGGGGTAGTACTGAAATTAGGGTGCATCTTACAATCAATGGCATCTTATAGTTGAATAAATATGGCATCTCAATACCACTCTCTGGTTGTATGTCAACTGAGCTGTCAAGCTTTGCCTGCTTTTTCTGACCCATGTTAACAAAAAAGAGGTCAACAGGCGAGGGGATGAGATTCCACTCATCTTCCATCTTGTTTGTTTTTCCCTCACTCCTTTTTTCCCCTCCAGCCACCTCTGGGCTGGGGTCCCATCCCATCCGCCACAGGAAGCAGGTGATAAAACTGCATTTGGCCCCAAGCCACCAGCCCTTCCCCAGCTGCTATGGTGGGCAACGCTCACCTCCCCACCGCATATGAGAATGTGACATGAGAAGATTGATAGACCCCAAAGCACAAGAAAAGGAACAAAGACAGGGAGGTTCTTTCTTGCTGTGCATACAGTTGCTTCCTTTGCTTTGTAAGCCCCACAGGCCCCCAAACTCTAGCCTTTCGCCTCCCCAAAAGGGATTCAAAGAGCAGAGGCCCCAAGTTCACTCAAGACGACAGTCTATGCAAAACTTGCAGTTATTCAGTTGTTGAGCACCTTTAGTTGGCCCTCCATATTTTTGGGCTGACTTTTGGATAGTTCACATATTGGATTAAAGTATTCTAAGAATCTCTAGCGCAGGGGTCCATAAACTTTTTAAGCAGAGGGCTGGTTCATGATCCCCCAGACTATTGGGGGGGGGGGCAGACAGTGTTTTTATGAGTGATGGTCACTCATTGGCCTGATAGGTGTAGTGTGTCCAAAATTTGTGTCAATTTGTCCAGTGGTTATTGAGTTATGTTAATCCCACAAACAAACATTATGTTTTTATTTCTATAGACTAGCCATCCCCTGGCACACGTCTGTGTATATGTGTTTTGTGTGTATATATTTGTGCATATGTGTGTTTGCATATATATGTGTGGTTTTGCACATGCATTGTAATGTATTTTTTTGGTTTTTTGGCTTTTTCTGTCTATTCTGCTGTATTTTTCAATTTTTTTATGAATGATGGTCACTCGTTGGCCTGATATGTGTATTGGTGTCCAAATTTGGTGTCAATTCGTCCAGTGGTTTTTGAGTTAGGCTAATCCCACAAACGAACATTACATTTTTATTTATATAGATAGATTGGGCGACATATTTGAATTAGTCTAAAGTAATCCAGAATATATATTTTGATTAAACAAATCAAGTTTAGAGTTAGGATTCAATGGAAAATGTATGTCTTCTTAATGGTTTGATAACTGAAAAGTTTGGGAACAGCTGCTTAAAGGTGTACACACACACACACACACACACACACATATATATACATAAAAGCAATGAAACTGTAGATGAAAAGTGATCTCCTGCCCTCCATGGCTGAAAAGGCTGAGGGCTCTGAGCTGGGATTTCATGCTTCCTATCTTCTATTATTTTTAAATGTGTATTTATATACACACTATAACAGTATAAGTCATAATCCAAAACTCTCCTTTCATCTCACCAACCCTCTGTCCCTTCTCCAAATCATACATTTACACAATACATTTCCCTGTCAATCTTCTTACTTATGGTGGAAGATATCATTCTTGTCAACAAAAATAAGCTATTAAAGAGAAGAAAATCTATAAAGCTTCCTATCTTCAAAGGGACAGGTTGCAACTATGCCTTTGTCAAAAGAAAAGAATAAGCTGCGCACACGCTCGGGGAACTTTTCTTTGTGGTATTTGTTCCTATAGTCTAAAGCTGAGCGCTGGGCAGAAATGAAGCTGTCAAGTGGCCACTGAAAGGAAAGGATTCTATTTTTAGGTAACCAAAATAAAGCTGACACCACGTGTAAATAAAATGATTCCACTTTCCCTTATTAGGGTTGGAAATCAAGGGACACCAGCCAAGATTCTGTATAACCTGGTGGAGTGGAAATCTATGGGAGTTGCTGCTCAGTGGTAGACCTAAAGCAAACTCATTTTCATTGAGGACCACATCAGCCTGATGGTTGCCTTCACAAAGCCGTTGAATCCATACATAAAGAATCCATAGATACAGAGTGGTTGTTGTGCTTAAGATTTTACCTAATTTGGATCTCCAGATGTTATTGAACAACAGCTCCCATCACTTATGATGATCTGCCATGCGGACTGGGGATACTGGGAGTTGCAACCCAACAGCACTTGTGGCTCTAAGGTTGGGGAAAGGTTTTAAGGGCATTTTAAAATCACACATCATATCCACAAGCCTTGTATTGAAATTAAAACCCATTATCCTGACTAAACAGATCTGCAACCTTCCAGATGTTACGTATCACAACTTCCATCAGCTCTAGTCATGACATCTGATGATGAAAAATACAGAAGTTGTAGTTCAGCATCTGGAGGGCCACATAAAATTATTTTTTTGTCGTGTCAGGAGCGACTTGAGAAACTGCAAGTTGCTCCTGGTGTGAGAGAATTGGCCGTCTGCAAGGACGTTGCCCAGAGGACGCCTGGATGATTTGATGTTTTTATCATCCTTGTGGGAGGCTTCTCTCATGTCCCTGCATGAGGAGCTGGAGCTGATAGAGGGAGCGCATCCGCCTCTCCCTGGATTTGAACCTGCGACCTGTCAGTCTTCAGTCCTGCCAGCACAGGGGGTTAACCCACTGCGCCACCGGGGGCTCGTACATAAAATGATGTGGTGGCTAGATTTGGCTTGCGGTCCTTGAGTGTGATTCATGTTGTTGTTCCGTGTCCTAGTCTCCAGGGAAGCAGAAAACAAGCTTGCTCCCTCATCCCTGTGACTTCCTCTCACATATTTATATATGGCTATCATATCTCCTCTCAGCCTTATTTTCTTTAGGCTAAACATGCCCAGCTCTTTAAGCCGCTCTTCATAGAGCTTGTTTTCCAGACACTTGATCATTTTAGTTGCCCTCCTCTGGACACATTCCAATATCTCTCTTCAATTGTGGTGCCCAGAATTGGACACAATATTCCAGGTGTAAAGTCTTTATATTATTATTATTATTATTATTATTATTATTATTACTACTACTAAATAAAAGTAGGCCTAAGACAGACACCTGAGCCATCCCAGGATGAAGAGGAACCATCAGTAAAGCACCCTTTGGTGACGCAATCCCCCAAGCCACCTAACAGTAGCACTGTCTATATGGGAAGAGAGAGCAGATATATCATCATCGTTGTTGTTAAAATCAACATTTTCTCTCTTAAAAGAGACTCAAAGCAGCTGACTATTAAAAATAGTAATAAATAATAATAAATACAATTTGGTCGTGTCAGGAGCTCAAGTCGCTTCTGTTGTGAGAGAATTGGCCGTCTGCAAGGATGTTGCCCAGGGGACGCCCGGATGATTTGATGTTTTATCATCCTTGTGGAAGGCTTCTCTCATGTCCCCACATGAGGAGCTGGAGCTGATAGAGGGAGCTCATCCGCCTCTCCCTGGATTCGAACTTGCAATCTGTCCTGCACAGGGGTTTAACCCACTGTGCCACCGGGGGCTCCATTAAATAAAAAATAAAAAAATAAAAAAAATCAATAAAAAATCAATAAATCAATCAATAAAAAGTATAGACGCATCCTTAGTCACAAAATCCAAAAACTATTAATTTCAGTAGGTTTTCTCTAAGTATGACTAAGTTTTAATCCAACCCGAAGTCTCTAATGCCTGAATGTTTGAAAATTTCAAATTGTGTTTGAATGTATGTGAATTATCTTTGGATTTAAAAAAAACAAAACAAAGGTTGATTGGAGCCATAAAGCCAGGTAAACAAAAGGTCTTTTAGATTTGGAGCAATTTGTGAAATGGGGTGGAGAGAGAACTCAGTATAAAAACAACTGAGTGGGAAAATAAAGTCCTAAAGTGGGAGGAGGAATATTTGCTATTGGAAATGTTAAAAATAGTTTGGATAACTATCTTTTTGGAAAGAGGGTTATGGGTGGGAAGGTATTGGTGAATGGTACTAAAGGTTTGAGTAGACTAGTTTGGCCCAGTTGTCTGATTCTATTTTCAATCTATGATGGTAAAAGTTTTGATGAGCCTAAACAGAAGCACCCAGAAACACTTCAAAATTAAAAACAACCACAACAGTTTATCTATTAAGTATGATAGAAAATTATTGTATACAAAACCTACCTGTTTGGTATTTATGCTTGCTAAGGGAGACACCATTGGGATCCTATTGCCAGATGATAGCAATGATGATAATTAATCATAATTCTCCTCCAATCCACTTTACTGGGCATCAGCTGCATTCAGAGGAGGAGATCCATTGTGGGGCTACATGGGCGTGCAGGTGAATGATATTTCCAACTGATTATGTGTGTGTGTATCAGGCCAGGAGAAGTTACTTAGTTAAGTATAATCAAATTAGGGTGCATTTACACTGTAGAATTAATGCATCTTGGCACCACGCTATGGAGTTATGGGAGTTGTAGTTTTAAAAGGCATTTAGCTTTCTCTGCCACTGGTGCTTCCCCAAACTGATAATCTGAGGATCCCATAGCCTTGCACCATAGAGGTTCAAGTGATAGCAAACTGCATTAACTCTACAGTGTAGATCAGTGGTTTCCAACCCCCCCCCCCTTTTTTTTTAAACCAGGGATCACTTTGACCAGGGATTATTCTCCAACATTAGTTTTTGGTCAACTTTGGTTATTTGGAGTTATGATTCAGAAAATTGCATTGGATAGACCTCATTATCTCTAGTTTCTGATACAGAACATATGCCATCCAGTAGTTGCTATCTGCTCACCCACAAAAAAACATATTTAATAAGCCTCGACACTATAAGAGGGTTTCGTGAGACCAGTCGCTCTCGTTGCAATGGTGTAGTAACAGTGAGGCTGCGACCATATTTTAATTCTTGTGAACTGCTGGGGTCCATGAACTGGTGTAGATGAACCCTAAGCAGTTGATATAGAATACTGACCAACAACAGCATTTCCCAAGTTCAAAATTTGGGATATAAGTAGATTACAAATATATTAATATCTGCTTCCTAACCCACATGACTACTAACAGATTTATAACAGTTTGCAGTGTTTACAGTGGACTCTGCAGAATGTGTGCATATTAGGCATGTGCAATTCATGGTTCTAAATGCTTCTAAAGTACTTACAAAACTAAAGTTCTGGTTGTGAAAACTAGACTCCCACTTTCCTACAAGATCCTCTGCCGCCTCACCAGGACCCTCAGGAGGATATGCACTTTGCATTACAAGGTTAAGTTGTTTCGGGCAGCCTTCACCACTTCTTTCTTTAGGGCCCTTCGTCTGGGGGAGGTTGTAGCCAATGCCAAGACAGACACATCGGGTAGGGCTCTGCTGCTAGGGGACGTTGCGATCCAGGGCACCTTCGTGTCTATTAGAATTCGGAGGTCCAAGACTGACCAGGGGGGAAAGGGGTCTCCCTTGCCATCAAGGGATCTAAGGTAGGGCAACTATGCCCAGTTCGGGCCCTCGCCAAGTTCCTGGGCGTATGGGGCACC
Organism: Anolis sagrei; assembly: GCF_037176765.1. Classification (NCBI taxonomy): domain Eukaryota; kingdom Metazoa; phylum Chordata; class Lepidosauria; order Squamata; family Anolidae; genus Anolis; species Anolis sagrei. The sequence continues at coordinate 39,735,494 of NC_090026.1, read as the reverse complement.
ACCTCAGGCCTGCTGTTTGTACACCAAGATGGGAGCCTCGTCACAAAGTATCAGTTTATGGCTATTTTCCGTGGGTCACCCAAGCAGCTGAGCCTCCCACAGGGTGAGTTTGGGGGACATTCCTTCAGGATAGGAGCAGCTACTGCAGCTGCCAGGAGTGGCATCCCTGTGGACAGCATCAAGGTCATGGGGCACTAGAGATCTTCAGCGTATACGTCATACATCAGTCCGGGCCTCCTCCTCGAGGGACCCGGGACTGCTGGCTGCTCTGTTTCCTATTCCTGCAGGACTGCTGGTGCAGGCGAGAGGAAGAGAGGCAGTGGAGGAAGAATCCAAGGGGAGCAGAGCGTCAGCCAGGCGATGGGCCTCTAAGGCGAAGCTCGACAGGAAGGCACCCAGGGGACGAGCCAAGATTTGAACGTCCTGCAGGTTCAAAACTCAGAACTTTGGGCCCCAATAGCACTGGCTAGATACCTCGGCTCTTCGTGCTCGGGTGTCCAGGAATCAGGCGTTTTTATTGGTTGCAGGCAACCAGGGTTGGCAGCAAGGGGCGTGGTGACCCCCCCTCCTTTTTGTGGCATGTGGCATGGGCCCTGGATCTGGTTCTGCCCCTCCCCTACTGGCCAGGGAGGGAACATCCGGCGGTTACCAGGGGTGCCGTGTCTTGTGGCCCGGTATTGTGCCAGTGGGTCCCCTGTTGGACTCATCAGGTATCAGTCAGCAGCGGGCTGATCGATCTTGATCTGGAACCCATGCCTAGCAGCCAACCCTGTGTTCCTGTAATTAACAAATTAAGTTGCGGCCATTTTTACTCCATCTATGTGTCAGTGTCATCTCTGGTTCTGCGGGCGGGAGGAGTGTCGCCCATCCACACGCAAATGGTTCTAAAGTACTTACAAAACTAAAGTTCTGGTTGTGAAAACTAGGGGGCACTGGTGCTTTGCTTCTACAGTGTGGCTAAAGTTCTGGTGGTGAAACTTTCAGAACTCTAACTTTCAAAATTTCATTATAAATGGCAGTTCCTAATAGGTTCTGCCATAAAAATCACCAATAATGAAAATTATAATAATGAAAATTTGAAAGTTTTGTTAGAGTTCTGAAATTTTCACCACCAGAACTTTAGCAACACTGTAGAAGCAAAGCATCAGCGCCCCCTAGTTTTCATAACCAGAACTTTAGTTTTGTAAGTACTTTAGTTTTGTAAGTACTTTAGAACCATTTAGAACCATGGATTGCACATGCCTAGTGCATATGTCTTCTTGAAACCAATGCTCTTTTAATGTATTCAACTAATGGGAATTGTATACCAACATAGCGGGAGTGCATTGCCCACGAGAAATATATAAGAGAAGGATTTGTCAAGCCTCCAGCAGTCGGAAACACACCTGAAAAACCAGTTAGAAGTTACTGGGTGACCAATCTGAAGCACATAATTAAGGCTTTTACTTTAGCCAAGCTGAAGGAAGAAGCCAACACTGATGGACTGTTTTCTCTTCTGGAAGACACAATGCCCTTACATAGTGAATTGCCAGAACCACTCCATCTACTTCAGCCTTTTCTTCTATAATAGCTATTTTAAAGCATTAACCAAGCTTGCCTGCCTCAGTATGAAATAAAGAAAGTAAGGTTGTGGAGGCGTAAAGACTCTGATAGAACATTTGAGACTTCTTTATTGATTTTAGCTTGCACTTTCATGGATTAAGCTCCATCAGTGTATCTGAGTAAGTAAGTTTTGACCTGTGAAAGCTCAGGCTAAAATAAATGAGGTCTGTTGTAAAAGTCTAAGAGACTCTTGCACTATAGAAGTATGGACGCTACAGACCAAGTCTTGATTGGGTTGCCGTGAGATTTCCAGGCTGTATGCCATATTCCAGAAGCATTCTCTCCTGAGGTTTCAGCCACATCTATGGCAAGCATGCTCAGAGGTTGAAGGGTTCTTTTGGAAACTAGGTAAGTGAGGTCTATATATCCGTGGAATGTCCAGGGTGGGAGAAAGAACTCTTGTCTGCTTGAGGCAAGTGTGAATGTCGCAAATGGCCACCTTGTCTCCTGGGGGAATCCTTTGTTGGGAGGTGTTAGCCTCCCAACAAAGGATTCCCCCAGGCAGCAACTGCCAGGCATTGAAGCTGTAAGGCCATTAAATGCTAATCAAAGTGGCCATTTGCAACATTCACACCTGCCTCAAACAAACAAGACTTCTTTCTCCCACCCTGGACATTCCACAGATATATAAACCTTACTTACCTAGTTTCCAACAGATCCCTCAACGTATTGTCGAAGGCTTTCATGGCCGGAATCACTGGGTTGTTGTAGGTTTTTCCGGGCTATATGGCCATGTTCTGGAGGCGCCATTGCGGGATATATATATCACGCTTTTATTGCCTATCTTGTGTTCTCAAGAAATCTAATTGAGGCTAACAAAAGGAAGTAGCTAAAACATCTTTGTCCCTGCTGCTTTTCTATCATCTCACTTTCATGCTCCTATGTGACCAAGAGAGCTCCAAAGCTTGTGGTAATGCACAGGACAATTTCTTCTTTAGAGAGGAGTAAGCCACAGCACTGCAAAAGCAAAAATTGCCTCCAGAACATGGCCATATAGCCTGGAAAAACCTACAACAACCCAGATCCCTCAACCTCTGATAATGCTTACCCATAGATGTGGGTGAAACATCAGGACAGAATGCTTCTGGAAAATGGCAATACAGCTCTGAAAACTCATAGCACCCAGTGACTCTGGCCATGAAAGCCTTCAACAACACAGCATTAACAGATTTCATAGACATGATACACAAGCCTCCTGTCCACAAAGTGGGAATCACAGTATTTAGCCCAACTAATGAAATTTGGGTCCCTCCAGATGTGGTTGGACTGCAGAATTCATCATCCCTTGCCACTGGTTAACCTTGCTAACGAATTGTTATTTAGCAATATCTGAAGGGACACAAGTTTCCCATTCCTGCTCTACTCAATTGGTTTGTTTAACATTTGTCAATAATGAGTTATGACTAACTGCACGTTGTTCATCTCAACACTATTCATCAACTCCATAATGCATCATCCAGTGACTCCCTCTTTATTATATGTGTGTGTGGGGTGGTGGTGGTGGTAAAGGTTTTCCCCTGACATTAAGTCCATCATGTCCAACTCTGGGGTGTGATACTCATCTCCATTTTTAAGCCGAAGAGCTGGCGTTGTCTGTAGATACCTTCAAGGTCATGTGGCTGAAATGACTGCATGGAGCACCGTTATCTTGCCGCCGGAGCGGTACCTATTGATCTACTCACATTTGCATGTTTTCAAACTGCTAGGTTGGCAGAAGCTGGGGCTGACAGCAGAAGCTCACGCCGCTCCCCGGATTCGAACCTGTGACCTTTCAGTCAACAAGGCTCGGCGCTTTAACCCACTGCGCCATTGGGGGATATATATATATCACGCTTTTATTGCCTATCTTGTGTTCTCAAGAAATCTAATTGAGGCTAACAAAAGGAAGTAGCTAAAACATCTTTGTCCCTGCTGCTTTTCTATCATCTCACTTTCGTGCTCCTATGTGACCAAGAGAGCTCCGAAGCTTGTGGGAATGCACAGGACAATTTCTTGTTTGGAGAGGAGTAAGCCACAGCACTGCAAAAGCCACCTCCCTCCTTCACTCTTTTTATTCCAAAATTAAACAACCCACATCATAACAAGTTTGCTCTCTGAGACATATATATGAAAAAAAAGAAGCATGAATTACAAATATTGTGGGAGCAAATCCCAAGCAAGGATAGACCTTCAAATATCAGGTCTGCATAATTGGACCAATGGCTGAGAAGTCGTGGAGTCCAGCCCCGGAGGAATCCAGCTCATCCAGGGAACAAGAAGTCAGGAAGAATAGTAGTTGTCCCAGGCCTTACACTGTCAAATCTGCTCGGGTGGAGGAGCGAGACGACCTGCTACATTTGGTAGAGCTTTTATGATGGAAGGGAGCCTTTGGCTCACAATGGTTTGGTATTTGGTCATGAGATGGTGTCCCATTGTGGCCCCCATCTGCTGGGGCCAAGAAGTGCTGAGATTTCTCTTGTTTCTGATTGGACCAATTGTCCTGCTGTTCGTATGATGCCACGGTAGGAGGAGGAGCAATGGTGCGGCATCTCCGGCACCGGTTCTTGAACAAAAGGTGAGCCAGCTCTACCAAGCTGAGGAGAGCCGACACCAGCCCCACCATGAAATAGAACTGGATAAAGATAGTCTTCTCAGTTGGGCGAGAGACAAAGCAGTCAATGAGGTGTGGACACATCTGATGCTTGCAGATGTACTGGTATTCCACTTGGAAGCCATACAGCATCCACTGCCCAACAAGAAAGCCGATCTCAGCCAAGATCCTCACAACCACATTGACTATGTAGAATGTCTTTATGTTTTGGCTGCGTTGGTTGGTCTGGAGGCCATATTGTGCCTGAGTCCTCTGCACTGCCCGATTGGTTTCCTCTTCACTTGTTTCCATCTCCTTCAGGTTGCGGTTTATCTTAGTGGTCTGGTGCATGGAGTAGATGACAAAGAGGACTGCTGGAGCTGAGAGCACCACAATGTGAAAAACCCAGAATCGGTAATGAGAAATGGGGAAGGCCATGTCATAGCAAATCTGCTTGCAACCAACCTGCTTGGTGTTGCACTCAAATTCCTCCTGCTCATCGTCGAAGACGTCGCTGCCTACGGTGGCTAGGATCAGGATGCGGAAGATAAGCATCACCACCAGCCAGAAGCGGCCCACCATGGGCGAGTGCTCCTGCACCGCATCCAGAAGGGAGCTCAGAAACCCCCACTCACCCATGGCTGCTGGAGCAGAAAATGAAAATGACATTATTATTATCAGTAGAAGTAGAAGTAGGAATAGGAATAGTAGTATTAATTGTGGTAGGTCATTTACACCCCACTCCCCTTCCACTCAAACTGAAACTCTGTGTTGTTTATAAAACTTAAGACAAATGCAAAGACCTAGGTTTTAAAAAAGTTCAACAGAAATATTTTCTGTACAGAAGATGCTATTTCTTGTATACACAAAATCTGCTTCCTGCACAAAAAAATGTGTGAATTTTTACAGAAGCGTGTGAATAGTGTTGCAGAGGTTTCTCATTATGTTTGTGTGACACACCTTCACATTGCAGCTAACACACCAATGTGTCCCAACGCATAGTTTGGAAAGCTCTGATCTAGAGGTTGCAAGAAAGGTATTCTCTCAGGGCGCTTCCAGACGGCACTAAATCATGGGTTTTAAATAGGGGCAAAAAATCCCGGGACTTCAGAAGAGGTAAACATATGGACCTGTTGGTCCCGGGATTTCTGCCTCCATTGTCCAGACTTGATGCTTTGTTGCAAGATTTGGAGGCTCCCATGATGGCTGCCGTGGGACTTCCGCCAGAAACTTCGTTTAAAAAAACAAAAAGCCTCAAGATGCGGATATGCGGAGAATCACTGCAACAGTTCCATTCTTTGTCCTGGCCAGATAAACTGTGCCCTCCACCCATTTCATAAAGTTTTTTTGGCACAAAAACAAAGTTTTTGCATTCTACTCAAGTGTCACTTTCTTTTTAGAAATCAGGACAAACATTTAAGACCTGGTAACAAACCTAGATAAAAAATCCTGTGATTTCCCATTGCAGGGACATACAGACATTCGAAGACATTCAGCTCAAAACTAAGATATTCCTGCACCTGGAAATCTCGCATTTTTTGCCTTTTGTAGCAGTTGTTTCCATTTTTACAGGGAATGGTGTTTGGCCACTCTATTGTTAGTTGCAGAAGCTCCTGGGATAAAAGTTCTGCCTGGACAGGCCCTCAAGTAAAGAAATAGCCATGTTTTTAATTTGCAGGCTTTTAAAAAATTGTGAGGATCCTAACTCCATACATGCAGAGGGTTGATTCCAACCATTGTCTCTTATCTCTTGCTTTGGATACAGCGTGCCTCCTCTTGTCAAAATGTTTGTTGATCATTGCCTTAATGCAGTGGTTCTCAACCTGGGGGTCGTGACCCCTGGGGGGTCGCTTTGCCATTTTGGAGGGCTTACGAGGCCACCTCCTTTGGCCCTGCCCCCTCCTCAAAATGGCTCCCCAGCAGGGTCCAGGCCCTGCCTGGGAGCCTGCGTCGCCCGGCTCGCGACTTCCACTGGGCTCAGCGGAGGGGCGAGCCGGACGAAAGGCTCCCCGCAGGGCCCAAGCCCTGCCTGGGAGGCTGGGTTGCCCAGCTCGCACCTCCCGCCGGGCTCTGCAGAGCCACGAGCCAGGTGAAAGGCTCCCCATCAGGGCCCAGGGCCCACTGCAATTCTCAAATGTCAGGGTCTATTTTTCCCACCAGTGTTCACATTTGAGTATTTGTGTCAAGTTTGGTCCAGATCCATAGTTGTTTGGGTTCACAGTGCTCTCTGGATGTAGGAGAACTATATCTCCCCTAAATCACTGTCAATTCCTCCCAAACCCCTCCAGTATTTCCTGTTGGCCATGGAGGTTCACTGTGGTAAGTTTGATTCAGGTGTGTAATTTGTGGGATCTCAGTGGTCTGTGGAAGTCAGAGCTGAATAATTCAAAGGTATTGCAGATCCCATCATCCATTGACCATACTCCCCAAAACATATTGTTTTTGTGAATAATCACGATGCTTTAATTATGTTCAGTTTGTAACAATGAAAATACATCCTGCATATCAGATATTTACATGACGATTCATAACAGTTTCAAAAAAGTTGTAAAGTAGCAACGAAAATAATGTTATGGTTGGGGGTCACCACAGCATGAGGAACTGTATTTAGAGGTCACGGCATTAGAAAGGTCGAGAACCACTGCCTTAGTGGTTGCCACAAAGGACAGCAACCACAAAGAAAGAGTAGATTTGGAAACTAAACTGATGACCAGTGCAAGCAATCATGGGACAGGAATCCTACCCCTTTCTCCCTTTGGTGCTTTGAATCTCAGCCAATGACTTCTTAACTTTTGAACTGAAGAGGTCTTCACCACCCCCTTCCTCCCACCTTCTAAGCAAGTCAATTCCATCTCTGAAAAGGCTGTGAAAAGGGCATGACCTTGGAGGTAACTAGAGTGGGTTTGAGAGGTGGGGATGGTGCAGGATGTGTTATGTGTGTAGCTGAGTTATCTGGAGGGGGGACCGATAAAATCAGACAGTTCAGGCTAGACTAGGCTGGCTAAGTGTGTGAACGTCTGCTGCCGGACAGACTGGCATACCAGAGAGGGATGGAACTTCCCACTTACTGGACACAGAGAAAATGAATGCACAGAATACCTAGCAGCCTTTGCCAAAGGTCCGATAACTGAGACACACTTATCTTCAGAATTAAATTTGGACACATGGTGCATTCTTGCCTCTGTAAGAGCTACTATTAGAGTGTATGCTAAGGATTAGTCACTTGTTGTGGAGGCTGGTTGTTGCATGGATCACTTTTCTCAGCATGGATCCTGCTTGGAGCAGTAACTGATCCAGAGATACAAAAGAAGTGACCTTTTCTTATAGTTGACCCCACTGTGCATCTGTATCAGGAGCAGTAGCGGTTTTCATCACATCTGATGCTGCACCATATAGGAAAAAGAAAACACTTGTGGAAGAAGTAAATCTTTAAGAAGTCGATCAGACAGTTTTTCTTCAGATGAGTACCTGTGCGGTCGCACGCTGGGCCTGTGCATAAGACTGTAGACAGGACATAAATTCCATGTGCCCAATGGGATGCCGGGGCTGCCTCAGATTAAAGGCCCTTGGGTTTCCTTAAAACAGAGTCTTTAGATTGCTTAAAGGTTCAACGAAGTTTTTTATTATTGATTAAAACAAGCAAGTACTTTAAGGCTTTCTTAACAGTCTATTGGCTCTCTCTCAATCTTGTCCACAGGGAACAGGTACTATCTTCGTAACTGTAACTAATGGGGAAATCCTTAACTTCTAATCTGGGCAGTCTGTCTTTGCCTCTGCTGGCGTGGAGCCCCTGCACCCGGTACCAACTGCTTCTGGCTTCCGCAAGTGACGCTTACTAAGCAGAGCTTTGTAGACTTCCAGGGAAAAAGGAGTTCAGGTTTCAGTGATGGCTGACTGAAGTCCCTCAGCAAAGGAGCTGTAAGGCTGTATGATCCTCGGCCAAGCTGTGGGCTGTATAACCCCGGCCAAGCTGTAGGCTGTATATCTCCTTGGCCAAGCCGTAGAAGACGAAGCTTTCTACAGGAGCTCTTGGTATTATGTCCTGCATGGAAAGCTTCTCTGTGTGGACTGGTCCTAAACTGGCTCCTATTCCCTCTAAAACCCAAAAAGGTGGCGGGACGAGGGAACCTAACTATAATTGACAGGTGGCTTGCCCTATGATTGCAGCCAAAAGAAGCCACCTATCTGCAGAGTCCCTGAAACTTAGGACTATAACAAACATTCAATGCAAAGCAAACAAAATTGGAGCTCCTGGTGCAGTTGTACCTGCACAGTACCTTTGGCTTCACAGAAGCTTTTAATTCATCCATTAATTAATGGTGCACATGCTTCTGTCCACCAAAACATTTCACCGACTGACACATATCCAGAGGAGGGCAACTAAAATGAGCAAGAGTCTGGAGAACAAGCCCTATGAGGAGCGGCTTAAAGAGCTGGGCATGTTTAACCTGAAGAAGGCTGAGAGGAGACATAATAGCCGTATATAAGTATGTAAGAGGAAGTCATAGGGAGGAGGAAGCAAGCTTGTTTTCTGCTGCCCTGGAGACAATGGCTTCAAACTACCAGAAAGGAGATTCCATCTGAACATGAGGAAAAACTTCTTGACTGTGAGAGCTGTTCAGCAGTGGTGGAGGCTCCTTTTTTGGAGGCTTTTAAAAAAAGGCTGGATGGCCATCTGTTGGGGATGCTTTGAATGCAAATTTCCTGCTTCTTGGCAGGGGGTTGGATTGGATGGCCCACGAGGCCTCTTTCAACTCTATGATTCTATTATTCTATATCTCCTGCTGGAGGCAACTGCCTCTAATAACAGGATGGGGATTTTTTCGTGTCAGGAGCAAATGGAGAAACTGCAAGTTACTTCTGGTGCGAGAAAATTGGCCATCTGCTAGGACGTTACCCAAGGGACGCCCGGATATCTGATGTTTTTAACTTCTTTGTGGAAGACTTCTTTCATGTCCACACATGGGAAGCTGGAGCTGACAGAGGGAGCTTAACCCGCACTTCCTGAATGGCAAACGGGTTTAACTTATTTGTGCCACTGGAGGCTCCAACAGGATGAGCCTTAGCTTTAAAAATCAAAATAACAAAATGATTCATGACAATCAGTTGAAATTGGGCGAAACGTATCTTTTAAGCTTGGACCTTCCATATCTCATCTTAGTGCTGCATTTGGGGGTGGGGAGCCAAAAAGTTACTTTCCTTGCCTGCTGCCTCAGGCCAAAGGCTAGACAAACTTGGCAGACATCCCCATTTCTCAAAGCAGTGGATCCCACAGTTTATGTGTGCCACTTCTCTTTGTCCTGAATCTCTGGCCATTCAGTTTCAGTGTACGACTCCAAGCTCTAGCATTATGCGAGAAGAGGGGAAACATTTTCCTATCTGCTTCCTCCACACTTTGTATGGTTTTACACTCTATAGGCATGCTTCCCCTCCCTCACTTGCCATATTTGCTCCTCTGCATTATTCTGATAGGAAATATTCTACACCTCAAAGGTCAGGATAAGTCCCGTGCTTGGACAAACACATATTTTTGTTATTTACATTACAGGTTGTTTCAAAGCAGGGCAATTCTGGCTTTTTGTCATTACTACTAAGCACTTATATTTTATCTGATTCAGATAATTTAGCCTGCTGAAAATCATGGTCAGGAAGTAGCCCTAATTTGAATGTATAATTTGATGCCTAGCTAGCGTTACTTCATAATGTAGATCACAAACTAACGTTTGGTCACATACAATCTTATACTTGTTAAGACATACACTGCAAATGTTTAATTGATTCAAAAATGCCTGAGAAAATGTCTCTGTGTCTATTTTGAGAAGTTTTCCTGAGAGAAACTACTTTTTATCATAATGTGTCCATCTCTACATATTTTCCACATTCTGGGTTGTACACAATTAGTAACAGACTCTTTCTTATTTCAGGTGTTAACCATGCTGCAGAATTATAGCAGATTAACACCATTTTAATTGCTATGGTTCAATGTTGTAAAATCTTGTTTGTTTGTTTTGTTATGTCAGGAGCAACTTGAGAAACTGCAAATTGCTTCTGGTGTGAGAGAATTGGCCATTTGCAAGGACATTGCCCAGGGGATGCCCGAATGTTTGATGTTTTGTCATCCTTGTTGGAGGCTCCTCTCATGTCCTCGCATGGGGAGCTGGAGCTGACAGAGGAAGCTCAACACACTCTGTTCAGATTTGAACCGCTGACTTATCAGTCAGCAGTCCTGCCAGCACAAGGGTTTAACCCATTATGCCACCGGTAACTCCTTATAAAATCCTGCAATTTGTAGTTTGTTGTGGCATTCGGATATTCTGACAGAGAAGGATAAGTATCGTACAAAACTGCAACTCTCGCTATATATATTTTTTCATGTCAGGAGCAACTTGAGAAACTGCAAGTCGCTTCTGGTGTAAGAGAATTGGCCGTCTGCAAGGATGTTGCCCAGGGGACGCCCAGATGTTTTGATGTTTTACCATCCTTGTGGGAGGTTTCTCTCATGTCCCCGCATGGGGAGCCAGAGCTGACAGAGGGAGCTCATCCATGCTCTCCCCGGGTTTGGACCTGCGACCTGTCCTGCCTGCACAAGGGTTTAACCCATTGTGCCACTGGGGCCCCTCACTCTCAATATTGAGCCATGGAAGTTAAAGTGGTATAATTTTCTAGCGTGGCTGCACCCCCCGCTATTGTACCCAGCTTCAGCAGCCCCTGGATGAGAGCATTCAAAGACTGAAATGTTCACTCTGGCATCACATTTGACAAAGTGGCATTAAGCTTTCTGGAGACTCTGAATGGCTCTGTCATTCCACCTCCTCTTCTTAAAAAAAAAAAGACCTCCTTACTTTTTCCAGGACTGACCTATGGCTAAGCATAGGTGCATTTTGAAAAGGCTAATACAATTTGGTGCACCTAAATAAAGATGCAAGACCCTGTCATTGTTAAGCAGGGCAGACCTGGTTAATACTTGAATGGGGAACTGCAAGGTGCTGTAGAATAAAATCTGAGGAAGGAATTGGAAACGTCACATTTGAGTGTTCCTTGCCTAAGAAAACCCTATGAAATTCATGGGATTGCAGTGCAGCCTGAGCCCTGCTACATGCACAACGGAGGACCTCCTTATAGCAACACCAGAGGAACTCCAAGTGGCCAGCTACTGGTCAAAGGACATTTAATATAATGCCAAGTTTTCAAACTTTGTGTAAAATACAACTGTTTGGTTTGCTCCTGATAAAATAAATAAATAAATAAATGGGATTGCCAAAAATCAACAGGTGACTTGAAGGAACAGACACACTCTACAACAGTGTTTCTCAACCTGGGGGTCGGGACCCCTGGGGGGGGGGTCACGAGAGGATGTCTGAGGGGTCGCCAAAGACCATCAGAAAACACAATATTTTCGCTTGGTCATCTGGGTTACGTGTGGAAAGTTAGTCCAATTCTTTTGTTGGTGGGGTTCAGAATGCTCTTTGATTATAAGTGAACTATAAATCCCAGCAGCTTCAACTCCCAAATGCCAAGGTCTATTTCCCCCAAACTCCACTAGTGTTCACATTTGGGCACATTGAGTATTTGTGCCAAATTTGGTCCAGATCCATCGTTGTTTGAGTCCACAGATGTAGATGAACTACAACTCCCAAACTCAAGATCCATGCCCACCAAACCCTGCTAGTGTTTTCTGATGGTCATGGGAGTCCTGTGTGCCAAGATTGGTTCAGTTCCATCATTGGTGGATATCAGAATGTTCTTTGATTGTAGACAGGGGCGGCTCAACCCATTATGCAAAGTAAGCATTTACAATATAGTTGATTTTGCCCAGGGGCGCTCTTGGGGGAAAATAGACCTTGACATATGCGAGTTGTAGTTACTGGGATGTATAGTTCACCTACAATCAAAGAGCATTCTGAACTCCACCAATGATGGAATTGAAACAAATATGGCACACAGAACTCCCATGACGAACAGAAAATATATATCAGTGATTGGTTGGGGGGGGGGGGAATACTGTTTGCTTACTGTTGAAAATTACCTAGGGCCGCCTCTGATTGTAGATGAACTATAAATCCCAGCAAGTACAACTCTAAAATGAAAAACCAGTACCTCCCCCCAACCCCATTAGTATTCAAATTTGAGCATATTGGGTATTTGTGCCAAATTTGGTCCAGTGAATGAAAATACGTCCTGCATATCGGATATTTACATTGCGATTCATAACAGTAGCAAAATTACATTTATGAAGTAACAATGAAAATAATTTTATGGTTGGGGGTCACCACAACATGAGGAACTGTATCAAGGGATCATGGCATTAGGAAAGTTGAGAACCACTGCTCTACAACTTATGCCTCTTCATCTGCCTCCCCCGCTTTCCAAATGTTCTTCCTCTAAGGTGATGCCTTTTTTCTGGAGCGCCCATTACCTGCTGCCTGTGATGCCGCCTGCCCCTCCGTCAGGTCTAAAGTAGTGTCCCCAGTCCTGCAGTCGGCATCTCTTTCTTTGTTCTCCCTCACTAGTTTTGGCTCTGGATAGAACAGTGGCACAGTACGAGAGAGGCAGGGTTTCCCCTCTAGTTCTGCTTTGAGCTTTTAAAGTGACAGGACTGTCCCTGGATGGAGAGTGGCATTCATTCCCCCAGGGGCAAAGTGGATGGCCCAGTCCAGTCTTGGCTCTACCTCTCTCTTGGGAGGAAGGAACCGATACTGCCCCCATGTTTTAAGGGCAACGGGAAGAATTTATGACGACTTAATTTTAACCTCATTTTAAAAAGACTCAAAATATATAATTTGCCAATTTAAAACAAAGCAGGGTATTTTACCATAACAGAGGTAACCTTCACTCCCCGCAAAAGGAGCTAAGGAAAACAATGATACCAACCTTCCTGTTCTCATTCTTTGTTGTTGTTTATTCATTCAGTTGCTTCCGACTATTCGTGACCTCATGGACCAGCCAACGGCAGAGCTCCCTGTTGGCTGTCACCACCCCCAGCTCCTTCAGAGTCAAGCCAGTCACTTCAAGGATACCATCCATCCATCTTGCCCTTGGTCGGCCCCTCTTCCTTTTTCCTTCCATTTCCCCCAGCATCATTGTCTTCTCTAAGCTTTCCTGTCTTCTCATGATGTGGCCAAAGTACTTCATCTTTGCCTCTAATACCCTTCCCTCCAGTGAGCAGTCGGGCTTTATTTACTGAAGTATGGACTGGTTGGATCTTCTTGCGGTCCAAGGCACTTTCAGAATTTTCCTCCAGCACCACAGTTCAAAAGCATCTATCTTCCTTCGCTCAGCCTTCCCTATGGTTCAGCTTTCACATCCATAGGTTACTACGGGGAATACCATTGCTTTAACTATGTGGATCTTCATTGCCAGTGTGATGTCTCTACTCTTCACTATTTTATCGAGATTGCTCTCCTCCCAAGAAGTAAACGTCTTCTGATTTCCTGGCTACAGTCTGCGTCTGTGGTAATCTTTGCATCTAGAAATACAAAGTCTGTTACTGCCTCCATGTTCTCTCCCTCTATTTGTCAGTTGTCAATCAGTCCGGTTGCCAAAATATTGGTTTTTTTTTTAATGTTTAGCGGCAACCCAGCTTTTGCATTTTCTTCTTTCACCTTGATTAGAAGGCTCCTCAGCTCCTCCTCACTTTTGGCCATCAAAGTGGTATCCTCTGCATATCTAAGGTTGTTACTATTTCTTCCAGCAATTTTAACTCTAGCCTTGGATTCGTCAAGCCCCGCACATCGCATGAAGTGTTCTGCATACAAGTTGAATAGGTCAGTTGGGAGTATACAGTCCTGCCATACTCCTTTCCCAATCTTGAACCAGTCTGTTGTTCCATGGTCAGTTCTTACTGTTTCTACTTGGTTATTATATAGGTTCCTCAAGAAACAGACAAGGTGGCTTGGGGTCCCCATACCACCGAGAACTTGCCACAATGTATTATGGTCCACACAGTCAAAGGCTTTAAAATAGTCAATGAAACAGAAATAGATGTTTTTCTGAAACTCCCTGCCTTTTCCCATTACCAGTGGATATTGGCAATTTGGTCTCTCATTCCTCTGCCTTTTCTAAACCCAGTTTGTACATCTGGAAACTCTCTCTCCATGTACTGCTGGAGTCTTCCTTGCAGGATCTTGAGCATTGCCTTACTGGCACGAGAAATAAGTGCCTCTGTACGAAAGTTTGAGCAGTATTTAGCATTTCCCTTTTTTAGTATGGGGATATAAGTTTTCATTCTTATTGATTTCTGAATCCACCCTGTGCTGTCGCACGCTGGGCCTGTGCATCAGACTGTAGACAGGACATAAATTCCATCTGCCCAACGGGATGCCGGGGCTGCCTCAGATTAAAGGCCCTTGGATTTCCTTAAAACAGAGTCTTTAGATTGCTTAAAGGTTCAACAAAGTTCTTTATTATTGATGAAAACAAACAGGTACTTTAAAGCTTTCTTAACAGTCTATTGGTTCTCTCTCAATCTTGTTCACAGGGAACAGGCACTATCTTCATAACTGTAACTAATGGGGAAATCCTTAACTTCTAATCTGGGCAGTCTGTCTTTGCCTCTGTTGGCGTGGAGCCCCTGCACCCGGTACCAACTGCTTCTGGCTTCCACGAGTGACCCTTACCAAGCAGAGCTTTGTAGACTTCCAAGAGAAAAGGAGTTCAGGTTTCGGTGATGGCTGGCTGAAGTCCCTCGGCAAAGGAGCTGTAAGGCTGTATGATCCTTGGCCAAGCTGTGGGCTGTATAACCCCGGCCAAGCTGTAGAAGATGAAGCTTTCTACAGGAGCTCTTGGTATTATGTCCTGCATGGAAAGCTTCTCTGTGTGGACTGAACCCAAAAAGGCTCCTATTCCCTCCAAAACCCAAAAAGGGGGCGGGATCAGGGAACCTAACTATAATTGACAGGTGGCTTGCCCTATGATTGCAGCCAAAAGAAGCCACCTATCTGCAGAGTCCCTGAAACTTAGGACTATAACAAACATTCAATGCAAAGCAAATAAAATTGGAGCTCCTGGTGCAGTTGTACCTGCACACACCCTTTTGGCATAAAATAAGAATTAAAGATTCAAGTATATGAGGATCTGTTTTAGTGAGCCTGATAAATTGAAATTTGACAATTGCTGATGTCTCTCTGTGGGCTGTATTGTTTTCCTGAGTTATATTATTTTTGTTATGCTAAAAATGCTGCAATTACAATATTATGTGCCAGGGTCACCAACCAGAAGTTATGGCTATATTCAGTGCCAGAGCCTGTGAACATCCTCATCTATATAAATAAAAATGTAATGTTCGTTTGTGGGATTAACATAACTCAAAAACCTCTGGACAAATTGACACCAAATTTGGACACAATACACCTATCAGGCCAGCGATTGACCATCACTCATAAAAACACTGAAAAACACAGCAGAAGAGACTTAAAAAGCCACTCTCTAGTTTTCAAACTGTGTTTCTCTAAAAAAAACAACAACAAATGTATCATAAAAAATATTGATCATAAAAACATGGGGAAAGTTTATTAAACTGCAAAAGTTTGCTTTTGCGGTCTGCACAAAAAGTTAAAAATGACATATGAAAGATTAAAAATAGCAGCCACAAAAACAAAGTTTCTGAAGTATAACGTCTACTTTCAAAGTAAGTACCATGCAATTCAACAGGAAATAACATTTTCAAACCAGGAACAGATTTCCCCTCCAAATTTTGTTACATAGTGGGATGTATCAGAAAACACTAGTGGACGCAAATAATGAGTTACAGAAAATGTACCTGTAATACATTAAATTGTGTGTGTGTGTGTGTTGTCACTATGATAAAATGGAGCTACATTTCAAGAGCAATACAATTGGGAACAAAGTTGTTTCATTAACATAACAATGTTTTATTGCTACTTTTGAGGACTTTCAAGCATTCCACAGATATATAAACCCTTTTTCCTAGTTCCAACAGACCTCACTACCTCTGAGGATGCTTGCCATAGATGCAGGCAAAATGTCAGGAGAGAATGCCTCTAGACCATGGCCATATAGCCCGAAAAAACCTACAACGACCCACATTCTAAGAGGATTTTTTTTCAAGCTTTATGCCATCTACCTGGTGGTGCTGCGGGTTAAACCACTGAGCTGCTGAACTTGCTGATCCAAAAAGGTTGGTGGTTCAAATCTGGGTAGTGGGGTGAGTGCCTGCTGTTAGCCCCAGCTTCTGCCAACCTTGCAGTTCGAAAACATGTAAATGTGAGTAGATCAATAGGTACTGCTTCTGCGGGAAGGTAACAGTGCTCCATGCAGTCATGACCTTGGAGGTGTCTACGGACAACGCTGGCTCTTTGGCTTAGAAATGAAGATGAACGCCACCCCTCAGAGGTGGACGACTAGACTTAATGTCAGGGGAAACCTTTACCTTTACCTAATGCTATGGTCTCATCGGCCTTAACAAATCTCCCCTTTACTGAAAAGAAACAACATGAATAATGCAAAAGGAACCCCCCCCCCCCCAAATCCAACACAACACAAGTGGGACACCCTGACAATGTACTCCTATAATAAGCAAAGCTAATGGATTACTTGTAAAAAGTAACTTTCCATGTTTATATGGTACCCTCCCCTTTAGTGAAACTTCGCTTCCTAGCTTTACCCCCTACTTTCATGATATTTTCTTTTAGGTATCCTGCTTTGGAGGCAAAACTTCTGCTTCCTTCTATAAACACCATCATATTTTGCCTTGTTTTTTTTCCCTCTGACTTTCTGCTTGAAGCCAAGAAAAAGAGAGAAAGGAGGGGGAAATAAAACAGGTTTCCCCCCTGCCCAGAATGGCAATGAGAGAAATATGACTGTAGAAGATGGGGCAAGGGGAAAGGAAACGCAGTGTGTTGTGTATCTACCGTAAACATATTTGGGGAAATTGACTCAAAAAATGATAAAAGATAAAAGCCCTACTAGAATGATGTAATTGATCTATTTAGCCATGCAAGTCAATAGCATTATGGATACCTATAAGAACTTCAAGGTAACCCATACCTGAATTTGCTCTTAGGTTGGATCTACACTGCCATATAACTCAGTTTCTGAATCCAGATTATCTGCTTTGAACTAAATTATATGAATCCATACTGCTTTATAATCCAGTTCAAATAATATAATCTGGATTCAGAAACTGGATTATATGGCAGTGTAGATGGAGCTTATGTGTCTTCCTCTATGGAGTGTGTTAACGAGGCAAGGAAAGAATAAATCAATCCATAGACAACTCCTAGGAGGCCATGTTTCGCTCAGGATCTCCACTATTGCAAGGAATGGGGAATTAGTCTCAACAATGGGAAATTTAGTCTCTAAAACCCTTGTAATTCCAAGAGGGGATGCATCTGCATGGTAGAACTTACACAGTTCGATAGCTAATGTTATGGTATTACTTGGCATGTAAAACCCTTCTATTATCACATGGGCAGAAGAGTGAAATTCTTGTGACATTTGGCATCAGGAAACATTTTGGGGAAGTCACTGGGGATTTTGTGTGACTGTCAGCTCGCCATGGTGTCTTATCCATATTTCCTGTGAATTTTTCTTCAAGGAAGCCCAACAGCTGCACTTACAAGACACTTTTGCATATGGGTGACAGTGCTGTGCGTCTGCATTGTAGAATTCATACAGTTTGACACCACTTGAACTGCAGTGACTCAGTGCTATGGGATACAGGCAGTCCCCAAGTTACAAACAAGATAGGTTCTGTAGGTTTGTTCTTAAGTTGCATTTGTTTGAAACTTGGAACAGGTACATTTTAAAAGTGTAACTCCAGTCATATATATATATATGGAGCCCCCAGTGGTGCAGTGGGTTAAACTGCTGAGCTGCTGAACTTGTTGATTGAGAGGTCACAGGTTTGAATCTGGGGAGCGGGGTGAACTTCCGCTGTCAGCCCCAGCTTCTGCCAACCTAGCAGTTCGAAAACATGCTAATGTGAGTATTATTATTATTATTATTATTATTATTATTTAAAACTTTTATATCCCGATCTTCTCATCTTTGTAGAGGGACTCAGACTGGCTTACAGCAAAGATTCAACGCTACTAATACAAGTTAAAACATCACACAATAATAGGCGGGAAGGTATAACAGCGCTCCATGCAGTCATGCCGGCCACATGACCTTGAGGTGTACGGACAACGCTGGCTCTTTGGCTAAGAAATGGAGATGAGCACCAATCCCCAGAGTCGGACACGACTGGACTTAATGTCAGGGGAAAACCTTTACCTATCTATCTGTCATCTATCTATCTATCTATCTATCTATCTATCTATCTATCTATCTATTTATCTATCTATCTATCTATCTATCTATGGATAGCAAAGGAAAGAATTAACACCCCGGTGGTGTTTGTTTTGCTGCCTTTGCCCCTGTTCAGAAGATTTCACCTCACTGTATGTGTCTGTGAGAATTCAATTTTGAAAAAATTGGCTTGTTGTGGAAACAAGGATTGGTGAGAAAGCTTCCGTGGAGATACCTTTTTCCTTCCGGCTGTTAGGAATTGTGGCAGTTGTAGTCCAAAACACCTGGAGGGTCGAAGTTTGCCCATGTCTGCATTAGATTTACCTATAGGTTGACTCATTATTCAACAACTGATCAAATGGAAATACAATTGTTGAGACAAACCTAAGAATGACAGCTTTGCGTCGTTAATTTATGATATTGTGGTTATCAATAATCTTCACCCAAGCTTCCCCATCACCGTGGGAACTAAGATTTTTTTCTTCACACTCTTATACCGAGCATCCATTACCGTTAAGTTCAGTGCTGCAATTTCTCTCGTGCATTCAAATAGGATGGACATATTCACGTGGGATTTTTTTGGGGGGGGGTGGGTGGGATGGGGGGCGGTTAGTGTCTGGCAAGGCTTTAAATAGCACATGGCCAGGAAGGCTGAAGTGTTGGATGAGCCTATGCAGAGCTAGCCCAGTCCATCCCCACCCGAGTGGAAAATCTGACAGCTCTTTGGACTCTTGACTGCTTTCCAATAAACACTTTGGTCTCACTGATACAGGGCCCTGGAATGTCATTTGGACGATCAACGCTGGGTGGAGGGGAAGGGGCCACCCCAACAGGTCTGGCCGACGGCCTCCCAGGCAGAACACATGCTTTTTCAAAGGTGAAATATTTATAAACACTGAAACCAGGAGAGTCTGTGCAGGATAAGGTTTTCAGTATAGACAAAAGTTGAACATCCTGTTTTTATCCTGCCATTGAAAAGGGGAGGTGGTATCCCTGCTCGTGCCTACTACCAACATACCTTGAGACTAATGCGCCATCGCATCTAATGGGCACCTCAATTTTCAAAACCCGGAAGCCACAAAGTATTTGTTGCCGAATGTCATGCGCAGCAGCAAAAAGTAGACTCTTTGTAACTTCCCCAAAAAAGGTATGCATTACCATTGCTGTCTGCTTAGGATTCTTTCATTATAAACAACTAACTGTCTCCTGCCACGTGTTGCTGTGGCCCAGTCTGTTGATCTGGAAAATAAAATAATGAGAAAGTGTTGGTTTCTAATATATGTAATTTATTTCTTCTTGTGGGTAAACAGTATTTCTTGCTGTTTCTTTGTCAGTGTTGATGTGGAGATTGTCTGGTTTGCTTACTCTGAAACATGCAACATATTCTTCTTTAGTGGCCCCTTTCAAATCTATGATACTATATCTCTCTGTGTGTGAGTCATATATATCTGTCTATCTATCTATCTATCTATCTATCTATCTATCTATCTATCTATCTATCTATCTATCTATATCAATGGCTGGATGGCTCTTTGTCAGGTGGACTTTGATTACGTTTTCTTGCCCTGATGAAGGGAGCTGGATTGGATGGCCTTAAGTATTTTCTGATGGTCATGGGGGTTCTGTGTGGGAAGTTTGCCCTGATTCTGTCATTTGTGGGGTTCAGAATGCTCTTTGATTGTAGGTGAACTGTGAATCCCAGCAACTACAACTCCCAAATGTCAAGATTCTATCTTCCCCAAACTCAACCAGTGTTCATATTTGGGCGTATTGAGTGCTTGTGCCAAGTTTGGTCCAGATCCATCCTTGTTTGGGTCCACAGGGCTCTCTAGATGTAGGTGAACTACAACTCCCAAACTCAAGGTCAATGCCCACCAAACCCTTCCAGTATTTTCTGTTGGTCATGGGAGTTCTGTGTGCCAAGTTTGGGTCAATTCCATCATTGATGGATCTCAGAATGCTCTTTGATTGTATATTAACTATAAATCCCAGCAACTACAATTCCCAAATGACAAAATCATAATTTTTGAGTGATGGTCACTTCTTGTGTTGTGAGACCTTTTGTTGCCGAATTTGGTGTGATTTTGTTCATTGTTTCTTTTGTTTTTAAGGTACTCATTATGCACAGAGCATTTTTTATATATATAGAAGATTGTGTTACAACACCAAAGCTTCCGGCAATGGAAAGGAAAACCATGGGATGCATCAATGCTGTAGAATGAATGTACTTTAACTACTCTGGCTTGAACTTTTTTGTCAAAGAATTCTGGTGGCTCACCAAACTACAAATCCCAGGATTGCATAGCACTGAGCTGTGCACATTAACTTAGCGATGATGTCCCTCAAAGAGAAGCTCCAGGTGCTCCTAAAGCAGCTTCTCCTTTTGATTTGGCACAGCATTAAGATTACCATATAACACGAAAGTGCAAAAGTTGGGTTGCGCTTAAACATAAAAAAACAAGATGGGCCATACAGTCCAACCCCCTGCCAAGAAGCAGGAATATTGCATTCAAAGCACCCCGGACAGATGGCCATCCAGCCTCTGTTTAAAAGCTTCCAAAGAAGGAGCCTCCACCACATTCCGGGGCAGAGATCCACTGCTGAACGGCTCTCACAGTCAGGAAGTTCTTCCTCATGTTCAGATGGAATCTCCTTCCTTGTAGTTTGAAGCCATTGTTCCATTGCGTCCTAGTCTCCAGGGAAGCAGAAAACAAGCTTGCTCCCTCCTCCCTGTGGCTTCCTCTCACATATTTATACATGGCTATCATATCTCCTCTCAGCCTTCTCTTTTTCAGGCTAAACATGCCCAGCTCTTTAAGCCATTCCTCATAGGGCTTGTTCTGCAGAACCTTGATCATTTTAGTCGCCCTGCTCTGGACACATTCCAGCTTGTCAATATCTTTCTTCAATTGTGGTGCCCAGAACTGGACACAATATTCCAGGTGTGGTCTAACCAAGGCGGAATAGAGGGGTGGCATTACTTCCCTAGATCTAGACACTAGACTCCTATTGATGCAGGCCAAAATCCCATTGGCTTTTTTTGCCGCCACATCACATTGTTGGCTCATGTTTAACTTGTTGTCCTCGAGGACTCCAAGATCTTTTTCACACGTACTGCTCTCAAGCCATGCGTTCCCCATTCTGTATCTTTGCATTTTGTTTTTTCTGCCTAAGTGGGGTATCTTGCATTAGTCCTCATTGAACTTCATTTTGTTAGTTTTGGCCCATCTCTCTAATCTGTCAAGATCGTTTTGAATCCTGCTCCTGTCCTCTGGAGTATTGGCTATCCCTCCCAATTTGGTGTCGTCTGCAAACTTGATAATCATGCCTTCTAACCTTTCATCTAAAGATGTTGAACAGGACCGGGCCCAGGACGGAACCCTGCGGCACTCCACTTGTCACTTCTTTCCAGGATGAAGAGGAAGCATTAGTGAGCACCCTCTGGGCTTGTCCGCTTAATCAATTACTGATCCACCTAACTGTAGTTTTGCCTAGCTCACATTGGACTAGTTTGTTTGCCAGAAGGTCATGAGGGACCTTGTCGAAGGCCTTACAGGTACGCTACATCCACAGCATTCCCCACATCTACCTAGCTTGTAACTCTATCAAAAAAAGAGATCAGATTAGTCTGGCATGACTTGTTATTGATAAATCCATGTTGACTATTAGTGATAACCGCATTTGCTTCTGTTTGCAGACCACTTCCTTAACAATCTTTTCCAGAATCTTGCCTGGTATCGATGTGAGGCTGATCGGATGGTAATTGTTTGGGTCATCCTTTTCCCCCTTCTTGAAGATTGGGACCACATTGGCCCTCCTCCAATCTGCTGGAACTTCTCCTGTTCTCCAAGAACTCTCAAAGATGATTGCCAATGGTTCTGAGTAGTAACAGAGGAGGAGTGCATTCCAGATGGATAAAGTAAAAAAGGGAAGCAACTGATCTGGGTCTGCAAAACCTGAGCAGGGCTGATGATAGGGGGTGATTTGGAGAGCTCTCATTCATAAGGTCACCATAAATCAGCCCTGCATAACCTATGGCCTCCCTGATGTGTGGGACTCTAAGCGCCAAAAGCCCTAGCTATCTTGTTAAGTGGTCAGGAATTCTGGAAGCTGAAGTCCAAAAGACTTGGAAGGCCACAGGTTGTATAGGTCTGCCATAACTCAATCAATCTGAAGGCAGAAATCACGCGGCTTTCCAGATGTTGTTGGACTGCAAAAACTACAATCAATCCGTGATGAGGGACGATGGGCACTGCAATCCAACTGCATCCAGAGTGACATGTGATCCGCACCTTGTTCTAATTCTATTGCAACTATCCTTGTTGTAATAATCATGTGTGTGTGTGTGTGTGTGCAAGCATGAACCTTCTCAAGATGTTGTGTTGAAACTTCCATCATTCCCCAATATAATTATACTGTTTATGGGAATTTTAGTCCAACATCTGCAAAGACACTTTAAAATGTAAGATGCCAGATACACTTTTCAATTTTTCCTGCTAATATGCAAATAGGCTGCCACATATGGTAAAAATATTTTGTATCCTGACAGTTCTAGTACTTAAAGTAGAATTTTTATGTATTCTACTCATCACTGAAGATACAATATGCATCTGGTAGACATCTTGGAACATAATATTCTGTGATATCTATGTCTGACTAAAATTTATAGCCAATAATCCAAAGTTGCCTCCATATGTGAAGCATACTGCTTCCCACACCATGAGCTTACATCACATTTTCTTTGATTTGTTACAGCTCACACTCCTACTGTCAGGATTTTATGAACTGACAGAATCTGCTTTCCATAGACTATAATGGTTCCGAGAACTCGTCTATTTCTAAATTGAATGCTTCTGCCAAAAATAAGATCTAAAGATTTGACATAATCAAAACCGAGGTGGACCTGAGTTTTGCAATGTGTTTAATTAAACAATATAATTTTATGTCATTTATCAGCTAAATTAATATACATTTGTGTTCTGTTCTTGGTGTACTTGTATCCATTTTTAAAGGGCTTGAAAAATCATCATTCAGCATTGTTCATTCATACAAAGGAGATTCCACCTAGAATCTCTTTGATTCTATGATAGAGCTTATAATTGCTGATGATTTACCAGCTGTGCTAAACCTCCGGCCCTGGATACAGAGAGCCAACTATATTTGTTTCACATAGTCAGTGCCTTTTAGTTTTTACCCAGTTTTCCCACTATACTGACTAAACAGAACAAATGTTAGCCTTCCAGATGTTACTGTATCACAACTCTCATCAGCTCTTGTTATGTCAAATCATGAGGAATACAGGTAGTCCAGCATATGGAGGGCCGCATAAGGTGAAATTACTGGGTTGGATTTGGCCTATGGGTGTTGAGTTTGACACACGTGCTCTAGAATCATAGAATTGGAAGTGACCACAAGGGCCATCCAGTCCAACCCACTAACAATGTTTTGAATCGCCAATGTATTTCGTTTCTTGCTTCCCACTCCCTTTAGAGATGAGATGTTCCGAGTGCATGCAGCAACAAGCCTTGGGCTCTCATTCTCCCTCCCTTATGTTCTCCTCGAAACCACATATAGGTAGTTTGGGTTTTTTGTGATGTCTGACAGATTTTTTTTTTCAGTGTAGAAAACCAACACTGTTTCAGACGCAAGATTTCTAAGCATGTTCTTACAATAGAAAAACATTTATTAAGTAACTGCAAGAAACAGGAATTGAACAGGTTTAAAAAGCAACACCAAAAATATTTACAAAGACTGACAAAACAATGGTAAAACTTTACGCGACCCAAAAAGAATTGAATTCATTTGAAATGCATTTTTTGGCCTTTTAAAACAGACAAATCACATTTTTAATGAGATATATTGAGATGCAAATAAGCTTTCTGATCAGTTCAGAATATCTCATCATCTGACTCCTCAAGATACTGGATAGGCTTTCTGGCCCGGCCCCCTTTTTCACGGGGTGCAACTGGCGAGTCGATATCTGAAAAGGAATCATCCATCTTCTTGGACTTCTGCAAAGGCAAAAGAGGGACTGTTAAATTCTCTGTGGGCATTAGAACCACCACATATATGGAGAACCCATATCTTGCCCGCTTTTTCAGTTGCTGAAATACCCAACTAATTCCCCCACCTTAAAAAAAGCAATTTTCAAATAATGCTTGCCCTCAAATCATGCTGTTTCCCCCAACATACGAAAATAGACCGACTTTCCTCAGAGACCCCTATGATCCCAATTACCCACATTTCCTTCTGCTGCCACTCTTGAAAGAGCAACAAGGAGAGAGGCATGTATCCTGTCACCATTTTGAGAAAGTCTGCAGAAGAAAATGTGTAGCAAAGGCCAAGCAAAAGGGTCAAACGGTGGAATTACATTCACCAGTTCAAAAACCTGAAAAATTGCCCCTTAAACATGATTACGTTGGGAGTGCATTCTGCTATGTTCTCTGCGCGTGACAGAATGGCAAACACACCTTGGTTACTGTTGTCTTTTTAACTAGTTGGCCAAAGTCAGAATCTGAATCCTCAGAATCAGAGGAGGGCTTCCTTTTGACAGGTTTCTTTTTCTTGGCAGGGACAGGATTTTTGGAGGCTCCTCCATCTGTACTAGAACCTGAACTCTTAACAGCTGTCTTGCTGGCTTTTGCCGTCACCGTTTTCTTAGAGAAGGCATCCATAATAGAAAGCTGGTTATCTATGAACAAGAGAAGCAATTAGATCCTTGCAGTGACACGTCAGAATCATAGAGTCGGAAGAGACCCGCAGGCCATCCAGTCCAACCCCCTGCTTT
Organism: Anolis sagrei; assembly: GCF_037176765.1. Taxonomy (NCBI): domain Eukaryota; kingdom Metazoa; phylum Chordata; class Lepidosauria; order Squamata; family Anolidae; genus Anolis; species Anolis sagrei. The sequence goes on along the minus strand of NC_090026.1, from coordinate 39,710,286 downwards.
GCAGGAAAAACACAACTGAAGCAGCCCTGACAGATGGCCATCCTGACTCTGCTTAAAAGCCTCCAAAGAAGAAGCTTCCACCACCCTCCGAGGAAGATAATTCTACTGTTAAAGAGCTCTCATGGTCGGGAAGCTCTTCCTAATTTCTCCTTTCCTGTCTTTCAAACCCACTGCTTTGAGACCTAGTCTTCAGGGCAGCAGAAAACAAGTTTGATTCCTTTTCCTTATGATATTCTTTCAAATATTTGTTTTTTCTTTCTATCAAGAAGCTGCCACAACATTTCCAAGCTCCTGCTTCAGAAATATGCTGAGGATGATCAAATGAAGCAAGTCACAGCAGAGCAAACCAGAATAAATAAATAGGTTACTAATTTGGAAGCAGCAACAATTGTAAAGGGTAGTTATTAGGCTTGGTTGATCAAGAAAAAAATTGGTTCTAAGCTCGCTTTGTTTCTAGGGGGCGCCAGTGTTTCGAATTTCAAAGGCCTTCCGAAATTTATGATTTCAAAATTTCTGAAATGTCGTTAATTACGAATCGATTCTCCAGGACGAGGAGGAGGATGGGGAGGAAAGGCAATCCTGGCAGAGCAAAGGTGGCCGGCAGGAGGGGAGAGAGAGATGCGCAGCTTGCTACTGGGGAGGGAAGAGAAACTTGCACCAGACATACAAAAATAATTATGAAAATTGGAAAAATTGTTTCGATTTTTAATTACTCCTCACACTATTCCTGCATGGCTCGATATTGGATCGTAAGCTAATTTAAACACGAATTCATAACGAGTTTAGAAACTAACGAACACGATCAACCAAGCTTAGTAGTTATTGCAGGCCTAAAATGATAACAAGTTACAACTGGGCTGTTCAACAGGCGCACACAAGGTAAGCAGACTGCAACAAAATCAGGTGTCCATCTCTCTTCTGCCTACTCTTTCATGGAATGCACACTATTAAGTGCTACCAATAACAAGCTTTTGGGTAGTGGCACCCAATAGCTCACAAACTTGTTTGGCCAGGGATTTGGAAGCATGAGATGCTGTCTCCCAAACATATGAATTGTGCCTTTAGTCTGTGAGCCCCTCTGGACAGAATGGGCTAAAAGTGCTGCATGGTACAAAGGCTGAAGGCTGTTGGGCAAGTGGGCTTATTAACAAAAGACCCTCCTCATAAATGCACAGCAGAGTAACTTATAAGCAGCAGCATGACCCAGCACTGGTAGCCAAAAGTGACAAAAAGAACAAAAACACACTGACTAACGTTATCTCTTCCATAGGAGGCTTTTCTTTGTAGTAAAGTAATATAGTTGCAATATTTAAATAAAAAGGTTTCCACAACACAAATAAAGTCCTTTATTCTTCCTTCTTTGCTTCCATGCTGGGCTTCTTCCCTATGCAAATAAACAGCTCCGCTCTCACAGAGCCTCCTTTCACAACGGACTTATACTGGAGCTTTACACACGAGGCCTTCAACCTGGGGCTTCCTCTCACCGAAGCTTCTCACACCAGATCTTCTAACACTCTGCCTTTTCACAGACTAAGGCCTACCTCACACAGAGGCTTCTCTCACAGACTAAGGCCTACCATCACACTGTGAGGCCTTCTCACAGATTGAGACTTTTCTCCCACTGAGGTTTACCTCAAACTGACAGTTACTATGCGACAGGCACACTTGCTTGTATAGAATGGCAGCTTTTGCTGAGCCATCCATTTGCATCCATTTAACCCTTTCAGTGCTTGACTCACATGTTAATAATTAAAAATACCTAGTTAATTTTTAATATTTCTGACAAAGGTATATGGAGCAGCTACAGGCAACAGCATCCAGGAGTGCAACACTTCCTATTCTGCCTTCCCTTTTACTGAATGGAGAATTTATGTCTCTGGAGCAGCATATGCTTTTTTCATCACATATCTGATTTTTTCCCCCCTCAGGAAGTGATGGTGAGACCACTGGGAACAACTTTTGATTAGGTTAGCAAAGTCAATCAAAATGTGGACTCTTGAACATAACAAAGCAACCAGCTGCCATTCAGATGTTACTTCTCTCAGCCCCTACACTAAAGCTTTCCAAACATTTCACGTTGGTGACGTATCATTTTGTGACACATTAATTCAGTTTTACTAGCAAAGCGGAGGTTAATCTATTCTCTTATAAGTGATGCATAAATTGTAACAACGAAGTGTACAGGGATATAATATATCTTATTAAAATCTTTCAATTATATATATTTCAAATATATGATTTGTAAGATAATAACACACATTTCCAAGATTTTTGTTATTTTTCATGACATCTGCACAACATACCTTCACACTGCAGTTGACACACTAATGTGTTACCAGAGTGTGGAAAGCTCTGCTGTATACCCTCATCAACCATCCCACACACCACCATTTGGTCCTTTCTGTTTTCACATAATCAAAATTGGAAGAAATTGGAAGAAATTACAAGGGCCATCCTGCAATCCACAAAACAAACAAAACACTCCTGACAGATGACCATCCAGCCTCTGTTTAAAAACATCCAAAGGAGACTCCAGCACATTTCAAGGCGACATATTCCACTGTCATACTTTAAACCGAAATGGCAGTGAATATTTGCCACTGAACATAAAAGCATTGACAAACATCTTACCTTCAGCTGCATTTGAGGCTTTCTTGGCTGGACCTTTCCTTTTAAGGGGAGGTTTAGATGACACATTAAGACTTGTGGCTGGTTTGGCTTTTTCATCCAGAGAAGACCCCAGTAAATTGACTTTAAAAAACAATGCACAGATGCAATTACAATAAAGATACAATACAAAAACTAAAGTCTATTTTACCATATGTTGCAGTCTTGTAAAAAGGCCTAGAAACATTGGCGTCAGATACACATGATGCTAGAAGATATTGTAAATGTTACAATTACAATGAAACCTGAACTGTATTTGTTGGAGGTGCTCGATGGCCAATTAGAAAAGAAACATGAAAGATTACGTATCCAACATAAACAGGCCAGCAGAAAGTTGGATAAGTGAAAATGCTGAATAATATAGAGAGATTAAGGAAATGCCTATTAAAGTCAAATTACACTATGATTTTACAAATTAAGCACCAAAACATCATGTTTTACAACAAATTGACAGAAAAGCAGTTCAATACACAGTAACATTATGTAGTAATTACTGTATTTACTAATTAAAGCACCAAAACAGACAAGGTTTCTTTTTTTTTTCTCTCCCACCCTGCGTGGGAGGCAGACTGCGTTGGATAATACAGGATGCCTGATGAGCGAAAGTTGGATAAGCGAGGCTTTACTGCATGTAAGATTACAATAGCAAGAAGCATCTCTGCCCCAAAATGGAAAGAGCCAGATATATCAAGGTGGTCAGTTGAAACATTCACACCTAGCTCCAGCAGGCAAGAGTCCTTTGTCCCACCCTGGTCATTCCACAGATATATAAACCCTTTTTTCCTAGTTCCAACAGACCTCACTACCTCTGAGGATGCTTGCCATAGAGGCAGGCGAAACGTCAGGAGAGAATGCCTCTAGAACATGGCCAACAACCCTGTGATTCCGGCCATGAAAGCCTTCGACAATAAATTAATATTTTCATTATTATTATTAATAAGAAAATAAAATATAACGAAGGAGCAAAAATATTAAAATCTAGCAGTTGGTCACATTAGACAAAATAGCTACTGAAATTGTCATAAAAATGCTGTTCTGTGTTATTACAGTGGTGTTTCTCTTTTTCTGTTTTTCTCAGCCCAAAGTGGCCCTCAAGAGCTGAATTGCTCCTGCATACCCAAGACTATTCATGGGCTTCCTTATATAGCAGAAAGTAGGACTGTCAAATCTTCTGACAAAATACCCCTTGAGGCATCAGGAATCTTCTCGTTTACAGAATGAACTCCCAAAGTTAAAGAAACAATGCAAGGCCATACTACCACAGACATAAATAAAAAGTGAATCATACTGACAGTTCTTTTGTCTGCACAACAGATTTCCTGGCTTTTTTTGTTTTGGAAAGTTGTTCTATCTCTCATTAGTGTTGACAATGACTAGCACTCACTGGAGCCACTGTAGAAATCCAGCAAGACAGTACTTTGGCAGGATCCTGTCCCACCACGCTTCCACTTCATCAAAAACAACAAAGAAAAACCATCCTGACACTTTCTAGTGCATGCTCTTTCATTTCTGCTCTTCTTGTGTGGGAAAACTACACGGAGGTGCTGGAGATGGAGGGTAAGGCAAGTGTTTTTAATCTGTGGAGTTGCGGGGAAAACATTTCTTGCATTGTCAGGAGAGGGGCAGAAGGAGGAACAGTGTGATACCTTTATGCTAGCACTGATCCAACTTCCCACATATCCTTTTCCTGTCACTTTCTGTGCTTGAATATTTGAACACATCAACTGGTGTCAAACAAAAATAAATGAGAGAGGGTTCAGAGTCTGTTTTTGACAAATGAAACTGGAATGCCACTAATCTATCTGATATACTTACTTATGGCAGCACTCTGTGCTTCTGGCAGCTTAGGTTCTTCTTTTCCTTTTGATTCCTTAGCTTTCCTAGAATATAGAACCAATAATATGGATTATACACATTTTTTGATTTTCATGGGCTTGTTCTATTTTGTACATAAATTCCATGCAATATGGTAGCTGAACATTGCAAGTTTGTGGAACATTTCAATAAAAGAAATATCTTTTACAATGCTATCACACCTACAGCTCAAAAATGAGGATAAGTATAGACTGGGATGAATATACTTAAGTTCAAATAAAAAAGTATGTACTCGAATATAAGGCAAGTTTTCCTGCCCTTTTAAAAGGCCTTTTAAAGGCTGAAAAGCCCCCCTCAGCATATACTCAAAGTCAAAGTTGTTTATTATTATTACATTTATTATTTTACTCTATTATAATTATATTTACATTATTTAAGGTAAAGGTTTTTCCCCCTCACATTAAGTCCAGTCGTGTCCGACTCTGGGGGTTGGTGCTAATTTCCAAGCTGAAGAGCCGGCATTGTCCATAGACACCTCCATGTTCATGTGGCCGGCATGACTGCATGGAGCGCCATTACACTCTATTATTTTTATTTTTTATTATTTTATTCTATTTATTATTGTTATTACTACATTTATTATTTTACTCTATTACTACTATTTATTATTTTACTATATTATTGTTATTATTACATTTCCATTATTTTATTCTATTATTATTATTTGTATTACTTGTATCATTTTACTCTATTATGATTACATTTATTATTTTACTCTATTATTAATGGAAGGATATGTAAGCACATTTACACCGAAGAAGGTAAGAATAATGATTTAATCAGAGTTGGACAGCCTTATCTTAAATTACAATTTTATGTAAATATTCAAAAACATTTAACCTACTTAACCTACTGATGCCTCAATTCATGTAATTTTATTAGTATCTATTTTTATTTTGAAATTTACCATTACCTGCTGCATTTCCCACCATCAACTTAGTATAATTAGGTGCCTCAACTTATATTCAGGTTGGCTTATATGATATATACAATAATTCCTTTTGAAGGATGACCAGAATTTATAGCAGAAGATAAACTTCCAAGCTGTATTTATACATGGGTTGTTGTAGGTTTTTCCGGGCTATATGGCCATGTTCTGGAGAACATGGCCATATAGCCCGGAAAAACCTACAACAACCCATGGATTCCGGCCATGAAAGCCTTCGACAATGTATTTCTACATTTTTTTTCTAAATTTTGTGCAACCTTTAAGATTTATATGTTGTTCTGTCAATTTTGTATAACCCTCACAACACTATTATCCTTCTGTTGATGTCTTTCCAAACTGCGACATATTTTGCATATTTCTCACACTTACTTAGAAACAGCCTTCAACTTGGGTTCAGGAACCTCTGCATTTTCACCAAGTGTAGCGTCCTCCATAATTTCCTCCTGATCCTTGAGCTTCTCACTTGTGTCACTGAAGAAGGAGTCTGAGTCTGAATCCAATGAAATGGTTGCTTTGGCTGAAAACAAGCAAAATGAACCCCCCGCCCCAAAAGGGCCGTTATTCAACAATATCTATGCAGAAGTTGGAATGAGTTCAATGGGACTGATTCCCAGGGAATTGTTATGCAGGATTGCACTTGAATTGAAGAGGATCAACTAAACTTCCTTTGCAAAGTCTCCACGTTCATCTTAAACAATAGCATGTCAGAGCTATCTGTCACTGCTTTTCAGTGTAAGGTAATGAGGGTTTTGGGCTGTAACTCATTACTGAGTATACATTTGTGCCCCCTATATCCAGTTTTTGCACTCACTGATTTAACTATACATTGCTTGAAAATTCAAAACAAAAAAACTCGTTTTTGCTATTTTATATAACGGATACCATTTTAATATGCCATTGCATATAAAATAATAATAATAAACTTTATTTATAACCCGCCACCATCTCCCCAAAGGGGACTCGGGGCGGCTAACATGAGGCCAGGCCCAAAATAACACAAATAAAAAAACACACAATAAAAAAAATACATCATAACAAAAAATGAAATAACAAATAAAACCAACAATATAAAATAACATGTTCAAATCAGACACAGAGGGTGGGCCAAATGTATGAGGTAAAATGTTAAAAAGTTAAAACCCAGGATGAGATAGGGATAAAAGTTCATTTGTAAGAGAGGAGCCCGGCAGGGGGGAGCAGTGGGATTTAGCCATTTTAGGCGCAGGGGAAGGTGCTTTATTCTGAGGGCAGCTATAGGTTAAACAATCAGGTGGGTTGAGTGGCCACTCTCTGAAGGCACATTGGAAGAGCCGTGTTTTTAGATCTTTCTTAAAGGCAGCTAGGGTGGGGGCTTTCCTGATCTCCTTAGGGAGCGAGTTCCAAAAGCGGGGGGTCACAGCGGAGAAGGCCCTCTCCCTCGTTCCCACAAGTCGAGCCTGGGATAAAGGAAGGGGCGAGAGAAGGACCTCCCCAGAGGATCGAAGAGATCGTGCAGGTTTGTGGTAGGAAATGCAGTCACAAAGGTAGGTGGGTCCCAAACCTTTCAGGGCTTTGTAGGTAATAACCTGCACCTTGAATTGGGACCGGAAAATGAATTAATGCATCAGAACGACTTAAAACTGCACAATTAAGGAAAGGTCCTTCTTAAAGCTACCTGCAGCTTGGCGGCGTGGCATGTTTGCACGAGGTGCAACGTCTACAACTCCGCCGTCATCAAAATCATCGCCATCAGAGTCTGAGTCAGACCAAGGATTTCTTGACTTTCCTTTTTTCACTGGCTTGAAAGGCAGCACAGATTGTTTCTTGGCATCTGGAAATAAGTACATTAACCTGCTAAATTGGAAGATCATGGACAATGTGCTCAAGAGGAAAAAGTGAAAACTCAGGGCCGCTTGGATATAGCATATTTTTTGCTTTGTGGGTCAATGGTACACATTGAAATAAATATTTATGATAGGTTTTTTTTTCTGAAATAAAAGGAGGCTACACAAAAAGACCTCCTCCTTCCCCAAAGGGACCTTTATGACCAATCTTACCTGGATCTGTTTTCAATTTCTTTGTCAATCTCTGTTTAAGAGTCTTTGGCTCCTTATCACATTCTGGTGAATCTCCTTTTTGTTTCCCATCAAGCTCCGTTTTTTCAGTCTACAATGAAATAAGAAAGAGAAGCATTCACCTTACCGTGGATAAATGATCAAAGGAATAAAAAATGAAATTAGTATTCATGTTATACATTAATAACACAAGCCAACAAATATTTTCATTAGGTCATTCTTAATAGAGTTTGTGCTGAATTCAGATCTGTGTTTATTTTTTCTCTATCACGTGTAGTTTTTGCGATGAAGCTAATCAAATAATTAATGCATTTATGCACCGATCTCAACAGAATTTCATTGAGATCAGTGCATAAATACATTAATTATTCAATTGGCCTCATTAAAAAAAGCTACACGTGATAGAGAAAAAACCCAGGTCTGAATTCAGTGTAAAAAAACTCTTTAAGAATTACCTAAAATTATATCTGATGAAAAATACTTGTTGGCTAGGTTTTCCTTGACTTTAAGTCTAGCCGTGTCTGACTCTGGGGGTGGTGCTGCTCCTCTCCATTTCTAAGCCAAAGAGCCGGCATTGTACGTAGACGCCTCCTAGGTCACATGGCCTGCATGACTGCATGGATTGCTGTTCCCTTCCCACAGAAGCAGTACCTATTGATCTACTCAAATTTGCATTTTTTCGAACTGCTAGATTGGCAGAAGTTGGGCCTAACAGCAGGAGCTCACCCTGCTCCCCAGATTTGAACCACCAACCTTTCAGTCAGCAAGTTTAATTTAGGCTGAAATCAATACAAAAAAGCTATCAAATTAGTGCAACCGTAAAGTGCAAAGACCCCGGTGCCACTAGTGCTGTGCCACTAGGAGGCCCTTGTTGGCATGTATTACACTAATATGATGTGAAATGTGCAGATTTAACAGTAGTACCATTTGTTGTATTTTTAAAAGTTGTCATGATGGAAAAAAAATAAAGACATCTTTAAAATCAGCATAAAAATTGATTTAAAGTGTGCTACTCTCATTTCTGATGACACAAAGTTTGATTTTGTTGGCTTGTGTAATGTACACAAACACATCCATATGGTGAGAGAGAAAGAGACAGGGTATGTTGACTACATTACCTTGATTTTTCTTTTTAATTTCTTCTCTGCATCTGCTTTCATGTCTTCAGTCACTCGGGGAATGACCCTTCTGCCCATTGGAGAGGGCATGACTTCCTGCAACTGCTTCTTTACCTTCACCTTCCCGCCTTTCCCTTTGGCGGCCTTGCTTGTGCCAAACAATTCATCCTGTTTCTCCATCTCTTCTTGGTTCTAGAGAAGAAGACATAACAGAAGTGAATTGAAGAGCTTTTGGTAGTTAGCGTTATGTTTCACAGCTAACACTTAGGGATAACAATCTTTTACAAGGAGCACAAATAAGCACCACAGTTTTGTTTCATGGATATTTCGATTCGCTTTTATAAAACAAAGATATCACAATGTAACCAAAACAGATTACTGTATATACTCGAGTATAAGCCTGGTTTTTCAGCCCCCTTTTTAGGCTGAAAAAGCTTCCTTTGGCTTATACTCGAGCCAAGGTTATTTATTATTTTACTCTGTTATTAGCATTATTTTTATTATATTTATTTTATTACTCTATTATTATTTTATTACATTTATTATTTTCCTCTATTATTATTGATATTAAATTTACATTATCTTACTCTATTGTTATTATTACATTTATTATTTTGATCTATTATTATTGGAAGGATACGTAAGAACATTTACATTGAAGGAGACTAGAATAATGGTTTAATCAGAGTTGGGCAGTCTGAAATTACAGTTTTACATAAATTTTCAAAAACATTGAACCTCCTGATGCCTCAATTAATGTAATTTTATTGGTATCTATATTTATTTTGAAATTGACCAGTAGCAGCTGCATTTCCCATCTTCGCCTTTTACTCGAGTCAATACATTTTCCAAGTTTTTGTGGTAAAATCAGGTGCCTCGACTTATACTCGAGTATATACGGTAATTTATTTGCTTTTTTAAAAAGTTCTATTAATTTATTTGATTTTAGATGTTTAAAAATCTACTGTATTTACTTGAATCTAATGCTCACCTTTTAAAATCTAAATTGCCTTCCCAAAATTAGGGTGCGCACTAGATTTGCGTAATGTAGTAATCTTAGTGCTGAGCCAAAGCAAAAAGGAGCTGCACCTGGAACATCATCTTTAATTGAATTGCCATGACTCAGTGCTATGCAATCCTGGGATTTGTAGTTTGGTGAGGTATCAGCATTCTTTGACAGTTCCCATGACCCCAAACTACAGCCCCCATGACCCTCTAGCATTAAGCCAGGGCAGTTACAGTGGAATAATTCTATAGCCTGGATGCACCCCAAGGCTTTTTCCCCCCATTACTGAAAGATTTGATGTTGTAAACCTTGTTTTTAAGCAGCAATCCTTTGCTGGAGTGTTTTTAAAGAAGGAATTCTAAGTATGCACCCACTGCAATGAGCACCTTTTGGACAAATTGCAAAGAATGTACTTTTTGCTACTGCATATTACATTCACCAGCAAATACTTTTTTTTGGTTTCATGGTTTTGAATATTGAGGTGCACATTAGATTCGATAGCATGTTTGACTCGAATAAATACTGCTGTGTTGTGAGCCTCCTCAACTGCCATGCTGGGAAAAGGAAAGGACGGAATAACAACAACAATAATAAGTGGGAATCAAATAGCTCTCCAGATGTTGCCACACATCAGTTCCCATCAACCTTAGGTAGGTGAGGAATAGAATGATAGAATAAAATAGATAGAATCTGGCCCAATTTACCTGTCCGAACGCATCTCCCCTTATGAACCATCTAGGGCAGTGGTTCTCAACCTGTGGGTCCCCAGGTGTTTTGGCCTACAAAACAGCCAGTTTATCAGCTGTTATGATTTCTGGGAGTTGAAGGCCAAAACATCTGGGGACCCACAGGTTGAGAACCACTGATCTAGGACTTTAGGATCATCCGGGGAGGCCCTGCTCCCAATCCCGCCCTCATCACAAGTACGTTTGGTGGGGACAAGAGACAGGGCCTTCTCTGTGGTGGCTCCTCAGCTATGGAACGTCCTCCCTAAGGAAATTAGATCGGCTCCCTCACTCTTAACGTTTCGGAGACAAGTTAAGACATGGTTATATGAGCGTTTCCAAATGCAAAGTAACTAACATAGGAAATGGAATCACTCGACAGTGGAACTTGGACAACGTTATTTAACTAGAAGACGCTGATGATAATGATGTTGGTTTTTATTGTTTTGATGGCTTCTATTGTGGTTTTATACTGTTTTAATGTTCAATTTGTATTTTGTTGTTATGTGTACTGACTTGTTGTAAACCATCTTGAGTCGCCGATAAGGTTGAGAAAGGCGGTATAGAAGTATAATAATTAATAATAATAATAATTTTATTTCTTATGTCATGGAGGGTAAGAACATAGCTAAAAACATAATCACAAAAATTATATAAAATGCACATATGAAAATGTATTTTTATGAAATATATATATTAAATCACACAGAACAAATATTAAAATATATTAAACTCAAGATATAAGTTTAGAATTCGTAGTTTAAACTGGCATTGCCTATTAGCAGAAATTAGAAAGAGCCCCTGGGATCTTCCTGCTCTCCATTTTCATCATTCAGAAACTTTTGCTTTAGAACTTAGTAGTTCACAGACAGCTAACCTCCTCTAACAGAAGGAGACCATCCCTTTTGAAACCTTCCTTTTAGAAGACACAGTCACTTTCTTCCTTCCAGTGGAAGACAGAACTGTATTTTGAGCAGTCAACTTGCCCAATATAGGAAACGTTTACCAACTCTAAACTGATTACCTGGCCAGAAACCTGCAGCTTTATGTTACTTACATCAAGAGCCTCAACAAACACAGCAAGATCTTCTCTCCATAAATCATCAGGATTCTTCCGTTTCAGGTTTTCCAGCTCAGTTTCCTAAAAAAGGGCAAGTGATAGAGAGCTAAGCACATGAATAAGGTTTCAAATGATGTTGCTGCTGAAGTTTTTTTTAAGAACAGGTCATCCACCTACTTTGTTATCACGCTGCTTGCAGAGCTCATCCTTTTTTTCCTTCGTTAGGTACCAGAGTGGCATATTCAGTAGGTAGTTGAAATCTGGCCCAGTGGTTGCATCAGGTTCATTTTCCTTCTCACTTTCCCCCTCTTCGTTTGGTTCATCATCACTGCCCTGGAGTTGCACAGGAAGTTGGCCATTGTTTAATAGCTGCTGAGGCTGCTCAGCAATGGCAACATAGTTCACCTTTCCCAAACAATGTGATTGCTCTCTGCCCATCTCTTAATACCCTCAATTTGAACTTTGGACAGTAGATTGTGGTGTTTACTGTCTCTTCCCAGGATGAAAATGCTGAATACTGGACCCATTACAAATACCCAGGAAATTATATAAAGAAACTAGAAGTATGGACATGGATCCCTCTTTCCACTTTAAAAGATCCCTAGTTCTCAAGACAGGATGAAAATACATTGTCCGAGTTGCAGCAGATGTTAAGGGAAGCAGGACTCCTTGAATCTCCTCAACACAAACAGGAGTTATAAAACAAGCATGTGGACAATTTCAATAGAAAGGAGGGACCCATGAAAATGAACAAAATCTGGCTAAAAGTCTATATAAATAAAAATATAAATAAAAATGTAATGTTTGTTTGTGGGATTAGCATAACTCAAAAACCACTGAACGAATTGACACCAAATTTGGGCACAAGACACGTATCAGGCCAACAAGTGACCCTCACTCATAAAAAACACTGAAAAACACAGCAGAAGAGACTTAAAAAGCAAAAAAAAAATTACATTATAACACATGCGCAAAACCACATATATACACATATACACATACATATACACACAAAACTCATATACACAGACAGGGCCACAGCAACACGTGGCAGGGGATGGCTAGGATATAAATAAAAATGGAATGTTCGTTTGTGGGATTAACATAACTCAAAAACCACTGGACGAATTGACACCAAATTTGGGCACAAGACACGTATCAGGCCAACAAGTGACCCTCACTCATAAAAACACTGAAAAGCACAAAAATAATAAAAAAACAAGACATTTGCAAAACCACACACACACACATATATGCAAACACATTTATACACATATACACAAAAATATACACACATAAAACACATACACACAGACTGGGCCACAGCAATGTGTGGCAGGGGACAGCTAGTATTAAAAAAACTCTAAAATCAGGACAGTAAATAAAGAGCAACACTCAAAAAGCAGGGGAATTCCAGACATGAATCGATCAGGGCCAGCTAACACCTCTCAACAAAGGATTCCCCCAGACAGGAAGCAGCCAGACCTTGAAGCTCAAAGGCGATTCAATGCTAATCAAGGTGACCAATTGCAACATTCATACCTGCCTCAAACAGACAAGAGTTATTTCTCCCACCCTGGACATTCCACAGATATATAAATCTCACTTGTCTAGTTTCCAACAGACCTCACAACCTCTGAGGATGCCTGCTATAGATGCAGGCAAAATGTCAGGAAAGAATGCTTCTGGAACATGTCTATACAGCCCCAAAAAGTCGTAGCAACCCAGTGATTCTGGCCATGAAATCTTTCAACAACACATATAAACAATTACCTTTTGCTGAGATTCCTTCCATTTCTTTACTGGATCAGAATCATAGCCCCTCTGGATAAGGACCTTAATCAGTTCTTTCTTGGGCTTGTTCTCTGGAAACACAAACATTTGCAGATCAGTGATATGAAAAAACGCAAATGACCAAAACAACACATTAAGAACTTACAATGAAAGTTCATTCTTGTCAAGGGGAAAGGGATCTCTAAGAATGAGTTAATTCATTTTCCTGCCTAGGCAATGCAAGGCGTGATCTTGAGACTTTTGTTAGATTTTAGCTCCTCTACTCACTTCTATGCAACTGTCAGAGACAGAACCCAAAGCACAGAAGAAACCCCTGGATGTCTCTTCTTTGGCAAGAATGTACCTGCATGGAAAGTTTCATATGTACCACCCCTGCCAATGGAGAAGAAGTCACACAGAAATCAAACTTCCCAAGCCACTATTTGTGTATGGAGAGAAAAAAATAGAAAATGAGAAAAAAAATCTGAAATAAAGTTAGGTGGGAATGCTGGAGGATCCTCCTGCCAAGAGACTCTTGCAGACATAAACCTGTTCAAATTTATAGTGGTTGGTGAAGGTGGAAGATTTTCCCCAGGTAGTTGCTCTGCACATCTCTTCCAAGGGTGTGTGAGTTGAATATGCTGCTGAAGTGGCAACAGATCTGATTGAGTGTGCTATGACTCCTTGTGGCTTAGGAAGTCTGTATGCAGCAAAAATGTAAACTTTAAGTAATCATGGAAGCTGAGGTCTGAATAAATTTGGTAGAGAAGAGACAAAGACAGAAATCCTCAGACCTCCGAGAGTTTAGAGAACCTGATGTAGATCTTTAAGGTTCTTCAAACAACCTGTTTGTAGGACTCTTTCTTCAAGGCACAATTAGGATACAGACAAAAGGAGGGAAAAGATAGATGCTGGAAGAGGTGAAAAGAGTTCACCACTAGACAGAAAACCTGAATACAGAGAAAGGGGGAGGGAAAAGAGAGGCAAAATTGGTGGCAAACCTATAGCAGGCTACTTGTGATGACTACCAAATAATAATAATAATAATAATAATAATAATAATAATAATGCCAAGACTCCCAGTGGTGATCAGCACACTGGGTGCAGTTCCTAAAGACTTGGCCTGCACTTAAAAACAATTGACACTGACAAAATTACCATCTGTCAGCTGCAAACATCACCCTATTTGGATCTGCATGCATTATTCACCGATACATCACACAGTCCAAGACATTTGGGAAGTGTCCAATGTGGGATCAAATACAAAAGCCAGCAGAGTGATCTTGTTGGCTGTGTATTAATCTTGTTCTGTATCAAATAATAATAATAATAATAATAATAATAATAATAATGTTAAAAAACAAAGTATGGATCGTCGATGTCACAATAGTGACAGCAGGATTGCAGAGAAACAGGAAAAGTTGACACAATATGAGGATTTAAAGATCGAACTGTAAATACTCTGGCACAAGCCAGTAAAGGTGGTCCCAGTGTTGATCGGTACACTAGGTGCAGTACCTAAAGACCTTGGCCTGCATTTAAACGCAATTGGCGCTGACAAAATTACCATCTGCCAGCTACAAAAGGCTGCCTTACTGGGATCAACACGCATTATTCGCTGATACATCACACATTCCTAGACACTTGGGAAGTGTCCAATACAATAGCCAGCAGAGTGTCTGCTGTGGACTCATCTTGTGTTTCTAATAATAATAATAATAATAATAATAATAATAGAGCAAGCAAAAGGGCACCAAATGTACTGGCTCAAATGGTACCCTCATAAAGATGTTGAGGATTTTATGGAGACTCCATGGAGGATGGTACACTATCACAGAAAGAAGAAAGATAGTTCTGCCTAAGAGGTATAGTATATTTGGGTGAGATGACACTGAAACCCTGGTGACCTGAGGTAAGACTGAGGCCAAAGCTGAAATCTGTCTATGCAGGGTGTTAGATTTAAGACTTATGTCTCGTCCCAACTGCAAAAAATATTAAACCTCCTGTACCCACTCTGGGGACACACTTAGGAGATTTCCTGTTAACCCATCTGTGCTAAGCTCTCCAAGTTAGCTATCAAATTCAAATGCTGAGAGTTCTACCGGGAGGAAATGAGTTGTCTGACTCATCTAGTCTCTTGGAAGACCTTTGTTTATAAGACAGTTAGGTGGAAGCACTCTTAATTTGGGTATAGGACTGGACCTTGTGTTAATAGTGGAGGGAGAGAGAGGAGGAATTATTTGGGGTTAGAGTTGGAGCTGTTTAAGGGTGGAATCAAGCACCTTTTATTCTTCCCACTGGCATAGATAGCTCTGTGGGAGACAGATTAAGTGCCAAGGCACCCAGACATTGCCTCCAAATCAACCACAATGGTCTAAGTCAGGCATGGGCAAACTTCAGCCCTCCATTTTAGACTTCCACAACTCTTAATGGCCAGTAGTAATAGAATCAAATTGCTTAGCTTGTTGAAGTCCTGTCTCAAATGAACCTTCACATAACCTTTGTTTTGAATTTCATTTATAGAAAGTTATGACTCTGATATTACCTACCAATCACAATTTTGCCTTCAATTTTTTCTAGGATGAAGCGAGCTTGGTTGTTCAGTTTTGCAGACTCTGCACCCAACATCCCAAGAAGCCAGTCTTTCCTCAAGGAGTAATAGCGCAATCTGAGTTCGAAAAACTCCCGTAGAATGTCCTCTGCAGTTTCATATTTCTTCAGGCAGCCAATGTGGTCAAAAAGTACCTGAAACAAAGAGCAATATTCCAAAAATCAACCATCTGGAAGTTTTGGGCCATGCTTTGGAAAGCTGCATGGTTGCTCCTCACCTTAACTATATTCTCACAGCTATCAACTTATTTATGGGCAGTTATCAAAAGCCATTGAATCTTCTAGGCTTAATGATGCTTTCGCTTGAATTAATGTTGAGACACTTTAAAGTAAATATTTTTGTAAGATGTCTGCACAGCAGCATCTTTAAAAATCTCCTCCAAATGACCAAACAAAGAAGCTTTTGTAAACTGTACATTTACTCATATCTTTCATACTGACATGCTCTGAATATAACTTATACTGAGGCTAATGAATCTCCACTTAAAAAAACAAACGACCACCTGACACTGTCCTTTAGACATCTAATCCAGTTAAAAAGGCATCTTAATATTAAACAGGCCACTAACAAGACTGCAAAAAATGTGTCTTTGTGTTGTTGAATGCTTTCATGGCCAGAATCATGGGTCGTGGGGTGTTAGCTGGCCCTGATTGTTTCATGTTTGGAATTCATGTTTTCTGAGTGTTGCTCTCTATTTACTGTCCTGATTTTAGAGGTTTTTTTAAATACTGGTAGCCAGATTTTGTTCATTTTCATGGTTTCTTGCTTTCTGTTGAAATTGCTTGTGGATTTTAATGGCTTCTCTGTGTTGTCTGTGAACATTGAAATGCTGGACCATATAATGTCAGACTACACAGAGAAGACATTGATATCCACAAGCATGTGGACAATTTCAACAGAAAGGAGGAAACAATGAAAATGAACAAAATCTGGCTACCAGTATTTAAAAAATTCTAAAATCAGGACAGTAAATAAAGAGCAACACTCTGAAAACAGAGGAATTCCAGACATGAAACAATCAGGGCCTGCTAACACCTCCCAACAAAGGATTCCCCCAGGCAGGAAGCAACCAGGCTTTCAGTGCTAATCAAGGTGGCCAATTGCAACATTCACACTTGCCTCAAATAGACAAGAGTTCCTTCTACCACCTTGGACATTCCACAGATATATAAACCTTATTTGCCCCAGGAAAGTGCCTCTGGAACATGGCCATACAGCCCCGAAAACTCACAGCCATCCAAATGTATTTTGATTTGAAATCTCAAAAGAAAAAAAAATCTCTTAATGTTTTATGAGCCCCGACAAAACACTTTTTCATTTTATTGTCGAAGGCTTTCATGGCCGGAATCACTGGTTTGTTGTAGGTTTTTTCGGACTATATGGCCATGTTCTAGAGGCATTCTCTCACGACGTTTCACCTGCATCTATGGCAAGCATCATCAGACCTCTGAGGATGCTTGCCATAGATGCAGGTGAAAGGTCAGAAGAGAATGCCTCTAGAACATGGCCATATAGCCCGAAAAAACCTACAACAACCCACTTTTTCATTTCATTTACCTTAATTGTCGCCATCCAGTTGCTCGTCTCATTTTAGGCTGAATAAATGGAGCTGTGACCCTCCTCCCTGCAAGACTGAGATTGTTTGGGAATAGTTCTTACCATGTTGGTGCAAGCAAGAGAACTCTGCAGTTTGAAGACTTTGTGTAATCCAGCAGCCTCTGCTTCTGCCAGCTTTTGCTCACTCATTTTTATTACAAATCTGACAGTGGTGTCTGTGTGGTATTCTTTGTAATCTGTGATGAGTGGAGGGGTCTTTTCTGTGCCATTCAGCATGGGCTCCAGAACCTGTTCTTTGTATACCTAAGGTAGGGGAGAAGACCAGCATTATGGTTTGCCTCTTTCCCTTACAACAACATAATTTCAAGAATTTATGAATCTAAAGATTTATACGATCTGAAGATAAACCAGTGTATGGAAAATACTGTCTAAATGGTTCGGTGCCCCAATTAAAATAGCCCACATAAAAAACTACCACAAAACTACACTGGAACAGATGCAGGAAAATTGGCTCCTATTCCCACATGTGGTGGGAATGTGACAGAGTACAATCTTTTTTATAATAAGGTGAAGAAGGAAATGGAAGAATTAATAGGGTATAAATTGGCTTTGAACAAAAATGAAATTTTCACACAGAAATTAGATAAAACATGATAATATCAAAGCTTGGGGGGGGGGGGGGGATTATAAAATACATGATAGTAGCCGCCCAAGCAACTGTGGCTTTGAGGTGGAAAGATCATAAAAAGTGGGAAGTTAAAAAATGGTAAGATTATTTAGCAGATTATATGCTTCAGGATTACATCTATGAAAGAAGAGGCAAATACACAACATGCCGATTTAAGAAGACCTGGGTTCAGAAATGGGAAAGACTGATAGGAAAAAGTCAAAGGAAAAGAAAGATATAAAGAGCTGAACCATTCTCTTTTCACAATTGTTCAATTAAATTAAAATCTGAATTAAGATAATTACTGTTCCCTGAGGGTGGGGGGAGGAGGTGGGGGCGTGTAAAATTGTTAGACACACGGGCGTGGTAAAGGTGAGATTGATAAGAGCACTATGAAAACAATATGTGATATGTATTCATTATGTATTTCAATATCTAAAAATGGTGATGGATTGTGATGTTATTTAACCTGTGTCAGCAATAAAAAAAGGAAAAAAAAGTATTTATGAGTGTTTAGGGAATGCAGAAAAAATTACACCGTGCCTTACCTGTGTCCATGTGCGAACAGGAAGCTCAGAAATTTCAATGGTGGTTGAATCAATGATGGACACTTCCCCATTAACTACATACTGGTTTTGCCCTACGGAATCTATTGTCCCCTTGAAATTCTTGTAATTAGGCATCTGAAAATACAGAAATTTAAAGTTAGCCAAACATCAGATTTTACAATATAACTGGTTTTGACCAGACTAGAAGAGTGAATTGTTCAGATATACTGGAAAAAAGGAACAACAATTTAAGAGCTACAGAGGAAGTCCTTCAAGTCTTTGTGCCATACATAAGCCAAATAGTGGGGGAAACAATGTCAGAAATATTAAAAATGAACTTGGTATTTTTAATTACAAAAATGCGAGACAAGCACTGAAAGGGTTAAATGGATGCAATGAATCAGCAAATGCTGCAGTTCAATATAAATAGGTGTGCCTGTGGCTTAGTAGACTTCAGTGTGAGGTAGGCCTCAGTGTGTGAAAGGGCTGGTGTGAGAAGGCTTCGGTGAGAGAAGCCCCAGGTTGAAGACCTCTGTGCATAAAAAGCTACTGTGTGAAGATCCTGTGTAAGTTCAGTGAGAACAAAGCTGTTTATCTGCATGAGAAAGAAGCCCAGCGTGGAAGCAAAGAAGAAAGTATAAAGAACATTGTGTTATGGAAAACTTGTTATTGTAAATAGTGCAACCATATTATTTTGCTATAGAGAAAAGCCTCCTAAGGAAGATATAACATTGCTCTGTGTGTTTTTGTTCTTTTTATTACTTTTGGCTACTTGTGCTGGATCACGCTGCTTCTAATAAGTTATTCTGCTGTACATTTATGAGGGTCTTTTGTTAATAAGCCCACTCACCCAACAAACAATACATTTCAGGGGAATTCTGTTAACCATTTCTGGATTAGAATAAGAATCTGGTAAGCCAAGATCTTATACTGTTTGCGTTATGTGCCGCAAGACTCAAAATAGTTAGAACGTGGAAAACGTTACAAAAATCTGACAATAAAGAATAATTTGATAAACTGGATATGTGTGATAGTTCTATCAGAAAAATTAACCTATAAATTAAGGTTAACAAAAGGAGAATGGAAAATCATTTATTAGTTCCATGTGTAAAAGCAACGACAACATGTAAAACCACCAAATGTTCAAGAAAGATTGCTGAACAATTAATAAACACATTACAATAATTATGTGTAACTGATAAAATTAGAATAATGTAGATGCAATAGACTTAACAGGCCTTTATTTTTTATAATGCTATGTAAGTAATAGGAGGGTTGGAGGATATAGATCTGAGAATAGATGATGTGATACGATGTTTGTATTAAATGTTTTGGAATTTTATCAATATTTATATTGAATAAAGACATAAAAAAGAACAAAAATAGTAAACATTTAAAAATAATGTAATTAAATGAAGGTCCGTATGCTGAATGAAAATTTCCTGATGGTGCATCCACTGAAAATCTTTACAAAATAAACTCAGAGCAGTCATGCGGTTTCTCTAATTCTTAAGTGTCAAAACATCAACGTACAAAATTCTGCTAGTTTTGCCTTACAGTCAATGTTTTTCTTTTTCTTTTTCTAAAAAGAAAAAATAACCCCATTTGTTTTCTAATTAAATAGGTAAAACATTTTCATTACCATTGGCAGTGGTTCATCTCCATCCAGCATGCGTCGGATGTTATTCACCACTTCTCTGACATCGTAGTTGGGAATCTTGCATGACCAGCCCGTTCCAATACCCTCAGCCCCATTGATCAGCACCATGGGAATGATGGGGATATACCATTCTGGTTCTACCCGTTGATTGTCGTCGTATAAAAACTTCAGCACACTGTCATCCAATGCTGGGAAAGCCAAACGTGCCAAAGGGCTAGAAAAAGAAACAACTCGTGTTTATGTTGTTCTATGGCAATTCATCTATTATTGTGGTGGCGCAATGGGTTAAACCCTTATGCTGGCTGAATTGCTGACCTGATCAAGCTTGGTGGTTCTAATCCACGAGACGGGATGAGCTCCCATCTGTCAGCCCCAGCTTCCCATAAGAGAATCCTCCCACAGAATGGTAACACATCCAGGCGTCCCCTGGGCAATGTCCTTGCGGACAGCCAGTTCTCTCACACCAGAAGTGACTTATATTCTCAAGTTGCTTCTGACATGATAAAAAAAATGTACAAATATTATTCTAGCAAGGAAAAAAGAGCCACCTTGGCGAATTTTCTATAGTATAGCTTGTTATGCCCAAATCATGCAAAACAGACAAGCGGCTATAAAAGTAGCTGCTTTAACTTTCAAAAACAAATGCAACCCAGCTAAATTCAAATAGGCTGCTACTAACCTCAGCATAGTGAAGATGTATCGAGGGCTAGCAGAGTCCTTCCCACCATGCAATCTGGTACCAAATTGACCAATGGGCTGAAGCAGGTTAAGGTTATTGCTGCCCACAAAGTTTTGAGCCAAATTGATAATAGTCATCATCAGTGAGGTCTGCAACAGACAAAGTGCAAATAAAAAAATAATAATGACAAAATGTGGTCAAAGGAGTAGGATTTGGTGGGAAGTGGTTATAGGAGAAGAGAAAAAACATGGCAGGAATCACATTTTATGACAGAAAAGTAAAAGCTGCTGGTAGCCCACTTGCTCCTGTCTTCCAGATAGAAAGCTACTTGAGCTGTTGCTGGAAAAAGAGCAAGGTCACTTGAACACCGATCCCATTTAGCATCAACATTTTTCCTTTCATCCAGAAAAAAGGGATCATTTTAGAATGATCTTTTCATTTTTTACTAGTTCGGTTAACACGTAGAGACTTTAGAATAGAATGAGATATACAGTTAATAAAAAAGGAAGTCCTACTAGAACATTAAAACCACATCAAAGACAAAAGGTGTTGCTCTATTCCAGCTTCAATGCACTGTCACTTCTCTTACCTCTCCATGGTGGTAAGAGGATATCTCAGCCACTGAGCCGGCCAACTGAGCAACTTTCACCTCTCGCTTGTCATTTCTTTTGAAGCATGTGAACAAAACTTTCCTCTGACCTGGTTTCAGTCCTAAAAAAAGAACTCATAGTAAGTCAAGCCATAGGCTTATTTTTAAAAAGAAGCAATTGCCAAGTTAATTAAGCAAATCAATGGACAAATTAGAGAGCATGGGAGATTTGGAACATGTTCAGTAGTAACAATGTTTATTAACTCAGTGAAGAAACCAAAGAGGATCTCTAAAAGTAAAACAGGAAACAGACTCATAGCATGATGATTATATGTTGATTCTATATATCTCAATAAGAATATATGCTACAAGTCACTTCTGGTCCAGCTCATCCCCTGTTTGGGTATCAGCCAGCACGTCAACGACTTAAATCAAGAAATAGTTTTCTAAGATCTACAGAGACACTCGCTGGAACACCTCAGCAAGCAAGAGTCCAAAAGTGGCAGGCTCAAACCCAGAACCTCAATCAATGGCTGATACCAAATGAGAGACTCCCCACTGGGCACACAGAAAACTGGGCGACTTGGAAGGCACTGAACAGACTGCGCTCTGGCACCATGAGATGCAGAGCCAATCTTAAGAAATGGGGCTACAAAGTGGAATCAACGATATGCGTGTGGAGAAGAGCAAACTACAGACCATCTGCTGCAATGCAACCTGAGCCCTGCTACATGCACAATGGAGGACCTTCTTATAGTAACACTAAAGGCACTCCAAGTAGCCAGCTACTGGTCAAAAGACATTCAATCAACTACCAAGCTTGCAAACTTTGTGTTTTGTTTGTTTGTTAAAAAATGCAATACTTAAATGCAATATTTAAAAACCATGTGTTTCTAATGAAACACATGGTTTTTCAGGTAAATGTTTGAAAAAGAATTCTCATTATATGCTTTGAGAATTTTTTTTCTTAGCGATCTTTCTTTTTGTTGTTTGAGTCTCCAAATGTAACACTGCAGTATATTTACAAAACAAGAAAATCTGATGTAGAGTTGAAAATAATATAATAATAATAATCAGCTTACCATCAACCAATGATGGAATGGATCGCTCATTGTCCGAGTTTGAGAAGAGAACAAGTTCTTTGTTGATGAAATCATTGTATGTCAGGCATGTTGTACTTTTCCCATATAAGTACACCTAAAATTGCCAAAGCAGTATAAATATTAACTTTTCCATACAGCTTTTTAATGCTACCGCAGTATTACTTTAATTTCTAACAGCCTGCTCCACTTGACAAGACAAAGGAAATTGTCCTGCTGCATAACCTGTCTTTAACTTTCACTGTGCATAGCCGAGGTAGGTGCCACACACATAACTGTATGTACATGTATTATTTACAATAAATCATAACTGAATGCCATCAGCTGCCTTCATTTGACCTGCTCAACTATTCCTCAGCACTTTTCTGAAGATGGAAGAAAGGAATGCCTTTCTAAGCCCACTGCCATCATTATTTTCCTCATGTGGAAAAGGGAGCATTTCAGAAGCAATTCCTGTTTGTGTGAAACCTTTCAAAGTGTTTTAATATAGTAGTTCTGCCTTTTGTATCCACAGATGCTAATTTTCCACATGGAGAAAGATATATTGCCAATGAGGTAGGTGCTCCGTGGCTCAAGAAAGGGTATTAACACCTGAACAGGTCTTATAAGGACATAAAATCTTGGCCTGTGACAGCTATTTTAAACTGTGGGGATTCAAAGCCTGCAATGTTCAGTTATCACGTTGCAGTAGTAATTCAAGCTTCTCCTGTTTTCCTCTGCCCCTTCACTGAGGGTTAAACTTCACATTACATGAAACGTGAAAACATGGTTGTTTCAAAACACACAAAAAAATCAGCGACAGAAGTGTTCAATCCGGACCATAACCATTTTGTTTGCTACACGTTTCTAGTGAAAGTTGCTCCTCACCTTCAAGTTCAGTAGAGAAAATCCCATTAAATTGCAAAAAAAGGCCACTGTATCCATTTCTTGTTTTACTTCTGTAAAATATTTTACTTTAAAGCAGTAAAATATAGTTACCTCTACAGAATTTTGGCTAGAGGTCTTTCACATAATCCACTACCCTGTCCTTCTATCTGAAGATCCTTATCTACCTCTGTACGCAAAGTATATGCACCCTTCTAAAGATGACTTACCTCGGGCAGTCCATGTAACTTCCTTTGCCTTCGATCTTCCATGAAGTTTGTCAGCCATTCCTTTCGGTCGTCAATCTTTTTTTTGCTAAAGGCCTTGAACATTGCAAAATGAGCAATCAGTTTCACCAAGATGCATTCACAATTATACTTACATATATATATGAAAATGAGTAAAATTATTCTGCTAATACCATAGACCGAGATTATTTTAACCACCACCACCAGAGTTAGTTTCTGCTCACTATATTTATCAGAGATTACAGTGTTTTCGCATTACAGCCATTCACAGTGGAAACTTATGGAGGGGAGAGTATTTCAGAGGGAAACACATTCTAATTCCATTGCCCATTTTTTAATTGCTACTATATTATAAGTAAATTGTGGGCACCAACAGCTCAGGGGTTTTCCATGTGAGAAGGCCATTTTAGTCAAAACATCAACTCCAAAAAGCTGAACCAAAAGCCCACTTATACACGACAAGATGCTACTCATTTGTAAATACATAATGGGGGACTAGGAGAAATTGTGCTACCAGAGTAATCGCAGCATCGTCTTCGGGGCCAGAGTACTTGAAAGGTATCCGGTGTCTTGTCATCTCTGCAAAATACTCTTTTGCCTCCTTTGCAGTGCTGGTACCCAAACCTATACAGATCAAGATGGACAGGCACAGAAGGAAGCTTTATACAGGACAAGGAAAGTATGATTTCATTACATTGAAAATTATGGTCATATCATCCATGTGTTTCTGACTAACAGTATGAAAATCCTCTTTTTCTAGATATTTGCTGCCCATTAGACACTGAACAATGATTGTTGTTGAGGATAATAATAATAATAATAATAATAATAATAATAATAATAATATATATTTGGTATTATTGCCAATAATATTTCAACTGACTCTGGGTTAGGTTGCTTGTATGAAATATTGCAAGATATCTCTTTGTACACCATTTTGGTTTTACAAATGACTTGGTAATGCTTATGGTCATAGTCCTCCCTTCCCTTTATTCCCAGTTTACATGGAACAACACTCATCCTAAATTTCGATTTCTAAGCAGAAATCCCATGCTAGATTAAATATTGGAGACACATATAGCATGGCCCTATAATTTTAAGTGAATGTTTAAAATGATAACAAAGCCGTGCTTACTTGGCTTCCCTTGCACTACCACGCAGGGTTTTAAACAAACCTTTGTAGTACTTGGTTTTCCAGTTTTTGTAGTTAGCATTGCCGCTTTTCCATTCTTCAAATTCAGGAATGCTGTAGAAAGAAATCTCTTCTTTGTTTTTTGAAACCTAGAATGAAGTAAAAAGTTACGATCAGAAAAAGTTTTGAACAGATAACAATTCAACCACTTGATTGAAGAAAGCAGTTTCAACTGCTCAGATTTGCATCTCAGAAGAACGAGATACAGCTCACCTTTACAATCGGAGTAATGAACTCTTCCAGGAAACGATGCCTCAAAAGAGAAGGCCAATTATGGTGTATGAAATTAATCAACAAGCCTTTGATGTGGGAACCATCTTGATCCTAAAAAAAATGTGGAGAAGATCCAAGTTGAACCACTGGTACTGTTAAAGGGATATCTGTTTACTCATTATGTACCTTCAAGTCGTTTTGGACTTATGCGTTATCATCACTGGTTTTCCTTAGTAAGAACTGTTTGGAGATTTTGCCTTCCTCTGAGGCTGAGAGAGGGTCACTCAGTGGCTTTCCATGACTAAGTGAGGATTCAAACTCTGGTCTCTGAAGTCCAATGTTCAAACCAATGCATCACACTGGCTTTAACACACACTCTGTCGACTCAGAGAAGAGCAAAAACAGATTACTTTATATACTGGAGTATAAGCTGAATTTTTTAGGTTGAAAAAGCACCCCCCAGCTTATATTCAAGTAAAGATGATTTAATATTTGACTTATTATTATTATTATTACATTTACATTACTTTACTCTTATTTTTATTACATGTATTATTTTACTCTATTATTGTTATTATTACATTCATTATTTCACTCTATTGTTATTATTGCATTCATTATTTTACTCTATCGTTATTATTACATTTATTTTAACTATTATAAATAATAGGATACATAAGCACATTTATATTGAAGGTTTGAATCAGAGTTGGACAGTCTTATCTTGAATTACAGTTTTATGTAAATATTCAAAAACGTTAACCTACTGATGCATCGATTACTGTAATTTTATTGGTATCTATTTTTATTTTGAAATTTATTTATTTACCACATTTTTATATCGCCTTTCTCAGCCAAGAGGCTGAGACCCCGGTGGCACAGTGGATTAAACTCCTGTGCCAGCAGGACTGAAGACCGACAGGTCACAGGTTCGAATCCGGGGAGAGGCGGATGAGCTCCCTCTGTCAGCTCCAGCTCCCCATGCGGGGACATGAGAGAAGCCTCCCACAAGGATGATAAAAACATCAAATCATCCAGGCATCCCCTGGGCAACGTCCTTGCAGATGGCCAATTCTCTCACACCAGAAGCGACTTGCTCCTGACACGACCAAAAAGAAAAAAAGCCCAGAGGCGACTCAAGGCGGTTCACAGTCGGCAACAATTTGATGCCTCAACAATTATAAAAATAAAATTAAAACAATTATAAAATATAGTTAAAACATTTGACATACAATATATTTACCAGTAGCTGCTGCATTTCCCACCCTCGGCTTAAACTTGAGTCAATATATTTTCCCAGTTTTTTTGTGGTAAAATTAGATGCCTCAGTTTAAATTCAGGTCACCTTATACTCGAGTATATATGGTATATTTTCCTGTTTCACAAAATTTGCTTTATCGTATAAAACAAATAGAGTTCCAGTTATGTTCTAACAATGATTTTGGACCAGAGTTCAGTAACTTATGCACTAGTGACTTAAACAGGGGATGATAATTAATTATATACTTCAGATGGAAGAATGTAAAATATTTCGGATAAGATATAAATTTTAGGAATCACCTACAAGACAGGAGCAGTTAAAAAACAGAAGGTTGTAGACGCTAAAAATACATTGAGAAGTTTCACATGAATAAAAGAGAATAGTCCTACAGTCGTACAGATAAGATTATATCCATTTAGTTTCTCACTGTTTCACAATGCTTACTTTTGCCTTCCTAGAAAGGCAGTACCACTTATAGAGCAGACATGATCAAACTATGATCTTCCAGGCGTTTTGGACTTCAACTCCCACAATAGGCTGTTAGGAATTGTGGGAATTGAAGTCCAAGTCACCTGGAGGACTGAAGTTTGCCCATGCCTATTCTAGAGGTTCTCAAAAGACTGAGAGTCCATCTGCAGGATCAGAAACACCCAATTTTGCCAGTTGTTTCTGAACATCTACACGTTTAGGGACTTCTGACCCCTAACACAGTGTGAATATTATTAACCTAATTGTACCCTGTGTTAAGAAGTTGGGGAATGCTCCAAAGTTTCCTCAAAACTCCAGAGTAGCCTTGAACTTCGGGACTGTTGTGGATAGCTGGATTGTTTCTAATCTGAATCCGTCCAACTTTGCACACAGATCAGTGCTTCCACTCTATTTTTCCTGTGCTCTGTGGTGCACTGGTCTGGGATGTCACTTGCCACTGAGGCAGTAGCCATGGAGGTCCAGAATACTACTGGCTGTCACTAGGTGCCTTTGTTGACATCGGCCAAGATACCTGTGGAGCTTCAGGGCTGCTATAATGGCAATAAATAACCACCAATGTAAGGGTGACCACTCAGCATAGTGAACTGGATTCAGTCCAACTTGACAGTCTTGACTCCGCTTCCATGGGTTGAGAGCAGAGGGTGTAAAAACCCATCCTAACTCGAGGTAGTATAAACCAGCAATGCTCTGGGCCAACCTTGGATATAGGTCCCTGTGTAGATGGACTTTGAAACGGAGAATGTGAGAGAGTAAATATAAGATACCCATACTAAAGAACTATGATTTGATCTGATGCTTAATCTGGCAACTGCATTAACTGCAAGAACCAGCAAAGAACTATGGTTTTGAGAACTCCTTAACAAAAGACCACTAAATATTTTTTCTGTCCCCTCATTCAGATATGAGATGGTTTAATAAACATCTCCATTGATTATGTTTTTGAGTCAAATCAAGCTGCTGGTTTTAGTAATTAAGGCTACATCTTCAGCTGCTGGACTATTTCAGGAAATGTTTCCATACAAACTTCTTCCCTCCATGTTATTTAAGACCCACAAAATGTCTGTTCCACATCACAAGAAGGTGAGACTGAGGCAAAGAATCAACCCCTTTTACAATGACATATTATCCAGATAATTAAAGCGGATGATCCACATTATCTGCTTTGAACTGATTCTGAGTCTACATTGCCATATAATCCAGTTCAAGCAGATAATTGGGATTTTATATGGCCGCGTAGTAGGAGCCTCAGACTAAAGCCCTACTCCAATCTTCTTTACACTCATTTCAATTTTGAAAATGTTGAATGGGCCATTTGGGACTGAACTGAGAATATATTTTTTGCTTCATATTAAAGTGTTTTTATGATTTAATTACTAAGAGTTTTGTTTTATTGTGTAAATAACCTTTGATTTACTTCAGCTAAAATGTAAGAAGCTGGAATCCCATTGAGCAATTATGAAAATGTAACCAACTGCTATATACTCACAATCCCTACGCAGCCTTTGGTTTAGGGGCTATGTAAGGACTGTGAAAGTCCCCTAAAACCTCATATACCTGTAAGCCAGGGGTCCTCAAACTTTTTAAACAGAGGGCCAGGACACAGTCCCTCAAACTGTTTGAGGGCCAGATTAAAATTTGAGAAAAAACATGAATGAATTCCTATGCACACTGCACATATCTTATTTGTAGTGCAAAAAACATTTAAAAACAATACAATAATTAAAATGAAGAACAATTTTAACAAATATAAACTTATTAGTATTTCAATGGGAAGTGTGGATCTGTTTTTGACTGATGAGATAGGATTGTTGTTGTGTGCTTTCAAGTCGTTTCAGACTTAGGCTGACCCGGAGTGAGGGCTGGGTAAATGACCTTGAAGGGCCATATCTGGCCCCCGGGCCTTAGTTTGAAGACCCCTGCTGTAAGCAGTTATTGCAATTGCCAGGAATGTTCCCTGATGATTTCTACCTTCCTTTCTTCTTGTCATGCCAGAGATCATTCACAAGAGTGAATGGGAGCATCCATCAGCTACTTCTTGATCAACAGAGGAACAGACTGGGTTGTGATTCTGGCCATGAAAGCCTTCGACAATACAGAGGAACAGACCTTTGGCAAGTGGAACTTGTATGGAATCTACTGTGTAGCAATGCTGTTATGGTACCACATAGTATGCAATGGTTGTAAAGGATTCCAACAATTATGAAGTTAGGATCAGAAAAATAAATGGAGCCGGAAGGATTTTGGAACTAAAAGGACTGTGAAGCAATCCCCACTTTGCCAGCCACACATGTAAGAAATAAGGTGCCATAATATTATACTAGTACTGAGAAAGGCTGACCTGATCTGTCATGATCATGATCCTTCCGTAACGTAGAGTCCGGAGTGATTCTTCATCATCATAGGTCTTCTTGTATTGCAGGCCCACAATCTTAATAATGTTGTTAATTTCAGCATTCTCCATTATCTGCAAAGAACTTTCAGATTCAGTGTACAAGCCTACGGAAGGATCATCTCTCTTTCCCCCCTCCCTGCAGCACTGTCAGTTAACTTTGACGTAATCTCAGCTTTTCTGCCTAGGTTATGACATGCTACATAAAATACTTGGCTCATCTTAAAACAGGAAAATTGTATCTCGCATCCCAGCAAGAATCCCTTGGGGACAGGTCATTAGTATGTCTTGAAAGATGAAGGAATGGGAACAAATTTGGATTAAGAAATCAAAATACACCCTTGCCATGGATCTTAAAGAAAACTGTCTTAAGATGTTTATAGGTGGTATATTACCCCTAAGAAATTAGGCCTTATGTACAAGAATGTTGGGAAAAACTGTTAGAAATGCCATGAACACGAGGGGAGCTTCTTCCACATGTGGTGGACTTGTGGAGAAGCTCAAACATATTGGGAACTTATTCATGAGGAGTCCCAAAAACTACTTGGAACTAAATTTACAGGAAAACCAGAATATTATCTTTTAGGTATTACAGACCCAGATCTAATCCTATGCCAAAATAAGGACATTTTATTTACTTATATGGCCACAGCTGCAAGAATCTCATATGCGAAACTTTGGAAAACTGATAAGACTCAAGACATTGAGGATTGGATAGAAAAACTAAGAGAAATCATAGATATGGGCAAATTAACTTTTTTAAAAGACCAATTTGGGAAGCCTAATAAAAAGGACAGATTGGACTCTTTTTGAGGAATATGAAAAAGACAAGAAACAGAGAGACAGTGATTAACATTGTCTTTCTGAATTTTATAGATAGATTTTCCCCTTCTTTTCCTCTTTTTAAAATATATATCATATGAATTTATAGAGCAAGAAGATCATAATCACAAGCTTAAAGATTAGTATAAATATCTTTATAAAGGACAATAGCGAAAGCACAGAATGTAAGTCAATGGACTCACTATCAGTATTTTTTTTCCCCGGACTTTTTTTTAACTTTAGCTTTTAAGTTTGACCTTCTTCTCTTCTATCTTTTTTCCTACTTTACTGAAAATTAAACCTGAATTGGAAAACGACCTAGGAACGGCTATTAAGACGACGGAACGGATGAGGACTGAATATGACGACATATTTTTAAAATTTTTATTGTTCACTGGTTTGATGTTTTTAGATATAGTGAAATGTGATGTTTTATTTTTATTGATGTATTTTATATATGCCATTGAATTGTGCCGATTGTTCGCAACCCTGAGTTGCCTTTGGGCTGATATGGGCAGGACAAAAATGATATAATTAATTAATTAAATAAATAAAGTGTTCTCCCACTTTTTATGTAAATATAAAACGTTTCTTCGTTTTCTTTGTTTTGGCATGTATAAAAAAAGAAAGATGATCTCAAAATATTTATTTTAGCTGACATTGCTCCATACTTGATAGTACAATACCTTCCCTTCTCCAGCTTGAATGGACATTAAGTGCTCTCATTCAAAAGTTCTGCTTAAATGCAAACCATAGGGCAAAATATTGTCAACTGACCTGTTTGTGGGAAGCCTCTCGTACATTGAGCAGCTTTCCACGCAAAGGAAACACTCCAAATCTGTCCCTGCCAACAACTCCAAGACCAGAAACAGCTAACGTTTTAGCTGAATCACCTTCTGTCAGAATGAGGGTGCAGTTGATAGAGTTCTTACTCCCTGAAAACAGAAATGACCAGATTTAACCTAGAATATTAGGAAGTGAATGACAAAATATTTTAGGCAAAATAACAGAGAGCAGATTCACTAACAATTCAGGACAACCCCTCATTCTCAGAAAGACGACTTTAGGTCCTTTTAGTGTGCAGCTTCCCCCATAAGGTCAAACTGCAGTTAACTGTAAGCAAGGATGCTAAAATCACCATCTCTCCAGACTCACAATCCTATCACAGTCCAGTCTGGCCCTTTTCTTCAGAAATGTCATTATGTAGCCCTCTGTGGATTGATATTCCTCCTCTAATGAAAAGCAAGACTTCTGACTTTGGAACACTCTTAGAAAACATACCAGCATCATTGGCGTCATCCAGTTTAGGTATTCCTTTAATCCGAGTGTGCTTTACTGCAGAACATTTCTTGTTTAGTTGAGTCTGGGCTTTAAATTTGACCCAGTTCATAATGCTTTCCACAATGCCACAACTGATTGCCTGAAAAGAAATAAAGAAAAAAGCTTATGAAAAGGGGTCTGAAATGTAACACAGGGTTCTCCCTCCCTCTCCCCTCTTGAGTCAGAATTGATTTTGCACCAAGCTCTGGTTTAAGACCTTTCTCCCTAATATTAAACAGAACTACCTCATAGCACTTACCCCCTTGACAAACTTTTCACTCAGCTTGCATGTTGATCCAAAGCTCTTTGCTTGAAGAGTCATGTTCTCTTTGGTTTGGGAGTCAAAAGTTGGGTTTTCAATCAAGCAGTTGATGAAAATCCACATGTGATTCTTCACCTGGAATTCAGATGCAGGAATCTTCATAGACTGCAAATGTTTCAACTTACTAGACTAGGGGTCCTCAAACTTTTTAAACAGAGGGCCAGGTCACAGTCCCTCAAACTCTTGGAGGGCTGGGTTATAATTTGAAAAAAACATGAATGAATTCCTATGCACACTGCACGTATCTTATTTGTAGTGCAAAAAAACACTTAAAAACAATACAATAATTAAAATGAAGAACAATTTTAACAAATATAAACTTATTAGTATTTCAGT
Organism: Anolis sagrei; assembly: GCF_037176765.1. Taxonomy (NCBI): domain Eukaryota; kingdom Metazoa; phylum Chordata; class Lepidosauria; order Squamata; family Anolidae; genus Anolis; species Anolis sagrei. The sequence continues at coordinate 39,678,192 of NC_090026.1, read as the reverse complement.
GGGAAGTATGGGCCTGCTTTTGGCTGATGAGATAAGATAGTTGTTGTTGTTGTGTGCTTTCAAGTCATTTGAGACTTAGGTTGACCCTGAGCGAGGGCCGGGTAAATGACCTTGGAGGGCCGCATCCGGCCCTCAGGCCTTCGTTTGAGGACCCCTGTACTAGACAATCCAGCTGCAAAGTTCTTTAAACACTCAAACTGCCTGTTGGGATAACACTCCCCCAAAAGATAAACCACAGTATTAAAAAGTGATAGAAAAAGGTCAAAAGGGTAAAAAAAAAAAAACCCAAAGCATTTTAACAAAGTGAGAAATCAATTGCAAATAAGAACAGGAACGTGAGTATTTCATCAGGTTAAGCTTAGTGGGATGCAAAGCTGCACTGAACGAAGTTTACATCTTATTCTGTGCAATTATTTAGACAAAAATTCCACTCACTTTTGTATCTACCTACAAACTATGCCTATTCTGATTTAGAACTGTAGGAGGCTGTAAAGGGCTTGGTCCACCTGAAGTTTAATGAAACCGAGGCTTACAAATATGGCCCAAGAGACTAACAGAGCAGGAAAATGTGAGAATCATACCTGGAAAGGCTTCACTGCAACTCCACCTTTGTTCCTTTTCTTTACCACCTCAATTAATTTGTTGACAATTTGATCAGCAACATAGTCTACATGTCTGCCACCCTATAAAAAAAAAAGAGCCAAGTATTAGAGAAGTTTTATTGAACAGACTGTCACAATATTTATGATAATAGACAGGCCTTTTAATTTCTATCTTGCCAATGTGCTGAAATGGCCCTACTTTTAGTGTTAGGAAAGTTTATGGTACTTAATAATTTATACTGTTAATCTTTAAAGGTTTATTTATGTAGTGTTCGTAGGAGGGAAAGGTACACAGCAACGGTATCCTTTCTTACTTATACTTTATGCAATCTGCAATGAACAGCTTGATTACTCAAAGATAAATTTTCAAATGACTGAAGATTTCTTACTCACGTCGCATAATTATTTGTTATATCCAAGTAATAACACATATAACATTAATTTGAAAAAAATCAATTACAATTCATAGGACAAATTTTAAAATGGTATTTTGGGTTCCACTGTAACTGCTGTAGTTTGATGTATAAATTGTATATACAAGGAGGGGAGGGTGGGAGTGGGAAAAAAACCCAATAATTTTTTTAAAAAATCAATGGTATTTTGTGTTCCATGAATTCAACAAGATATCTTGATACATTTTATCTCAAATGTGTGATAACTCAAAATGTCGTCAAAATTAAATAATTCAATCTATCATAATTTAAACTTCTCCCCAGTTGCTTTAACCCCATGATTTCATTATGACTTCTTTAATGGGAGATCTACAGCTAAAATAATTCAACGAGACAGATTCAAAAAGCAAGAGAGCAGGGTTTTTTTTTTAAATGAGTCTTTAAGTCAATTACCTTAGTTGTAGCAATGCTATTGACAAAGCTAACTTGCTGGAAGCCTTTTTCACTCATTGTTAAGCAAACTTCCCATCTGCCGTTAACTTCTTCATGGATAACTTTCAATAGATTGCCAGTTTCATCCACCTTATCCTTAACATATAGATCCACATAGCTGCGGAATCCTTTGACCTATAAAAGAGACAGGGCAGGTAACATGTCAGTTGAAGAAGGTTTAAATTGGCTATAATGCCTGATTCTTCACATAGCAATAGATTGCCACATTATGAGACACAACTTCATTCACCCCTTGATTTTAGGTTACAGGGTACTAAAGGTAAAGGTTTCCCATCATTAAGCCTAGTCATGTCCGACTCTGGGGAGTAGTGCTCATCTCCATTTCTATGCCAAAGAGCCGGCATTGTCCATAGACACCTCCAAGGTCATGTGGCCAGCATGACTGCATGGAGTGCTGTTACCTTCCCACCGAAGTGATACCTATTGATCTACTCACATTTGCATGTTTTCAAACTACTAGGTCGGCAGAAGCTGGGGCTAACAGTGGGAGCTCACCCTGCTCCCCAGATTCGAAACACCAACCTTTCGGCCAGCAAATTCAGCAGTTCAGTGGTTTAACCTAGATGGTATTGCAAAGATGATTTGTACACTTCTTAATCCAGCACTATCACTGAAACACAAATGTCTTCGGGGCTGGGAGTGTCTTCTACCATTTTCTGATGGTAATATATGTCAAAGGCATTTAAGGACAGAGGTAAGCTTATCCACTGTTGTCCATGCACTAGTAGTTTCATGATTGGATTAATGCAATGCAGGTCTAGACAGCTATGCAATGCTTTCAAGACTAGTCTGGACATTTCAGGGGGCAAACCAGAACTGGTGACAGAAGGAGTTTATCACCTGCATATTACCCTGCTGCTAAGGGAAATTACATGAATGCCACCATACTACTAGATCAGTGCTAAGGGTTTGGCATTTTCGTAGAACGATCTAAACACTAGATAACAAAGCGATCAGTTGAGCCTCTATCTCCTTGCTCACAAACTGTACTCACCAGAATACTTTAACAAGAGTTCTAGGTTATGGCAGTTTGGAAAATTGTTTAAGGTATCACCCATTCCTAATCTAGAACTCCATACCAGTACAAATCAAAAAGGTGTTAATGGCATGTACTGAAATACTTGTTTCGTAAATGTTTCCCAGAATAGTAACTGGTCTATATAAGCAAGGCTTAAGTTTCCATTTTTTAAAAACAGTGAAGCGCATCTGTTTATCTATCTATATAAGTAAAAATGTAATGTTTGTTTGTGGGATTAACAGAACTCAAAAACCGCTGGGCAAATTGACCCCAAATTTGGACACAATACACCAACCATAGCAATCTATGTCCTTCACTTAAAAAACCAAAAATACAATTAACTTAAAACCCCCCAAAACCAAGAATACATGCGTGAATGTCCCGTCCCCCCCCAATGCGAAGGAACTATCGCATTGAAACTATCCGTTGAAAGCTGGCAATCCCTGCTGGCACCGAGTGAGGCTTAGCCATAGGTTCAGGCTGTGGCTCAGATGCGGTTTGGCCCCACTTTTAACTCAATGCGACAGGGTCCTGGGAGCTGTACTTTCATGTGGCCTTGCTGAAGCCATCTCTGCCAAGGAGGACTGGTGCCAAGGAGGACTACCGCCAAACTATGGATCCCACAGCAGCCAGCCATGCTTTTGGGCCTACCCTCCTCCACCACACTGAAGCCTCACGTGGGTCCTCCTTACCTCCCTTCCAGTCTCTGTCCTCTGTTGACCCCACCAAACAGGGACCCCTCCCTTCTTTTTCCCCAGTGAGGCAGGTGGGTGGCTGTTCCATGCCGGCGCCGTTTGTCAGACTTCACCTTTTCTTGCCTAGGCACCAACGCGAAGGGAGCTTTGGAGCCCTCAGCCTTGCTGGGCCCGGCAGGGATGCAAAGCATTTTTTGAGGTAGGCCTTGCTCACACAGCACTGGCCCCTTCTTTATGCCGCAGCCGCAAAGTGCCTTTCATGTGACCCTGCCTGCATGCCCAATCGGCAAACAGGCGGGAAGGCGCCCTGCAGCCATGGCAGAAAAAGGAAGGGCCAGTGCTGCGTGAGCGAGGCCTGCCTCAAAAAGCACCTCCCGCCTGCCCCGCACCTGGCCTAGCAAGGCTGAGGGCTGCGAGGCTCCCTTCCTGCCAGTGCCCAGGCACGAGGTAGAGAAAGGAAGGAAGGAGAGAAAGAGGGCGCGACAGAAAGCAGGAAGAGAGAATGAGGGATGGAAGCAAAGAGCAAAGGAAGAAAGGAAAGAAAGAGGGAGAGAAGGAAGAAAGAGGAAAAGAAAAGAAAAGGGGGTAGGGAGGAAGGAAAGAGAGAAGGAAAGGAAAAAAAGGGAAGAAACGAAGGAAAGAGGGAGAGAAGGAAGGAAGGTGAGAGGGAAAGAGGGAGGGCAGGTTGGCCACAGCAACGCGTGGCAGGTACAGCTAGTATATAAATAAAAATATAATGTTCGTTTGTGGGATTAACATAACTCAAAAACCACTGGGAGAATTGACACCAAATTTGGACACATTACACCTATCAGGCCAACAAGTGACAGTCACTCATAAAAACACTGAAAACCACAGCAGAAGAGACTTAAAAAGCCAAAAAACAAAAATTACATTACAACGCATGCACAAAACCACATATATACACACAAACACAGATATATACACATATCCATGAATACACACACACACAAATACACAGACTGGGCCACAGCAACGTGTGGCAGGGGATGGCTAGTCAGCATACAAATTAATTTCATTTACTTACAGGTAGCTTTTTCCCATTCAAAAAGACTGTGACATCTTTGGAAGCTCCTGCAACATCATAAGCTCTGCGAGACATTAGAGCCACAATGTCTTTGTCCAAAGTAGTCATTTTAAATTTTGACAGATCAGGTTGGAAAGTGATGCATGTGAAGTCCTCACCATCAAAATACTTCAGTTTCATCTCCCCAGCTTTACCCATATTATTAGTCCAAGTCTGAGGAAAGAAAAAAAATCAAGAAATTTTAGCTATCAAGACAAATGTGAATTCCTTTAACTGGGAAAGACATTTTCTAATTAGGGAAGAAACAGTTGGTTGGATCAACTCTCCTAACTCAGTCACCTTCTAATTCTTGAGTCAGTATTTAAGATGTGCATAGCCAGCAGTTAAAACTACAGACCAGATGGTGTCTAGACGTGGAGAAAATGCAGAGCAAATGCAGAAGCTGAGTTTACAAAAGTATACATAGCTTTTGGACATTTTAAAATGACAGAATCAATATTATGCTAACAAGGCTTCCTATACCTGCTGAAAGCGCTTCTTATATTCTTTGCATGCAGTTTCCACTGTAAATTTGGTACTGAAGATGTTGCACAGCTTTGCTCCATAACCATTTCGACCACCTGGAATCATGAATAATGAATCAAATTAATGATACCCAGTAGTACTCTGAAATCTAGGAGATATAAAGTCCAATTACATGCATAACTATGCTGAAAAAGAGCCTGTTGGGTCTATTGTAACTAATTCTACAGATGCACATCTTTAAAAAGGAATTTAAGTTTGCTTCAAATCAAATCAAACAACTTTCAGAATTTGTACATGACAAAACAGAGCCCTTTTTTTTTGGAGCACCAAGAGTAAATCTTTTCTCAGCTTCCTCTCCCGTTGCCTTTAGTTCAGGAGTCAGAATCTTTAGCTATACATCTTGTTGGACTCCAAGTTCTGATTAACCATAGCCAACATAGCTCTTTGCCATGTAAGATGGTTGCTGCCGTATCTACAAACCATAGGTCTTCCACCCAATTCCTATTCATTGCACTGATTTCAGGAACAGAGCAAAATAATAATAATAATAAAATTGGGAAGTGTCCGACGTGTGATCCACTACAACAGCCAGCAGAGTGTCTGCTGTGGACTCATCTTGTTGCGTTTCTAATAATAATAATAATAATAATAATAATAATAATAATAATAATAATATATTTATATTCTTCCCTGTCTCCCTGAAGGGACTCAGGGCAGATTCCAATCACAAAAAGGCAAACATTTGTGATTACAATCACAAAAAAGGCAAACAAAAAGGTAATCAATAAGTAGATTTTTGATTTAATATGTGCAAATTATGCTAATTTTAACAAGTGATATTTCTTGGATGGGAACTCTGCACCAGGGCAAAAGTCTGATGGGACTGAGTACTGTATTGACTTTGTAGTAATGTCCATCCCATAGTTTGCCAACTTTCAAATTGTGAAGCTTGAGCTCCAACTAGTGCGTGTTTTCTGAAAAGACACGAGCTGAGAGTTTTCAAAGGAGGTGGCCTCTTACATTCTCAAGCTTGAGTGTCATTAGACTAATTAGTAATTTTTAATAAGATTTCCTCTAACCTGTGACTTTTTTCTCATCATCATCGTAGTTGCTGGAAGTCAAAAGCTGCCCAAAAATAAGAGCTGGCACATAGACTTTCTCTACTTTATGCTCGACAACAGGAATCCCTTTTCCATTGTTCCACACAGAGATGGTGTTATTCTCCCTATAAAATAATAATAATAATAATAATAATAATAATATAATAAAACTTTATATCCTGCCCTATCTCCCCTTGGGGACTCAGGGCGGTTTACAACAAGCTGTGGCAAACATTCAATGCTATTCAATACTAAACAAAGAACGAACTAACTGCAACCACCCAAATCCCAAAACATACCCAACGTCCACTTCATCAAGTGCTCTGCAAACTACATCAACTAGAGAAGTCAGCCATAGCACAGCACTTGATGAACCAACCTGGATGCAGCATATTATTTGAGAACACAGAAATGCTGGACCACTCTAACAACCACCATGTCAGACTACACAGAGAAGCCATTGCAATCCACAAGAATGTGGACAATTTCAACAGAAAGGAGGAAACCATGAAAATGAACAAAATCTGGCTACCAATATTAAAAAAAAACATGAAAATCAAAACAGTAAATAAAGAACTACACTCAAAAAGCACAGGAATTCCAGACAAGAAACAATCAGGGCCAGCTAATCACCTCCCAACAAAGGATTCCCCAGCAGTAAGCAGCCAGACCTTGAAGCTGCAAAGCCATTAAATGCTAATCAAGGTGGCCAATTGCAACATTCAAACCTGCCTCCAACAGACAAGAGTTCTTTCTCCCACCTGGGACATTCCACAAATATATAAACCCCACTTGCCTAATTTCCAACAGACGTCACAACCTCTGAGGATGCCTTCTATAGATGCAGGAGAAAAGTTAGGAGATAATGCTTCTGGAACATGGTCATACCGCCCAGAAAGCTCAAAGCAACCCAGAATTATGGAGCACTCATAATTCATGCTATTGGACTGCATATTCCATTCTATCCCCTGTTTGATGAAGCTAAGACATACAAGATAAAAAAAATGAAAGAAGACTTACGGGTCAATTGTAATTTTGATGCAAGACATTTTCTTATCCCTTTGCTTGTTATCAGCAGCATTGACTAGTGGAGGAAAAAATACAGTTGGTGAGAAGCTAGTTTATCTTCCATGTCTCCAAGTCATTTCTGACTTATAGCAACTCTATCATGGGGTTTACGTGGCAAGAGGTCAGTACTATAAATTAATTCTGGCTAGGCAATGGAAATCACTCCTTTTAACTCCATTAGTTAGCTTAGAGTTAATATTTTTGTTAGACAAGAAATGCATTCAAATACCAAAACTAGAGCTATTTCAATGCATTGCTTTCAAATACCCTTAGAGCACTGTTTCTCAACCTTCCTAATGCCGCGACCCCTAAATACAGTTCAACATGTTGTGGTGACCCCCAACCACAACATTTTCCTTGCTACTTCATAACTGTGATTTTGCTACTGTTATATCTGATATGCAGGAAGTATTTTCATTCACTTGACCAAATCTGGCACAAATACTTGTTACGCCCAAATTTGACTACTGTTGGGGTTGGGGAGGGGGTAGATTTTGTCATTTGGGAGTTGTAGTTGCTGGGATTTATAGTTAACCTACAATCAAAGACCATTCTGAACTCCACCAACGATGCAATTGAAGCAGACTTGACACACAGAACTCCAATGACCAACAGAAAATACTGAAAAGGTCTGGTGGGCATTGACCTTGAGTTTGGGAGTTGCAGTCCACCTACATCCAGAGAGCACTGTGAACTCAAACAATGATGGATCTGGACCAAACTTGGCACGAATACTCAATATGTCCAAATATGAACACCAATGGATTTTGGGGAAAATAGACCTTGACATTTGGGGGTTGCAGTTGCTAGGATTTATAGTTCACCTACAATCAAATAGCATTCTGAACCCCACCAATGAGGGAATTGGATCAAACTTCCCACTCAGAACCCCCACGACCAAGAGAAAATACTTTTGTCTGATGGTCTTTGGTGACCCCTCTGTCACCCCCTCGGGTCCTGACCCCTGGGTTTAGAAACACTGCCTTAGAGGTTTGTCAAGCTATCCTGAACATCAATTACCATCACTCTCGACTTGATCCCACTAATCAACTCATAATAAAAGACAGGCCCATTATTACCATGTCATACATTTAATTTATTGACAGCATTTTCAACATACCTAGGATTTCATCAAAGATTTTATACAAGCCAGGTACAAAGGTGACATCCCTGCAGTTCAGTCCTACTTCTTCATCAAACACCCACATTTGCTGAAAAGTTAATTTTAAAAAGTGTTCAAAAATTTCCACAATATCAAAAAATTATTTACAAAACATTGGTTTTTTAAAAATAAAGATCTCATAACCATTAGTTTTCAGTACTGCAAAGTAATTGAGAATGGAGAAAGGAAAAGATGGAAGTCAAAGAAACAGTTGCAAGATAGATACAGAATGTAAACTATTTTATCTGCCTAATGAAACAGTAACTTTTCTACAAAACTATCTTCCGTAATATTGTATTGGCTCATCCAGTAACTACAGGCTTTGGACAGTTAAGCAGGCAGGAGCCCCTGGTGGTGCAATGGGTTAAAACCTTATGCCGCCAGGATTGCTGACCAAAAGGTCAGCGGTTTGAATCCAGGAAGTGGGGTGAGCTTCCGTCTGTCAGCTCCAGCTTCCCATGCAGAGACATAGAAAAGCCTCCCATAAGGATTGTAAAACATCCAGGCGTTCCCTGGGCAACGTCCTTGCAGATGGCCAATTCTCTCACACCGTAAGTGACTTGCAGTTTCTCAAGTCACTCCTGACACGGAAAAAAGTGAAGCAGACAAGTATAGTGCAACAAACGATTCAAGGTAAAAAAAAAAAAAACTCGGACAAGTTTCCTCTTCTTATGTCACTCACTCAAGTGGGTATAAAAAGCCAGCCACATTTTCCTGTTTACCATGTGCGCTGATTGGACTCAGCAGAAAATGCCACATTTCTGGTCTACAGAGGGGATTGCCTAGAGACCACACACTCAGTCCCCAAAATATAAACAGCACAATCAAGTTCTTTGGTGTGATATTGTAACAATTTTGATAAGCCGAACAATACAGAAAAAGCTTCTTTTGGTTTAAGAGCAACACATTTTGTCTCTTCCCTGCAAAAGCTTTTGTTTTTACCTGAGTGACTTGTTCTACAGAGCCAATATAAGTATCAGGTCGGAGCAGTATATGCTCCAGCTGGGTTTTCTTCTGGTAGATTCGTTCGACAGACAGCCTCTTTTTGGCATCATTCTTGATCTTATCCACTTTTGGGTTTACATCCACCGCCTGAAAAGAATAATCAACAGCATGAAAATATAAAATTGTATGCAGCAAACATATATATTGTATATTTTAACACACACACACACACACACATATATAGAAGCAAAATAAAAATATAATTTTGAAACAGTATGCAAGGAAAAGCTAGCTGAATGGATGGCTCCAAGAAAGGACTTGAATGAAATGAAGATAGAAACATGAATAAAATTTAAATATTTGAATGAAAGAATAAAAAATAAAAAAGAGAAAGAGGACAGTGCTGACCTACAGATGACAATTACAAAAAAGGACCTCCAGGTTTTGAGGTAATATACTTCAGGTTGTCATATAGCAGGGACCCACAAACTTTTTAAACAGAGGGCCTGGTCACAGTCCCTCACACTGCTGGAGGGCCGGATTATAATTTGAAAAAACAAATACCCCCCCCCCCAAAAAAATGAATGAATTCCTATGCACACTGCACATATCTTATTTGTAGTGCAAAAAGCACTTCAAAACAAAACAATAATTAAAATGAAGATTTTTTTAAACAAATATAAACTTATTAGTATTTGAATGGGAAGTGTGGGCCTGTTTTTGGCTGATGAATAGGATTGTTGTTGTTGTGTGCTTTCAAGTCATTTCAGACTTAGGTTGACCCTGAGCGCAGGCCGGGTAAATGACCTTGGAGGGCCGTATTCGGTCCCGGACCTTAGTTTGAAGAATATTCAGCTTTGATATTCTGGGTTATATGGCTGTGTGTAAGGACCCTCAGATAACCCAGGCCCCTTCTACACTGCCATATAATCCAGATTATCTGATTTGAACTGGATTATATGAGTCTACACTGACATATAATTAAGTTAAAAGCAGGTATTCTGATATTGATATTCTGGGTTACATTGCTGTGTGGAAGGGCTCTGAGTCCCCACTGCCAGATTACCCAGAATAAACAGATAATCTGGGATCTGATCCTGGGATAAAGGCGCCCTTAGTTATACCAGCTAATTTCAGTGGTGTTCTGAATTATTTGGCAAATAATTTCCGTTGTGTTTCTCTGGTCCTAATATGTTTAATAATTTAAACTGAATTCATGAATTTCCCTTCTTAAAGGTAGAGTCCTCTCACTTCCTGTTGCCTTGCATCCATTAAGTATGAGTCATTTAAGTCTGATGTTTGTAACTCAGGGACAGCTTGTAATTGGGTTTGATTGTGAGGGGCGAAGAAATCAAAAGATGGGTGCCAATGCCTTTAATCAGGTTGAATGGAACTGGATGGCGGAAAACATTTGGAAAGACTGAGGGCCCTTCCACAGAATATCAAGGCAGATAATTCACAATATTTGCTTTGAAGTGGGTTATCCGAGTCCACACTGCTATATAACACAGTTTAAAATAGATAATGTGGGGTTTTATATGGCTGTGTGGAAGGGGCCAGGATGTGATCCCTGATTTTCTGCTTTAAACTGGATTATATGAGTCCACACTGCCAGATAATCTGGGATAAACAGAAAACCTGGGATCAGATCCTGGAGACCCTTCCATACAGACATAAAAACCAGAATATCCCATATCTGCTTTGAATTGGGTTATCTGAGTCCACACTGCCATGGGCCAGAATGGAGAGAGAGAGAGAGGGCCAGGGGACAGTTCCACCTCTGCTGTGCTAATTTATATAGCATAACATAACGTCATGTGTATATGTATGTATGTGTGTGTGTGTGTATGTATATGTGTGTGTGTGTGTATATATATATATAGATATAATGTAATACAATACTAATAATCATATATTATAATTATCTATCTATATACATACATATATGTCATATTACTAATAATTTTACAATATAATGGTACAGTACAATATAGTAATATTTAATACTGATATTGTACTATGCTAATAATATATATTGTATGTATATATATCTTGTAAGCCGCTCTGAGTCACCTTCGGGGTGAGAAAGGCAGCATATAAATGTCGTAAATAATAAATAAACATATTCCAGTTCAAAGCAGAAAATGTGAGATTTTATTCGGCTGTGTGGAAGGGGCACCAGAATAACAAGGCAGATAACCCACATCTGCTTCGAACTGGATTATATGAGTCCACACTGCCATATAAACCAATTCAAAGCAGATAATCTGGTTCAAAAACATCTGGAGGGCCAAAGGTTGGGAACCCTATCTAGGCCTATCTGCAGTGGCATATAAAATCCAGATGATCTGTTTTGAACTGGATTATATGGCATGCGGACTCAGGGCCCTTCCACACAGCCATAGAACACAGAATATCAAGGCAGAACATCCCACAATATCTGAACTGCCATATAGTCCAGTGCAATGAATGTTGTAAATATTAAATAAATATATTCCAGTTCAAAGAACATGAGGGATTTTATTCAGCTGTGTGGAAGGGGCACTAAAATAACAAGGCAGATAACCCACAATATCTGTTTCGAAGTGGATTATATGAGTCCACACTGCCATATAAACCAATTCAAAGCAGATAATCTGGATTCAAAAACATCTGGAGGGGCAAAGGTTGGGAACCCTATTTAGGCCTTATCTGCAGTGCCATACAAAATCCAGATGATCTGTTTTGAACCGGATTATATGGCAGTGTGGACTCAGGACCCTTCCACACAGCCATAGAACACAGAATATCAAGGCAGAACATCCCACAATATCTGCTTCGAACCGGATTATATGAGTCTACACTGCCATATAAACCAATTCAAAGCAGATAATCTGGATTCAAAAACATCTGGAGGTCCAAAGGTTGGGAACTCCATCTAGGCCTTATCTACAATGGCATATAAAATCCTGATGATCTGTTTTGAACCGGATTATATGGCAGTGTGGACTAAGGACCCTTCCACACAGCCATAGAACCCAGAATGTCAAGGCAGAACATCCCACAATATCTGAACTGGTTTATGCCATATTATCTAGTTCAATGCGGATTTTATGCAGCTGTGTGGAAGGGGCTAAAGCAAAATAAGTGTTCTGAGGTAAAAAGTTACAGCAAAAGGCTGGAGGATGAGTGGCATCGTGGAGGCACCGACTAGAAGTTGAAGTGAAATGGTTCTGAGGTAAACAAATATACTTTGATGGGGGAAATAACGATTTGGAAGTGAATGAGAGTGTGTAGAAGGGGTATTTCGGACTCACCTTGAGCGGGGAAAGGGATTCGTCGAGATCCATAGCGGAGAAGGGAGTGAGGGGATGGCGGGAAGGAGGTTTGGGGACGAATGGAGACGGAGACCCGGATGAGAGGCCCAAAACGACGGCAAGGAGGCAAACGATGCAACGCGCACAACCTTCCTCCCTCGAGAACCCCGAAAAGCAAGTCTGTCCCGAACCGCCTTTCTCCCCTCAGCCCGGCTAACGGAAGAAGAGGCCGGACAAAAGCGACTGTGAAGAAGTGCTCGTCAACTAGTTCGAAATCGTCACCTCCTCCCGCTCAAACGAGGCCCGACCAATCAGCGCGAAGCTCGCTCTAAACGCTCCAATCGCCAACGAGGACGGTGTGTGGAGTGTTTGACCGGCCAATGAGAGACAAAGCTGGTGTGTTCAAAAAGAACTCTTCCCTCCATCCAACTTCTGTCTTTTACACCGGAGGTTGGTAAACACGCCTCCCAGATGCGTTTGACCAGTAGAGAAATATGTTGTTTTGATTGGCATATGCATGAACCAATGAGGATGAAGGTTTTTCAAAAATGTGTTGTGGAAGGCTTTCATGCTCAGAATCACTGGTTGCTGTGAGTACAGACTGATTGCCATGTTCCAGAAGTATTCTCTCCTGACGTTTCGCCCACATCTATGGCAGGCATCCTCTGAGGTTGTGAGGTCTGTTGGAAACTAGGCAAGTGAGGTTTATATATCTGTGGAACGTCCAGGGTGGGAGAAAGAACTCCAGTGGTGGGTTTTGGAGTTGTAGTTCACCTACATCCAGAGAGCACTGTGGACTCAAACAATGATGGATCTGGATCAAACTCTACAAGAATACTCAATATGCCCAAATGTGAACACTGGTGGAGTTTGGGGCAAATACAATCTTGACATTTGGGAGTTGTAGTTGCTGGGATTTGTAGTTGCTGGGAGTTCCGTTCAGCAGTGGAACTCTCTGCCCCGGAGTGTGGTGGAGGCTCCTTCTTTGGAAGCTTTTAAACCAGGCATGGGCAAACTTGGGCCCTCCAGGTGTTTTGGACTACAACTCCCACAATTCCTAACAGCCGGACTGGAGCCAAATTTGGCACGCATATAGATCATGACCAACTGAAAATATTGGTAGTGTTTGCAGGAAATTCGCAGAGGATGATGTGAGTTATACTCTACCCACTAAATAATTAACCTGGGCATCACCAGGCACATAAGCAGATTTCTAATAAATAACATTGCAAAATGCCTAAGCTGGGCAATGCCAGCTATGTATACTAGTCTGTTATAAAGGTTTCTGGTAGTTTTGGAGTTGCCGTAGCAATCCACATATAGGGTAATTGCTTAGAAATAATGTTTAATAACATGAATATAATGAAATAACCCAACAACTTTAGAGAAGGCCAGGAAGAGACTGATAAAGAACAAAAGGTTTTACTTCAAATATTATCAAACTACAACATTCTACAACAGACATGTTAACCATGACATTTCTTAAGAAGTACAGTTAATGAGAAAAGAGTATGGCGTAATGTTGTTTAATCACAAGGCACTAATAAACACATTTAGGTGAAGGTTGATCATTTTTCCAGTTATGCTTTCTTTTACACATGAGGCTTAGATTCAGAATGAATGACTATGATGGAGTGATGGGTATTGTAAGTTTAGTTACCATCTTGAATGATTGATCAGTGGAAAAAAATGACTCGTTAAGTTAGTCAGAAAAGCTACCTTGGTGCACTGATGTCAATGAGACCTACGTGAGGGCCAGAATGGAATACTGGTTTGACTATTGAACTGGAACACTGGGAGACCAATGTTCGAATCCATGTTTTTCCATGGAAACCTATTGATGACATTGGGTAACTCATAGTCTCTCAGCCTCAGAGAAACCTTGTTTGAAGAAATTCTGCCAAGAAAACCCTGCAATAAGATTGTCATTTATAAGTCAGAAATTACTTGAAGTCACACAACAAAAATTTGTGAATAATTTGTCCAAAATTACTAGGTATATCTCTTTGGAAGCATTCACCCCACTGCATATAATGAAGCGTGCTCTCCATCCCATTATATATATTTTGGAGCTTAGTTTGGATAAAACTTGTTAAATATAGATAAATTTCTAATTTTAGTTTTCTCTATAAAAGGCAAAATAATACCTCCTGGAAAAAGTAACATCCTGAAATCAAGTCTACAAGTTATGTATCAATTACAGAGAGACAAGGAAAAAAATATTTTCTAATGCCATGTGGAAAGATACCTTTCTAATACTTTGATGCATTTTCCAATGATTAGAGTCCCACAAATTAGTATAGGCCTTGTCCTTGCATTAGAAGGCAGCTGATTTGGAGACTCATAAAAGAGCACAAATTGTTGTTTTAAGCTTATTTTTCATTGTTACAGAGATCGTGGGGCATTTATTATTTTTATTGCCTTGCAATACACATCAAATTGCTGATGAGAAAGAAGAAAACCATGTGTAACTCTACCTCAGAAAGTATCATGCCTTGAATCGACACTGAGCAGATCTAAGCTGAAAAAGATGAGGACTGTGCTGAGACATATAATCCCGTAATATGTTGTTCTGGGCAGTTGTGGATGATCACCACCATCACTTATAAACACTATTAGAATCAACAGACCCAATCAACATCAGTGATGTGATCCTCACAGAAAAGAACATTCACATTTCAGGCCATATTAAGGAGGAACTTTCTTTGCAGACATGGGTGTTATTGTCCAAATATATCTACTATGACCATTGAGATAAAAATACTGGCTTGCACCAAACACATTTGTGTGTTAAGGTATCATTTGCAGGGATTTTTTTTCATGTCAGGAGCAACTTAGAAACTGCAAGTCGCTTCCGGTGTGAGAGAATTAGCTGTTTGCAAGGATATTGCCCAGGGGATGCCCGGATGTTTTTTGATGTTTTTAACATCCTTGTGGGAGGCTTCTCTCATGTCCCTGCATGGAGCTGGAGCTGATAGAGGGAGCTCATCCATGCTCTCCTGGAGTTGGATTTGAACCAGCAACCTTCAGGTCAGCAACCCAACCTTCAAGTCATCAGTCCTGCCAAGCCAAGGGTTTAACCCCCACTGCACCAGTGGGGACTCGTATTGGCAAGGAATAAGCCATGGCCAAATAATTCTCTTCACAGCTCTCTCCCCATGCTTATATAATGAAGGGAAAAGTCAATTTAACACATTCTCTGAAAAGTCACCCATCAATTCAAAATCCTTCAGAAATTGCTTTCCAACAGGATACTGTGTCTTTTAATCCTCCTGGGAAATAACAGTGTGGCGAAGGCTGAAAAATTGTAACAAATTGTAAATACATCTCAACTGAAGCGATTCATTGTTGTTTGGCCTAATCCAAAGAATCTATGGATGGATTGTATGTAACAGTGTAAAACGTGTCTCTTGTAATTCTTATATTGTTAAGTATTCATATGTTTTATGCAATTATGATGTTGTTTATTGTTTGCATTTTCGGTTGTGTTTTGGTTTTCTTTATTGTAATTGTTGTTCGGGCCTGGCCCCGTGTAAGCCGCTCCGAGTCCCCATTGGGGAGATGGTGGCAGGGTACAAATAAAGACTATTATTGACATTTATTATTAATAATAATAATAATAATAATAATAATAATAATATCAGTGTAGTTCTATCCTTACAAAACGTCTGTGAAATGAACAAACTGTCTAATTTCCTTCTATGGCCCTTATAAAAAGAATTCAAGATATACCACAGATGTTTGTGATGCAGGTTACATTTCTAGTGCAATGGGTTTGCCTCTAGACTAAGGCTGTAGTGGTTAATATCTGTGAGTTTTCAAAAAGAGTACATGCCACTAATTTAGACGACACAATTTCACTGTTAGAGGTGGGTTTTCATTATATAGAAACCTCAACATCCCATTGATATTTCTGTACCTGCTACATCTTTTCCCCCCTTTTGCCATACAAAGAACAAGATGCACACGCATCCATACACATGTAAAGATGCAAAATCCTTTTTACAAGAGGAGATCTACCTCTGTGCTGAGGCCAAAGAGATAAATAGCACCATTTTACACCTGGCCTCTATGAGGTGCCACTTCCACACAGCAGGAAAGTAGCTGTGACTCAGACAACACATAACTAGCTCACTTCACAAACTTCTTTTCCTTAGATGATGTGGAGAGATGAGTATCAGAGTATTCCATTTGACGGTCTTAGTGCATGGTCACTCTTTTATTCAATTTGAACCACAGAGATCCTTCCAGTGTCCTTTGACCATCTGGTGCTGTCTTCTCAATCCATACACACATCAGAAGGTATTTTCCACGCACAGAACAATCAGGGAATCCGAGCAGCTCCATTTGTCCTTTGTGAGGAATTTGCCTGCAGCTGGAGGTGAGGCAAAGCCTTCTGAGAAGCTGGATGCTGATCGCCAATCTTGACAGTCTTGGTCTGGGGAATGGTCTCCTCGTAGTTTAACACCATGCCAGGCTGCCTTGTGTGTCCTAAACATGGAAAAATAGTGACGCTGAAGCATGAACAAAAATCAAAACCTACATTTGAGCAATTTCTTTTTGAGGACCAACTAAGGCCCCTTTCACGTAGCTGAATAAAATCCTACATTTTCTGCTTTGAACTGGGGTGTACGGCAGTGCAGACGCAGGTGTTCCAGTTCAAAGCAGATATTGTGGATTATTCTTCATTAATGTTTTGGGTTATATGACTGTGTGGAAGGACCCTAAAAGGCCAAAGATGTGTGTAAACTTGCAAGCTTTTAAGTTTTCTGGAACTCCTTACTAGGCTAGATGGGACAAGAAATCAATTGGGGTGTAATACACAAGAAAAGATTCATCTGACCTCAGAGAGTACAACCCAATTAAGTTATCCACAGCTCCATAGATCATTCATAACCCTAGTCACTAAACTAGATAGGATGACAGTAGTTCTCTGTAAATGTATCTCTCCTTATGAACCATCTAGGACTTTAACAACGTCTGGGGAGGCCCTGCTCTCGATCCCGCCTTCCTCGCA
The DNA here is from genome assembly GCF_037176765.1 of Anolis sagrei. Taxonomy (NCBI): domain Eukaryota; kingdom Metazoa; phylum Chordata; class Lepidosauria; order Squamata; family Anolidae; genus Anolis; species Anolis sagrei. Next base: position 39,660,811 of record NC_090026.1, on the reverse strand, counting down.
GACGTGTTTGGCGGGGATGAGAGACAGGGCCTTCTCAGTGGTGGTCCCTCGGCTATGGAACGCCCTTCCCGGGGAAATAAGATCAGCTCCCTCCCTTCTAACATTCCACAAGATGGTTAAGACCTGGCTGTTCGAGCAGGCTTTTACTACTGGAGCTGAATTAGATAAAAATGAATAATGGAATGTCTGATGATGCAATTGGATCATGATTTTAGTAAGGAGATGTTGAGGATTTTATAGATCTTATGGTTTTTATATTTTAAATGTTGGTTTTATAACTGTTTTTATAATTGTTTTTAACTGTACCCTGCTATTATTATGGCATCAAATCGCTGCCGATTGTGAACCGCCTTGTGTCGCCTTTGGCTGAGAAAGGCGGTATAAAAATGCAGTAAATAAATAAATAATGTGAAACTTCCCCAGTGACACATACAGAATGGACTGAGGAGATCGGATTGCTGCTGAACTTTTAAATTATAGTTTGTTTTCATTGTTTGCCAGTGTGCTTGAAAACTAATCCATTACCCTTCTGTTTTGCAATGTGGAGAAAGTTATTCATGCCAGTAGTAAAGTTACCAGGCTGGAATTTGGAAGATCCACAGAACTAGAAAACTCACTGGGTGACCTTGCACCAGTCATTCTTCCTTAGCCAGATCTGCTTAATAGGGCTGTTGTGGGGATACAACAGGAGGAAGGAGAATCATGCTGGGCCATAGCCAGAAAATAAATTCAGGGAGGGTTGAAAATTTCGGGAGGGGGGGGAGAGTTTTGAAAATTTCGGGGGAGGGGGGAGTTGAAACCTGCCTCTTAGCTCACGCTGAAGCAAAGAGCACAGCAGGGGCAGAACAGCCTTCAATAGACTGCAGCTCCACCCCTGTCAACCACCTCCACCAAGTATGGCCTCCTTAAGGAGAGCATTCAACTCCCCCTCCCCCCAACTTGGTTGCTTCGCTACATCGGCTATTGCTGCAAGTAATGACAGTGTGAATAAATTGTCAATATTTGCTTGTGATAGTGCTTGCAGATCTCTTAATGTGGAGGGACTCTTAATTTTTTGCATCTCATAGACTTAACATGGGGATTTGGTTAACCAGTTAAAATTCATGAGTAAACCAGGTTTATTTTTTTTTAACCTGACATTTTTTTGGGGGGGGGGGGGGTTGAACCCCTAAACAACCCCCTCCCCTTGCTACAGGCCTGGAGTCATATATATCACCTTGAGATCATTAAGGAAAACTGAGATATACATGTAACCAATAAATCTAAAATAAGGCTTACCATTATCTCAAAACACATTTCCTCATTTATTTATTTATTTACCATATTTATACCCTGCCCTTCTCACCCAAAAAGGGGACTCAGAAGGACTCCTCCTATCCCTTTTTAAATCCCTTCTAAAGCTGCTGCTTTTGGATTTAGAAACTCAGAATATAGAAATATTTCTAGTAACTGATAAACAGTTACCATAAGACCTCCATATTTGCAAGGGATAAGTTCCTGGAGTGATTCTGGTTACCTGAAACTACAGATATGACTGAACACCATTAAATTACTTGACTTCCGGTCCCAGCATGTCATAGCACTCTGTTTGAGGACTTAAGAGATTCCTAGAGAAAGGTATCCTAGTGAGATGTATCCTGGGATACCATAGAATCGCCTGAAGAACCTAGCACATTTCTAGAGAGACAATCTGTCCCTGGGCATGAGTGTGTGAAATAGCAAACACGAGTTTGGCAGATATGGGGTGTTCCTTTATTACTTTCCTCCCAACTTAGAAGAAGATGGCAAATATATTTTGGAAGCCCTGTCCTGAACATGCCTCACTGTAACATATTCCTGTGGGGGGCTTTACGTCCCCACACTAAACTCACCATGTGGAATCCGTCATGACATTGTGCTCATTGAAAGTGTAGATTGGAAACCTCATAGAATTGAAGTGTGAAGTGCCATCTCTAGTGAAGAGAGCATTCCAGCTCTTTGCCAATAGTTGGCCCTACAAGAGAATTACCGTTAATAGATATGAAACCAATACACATTTGGTACTCCAACGTTTTGCAGGCCCAGATCCTACAAGCCTAGCATTCAGACCCAAAGAACAACATCTAAACTGCAGAAACATGAAATTTGTGTAAGGTATGACTTTTTTAACATCAGTTTTCTGTAATAGAAATAAATAGATAGTTGCTTAGGAACTGCTTAACCAACTGCTTGGTAATGGCATCAGATACAATTGGTCTTTGGTATCTTCCAGGTTTTGGTTGTATGACCCCTCAGGGAGGCCAAAATCCTTAGGTCCTCAAGACCCATTATATACAGTGGTATAGTAAAATGATATCCCTTACACAACATGGCAAAATCAAGGTTGGATTTTGGGGAAACACTGAATCTATGGATGCAAAATTCACGAATACTGAGGGCCAAGCATATCAGAATCAGTTGGGTAGGTATTATGCAACTGTCATATACACGTAGCGTAAGAAGGATGGCAGTCTCAGGTATATATGAATTTCATAACATTTTGTAACTAACCTTAAGGTTGACAATAGGTAGGCCCCTGTCGGTTCTCTTCACAATTGAGAAAAGGCTTTGAGTGGATGAGGACAGGAAAGCCCTGAAGGTCCCTTGTAGCTTTGCCTCCTGTGACTGTCGATAGCACTGCAGGTCAACACCAGCAATCCCATTCATGTTTCCCATCAGAGGGGTGTTGAGCGCCACTAGACGGAGCTAGAAAAGTGAAGAGATTCTACATAATTATATCATACATAAGGAGGAAATGATTCAACAGTTAGAGTAGGTTAACCAGAACAGTAGCCATTCGAGTTATCTAGGGCAAAGGGAGATATATAGAGAGAAGACAATTACAATGTCATGGAATAGGAGAGTGAAGAAGGGGGCTTGTCCTCTAACTGTCTGCCAAGTCAAACAACTTAGCTTTGGGGATGGTCCCCTTGAGATGAAAAGGCCGTTGTTGGATTTGGAGAGAGGAGATGGAGTTCCAATGGTTTATTGGAACTCCACCTGACTAGGTGACCCATCCACCATCCACCTGACTAGGTGATGGTGACCCATCCCATAATCTGCAAGGTTTGAGTGAGTATAGAATCATAGAATAATAGAATCAAAGAGTTGGAAGAGACCTCATGGGCCATCGAGTCCAACCCTCTGCGAAGAAGCAGGAATATTGCATTCAAATCACCCCTGACAGATGGCCATCCAGCCTCTGTTTAAAAGCTTCCAAAGAAGGAGCCTCCACCACACTCCAGGGCAGAGAGTTCCACTGCTGAACGGCTCTCACAGTCAGGAAGTTCTTCCTCATGTTCAGATGGAATCTCCTCTCTTGTAGTTTGAAGCCATTGTTCCGCGTCCTAGTCTCCTCCAGGGAAGCAGAAAACAAGCTTGCTCCCTCCTCCCTGTGGCTTCCTCTCACATATTTATACATGGCTATCATATCCCCTCTCAGCCTTCTCTTCTTCAGGCTAAACATGCCCAGCTCCTTAAGCCGCTAAAGGTGGGTAGCTGAGACAGAATAGGGATTCTGTTGGTGTACTACCCAAGTTATCTGGTTGGTGTTTGGAGTCACCAAAAATAGAGGGCTGAAGAACTTCAGCATCCATGCTATTCCCTTCTTAGACTATTCTAAAGTTGGTAACTATTCTACTACTCAATTCTATAAACTTACAGTGAACTAGGATACTTTAGCTTCCCAGCAGCATTGGTTCCAGCTGCCAAGAGGCTTAGAAAAGGGGGGGGGGGGGAATCTACATTTCACAAGTGAGCTCTCAAACCTGGCCTTGCCTGTCTGCTTTTTGGGTGTTTCTTCTCTTTACCCAGTTGTGTAGGTAACCAGATTCTTTGTCTGAAACAGTACATGTTGTTGACAACTTGTGCCAGTGATATTGTCTCTTTATATGCATCTCTGCTTGAACTTACTGAAGGTATTCTGTCGGAAATCTTCGTTGGAGCACTCTGGATTGCTGTTTGGCTTTCATCCCTTGGGGCCTAAAGAAACAGCCAGGAATTATTATTTATTCAGAAATTTATATCCACCTTTTGATTGAAGGGACTTTACAACAGACTGCAACATTGTATGTGTACATCACATCCAATCCAACAGACTTTATGCCAGGGCTGGGAAAACTGTGTTTGGACAATAGCTCCTACCATTTGTTTTCTAACTCAGTAGCTGTTAAGAAAACTTAAATAGAGCTACTGAGATTGGAATGAGATGTTAGCAAGTAAAGAAGTCATTTTATGAATGAATGAATGAATGAACGAACGAACGAACAAGTAAGTAAGCAAGTAAGCAAACAGGTGAATAGTTTCACTCTAAAGGTATTGCATTTTTTCATCCCATTACCCTTTATCCAATAGTTAACTTGGCTGTCAATGTGGGTAACTTAAATGCCTGCTAGGTTTCTCTCTCTTTGGCTAGAGTGGTTGAAAACTGCTTATCTTTTTGTGGTTTTTTCCCCCTGTGCAAAACATTTAAGCAATTTCTTGGAGCTGCAGGACCAATGTTTTGAAAAGACAATAATCAAGCAGGTATTGGCACAACTTCAAAACCTGGGACAAGTCCTTACCTGATTTCTTTCTGTAGACACTGAAGGGTCATCTCCAACCAATGCCATCTCTGAATCATCTAACTGGATCAAGTGATAAGAACAGGCAAGAATAATTAAATAAATGCAAAACAAAGTTGTTCTCAAACTTTGCCGTCAGAGCCAGAATTGTCAAACTAATAAACCAAGTTATGTAATGAAGATTTAACAAATTGCTGGGCCATCTCTGCAAATCCTGTGGAGCATTTATCCTCAAGTTACACTGCAGAATACATACTGTAAGCAGGCCTGCTACATTTGGCATTTAAAAAGTCAGATATGTTTATAGAAATTTCCTCTTTCAGATACCAAATTCTATCAATCCCTTCAAACTGAAGTGTTTTGGCATCCTCACAAATCCTACCAGAAGCTTGCTCCATCCCTTGGGAGTCCGGAAGAAAGCTTCATTTCCTTCACTGACATAGACCAAGCTGCCTTCAGGGATGGAAGAAGCAGATTTGAACATCAGCTCTTTCGACTTGAAAGTCCAGGAGGTGCTCTGCAAAGCAGAGAAGAAAGGATGTCTTTAAAAGAAACATTATCATAATACATCTAGTGGACTGGGAAAAAGGATTTTTAAAAAATATATCCTTGAATTGGAAGATAGATTCTGTAATATCAATCTTAATGAAGTAGTTTGTTATACTGGCAACATTTCCGGTTTCCATCCCCTTGTGATAAATTTTGAATTGTAGATGTATTATGATAGTGCCTAAAACCACACACAAACACACATATATCAGATTCTGAAATGCACATTGCTGTATGTTGATCTGTGCTAGCAAACCAAATATAAAGCTTTTCAATTCCACCAGGAACAGGTCTTTTGTAAAGCTAATGGATCTTCATTTCCAAACCAAATATTTTATATTAAGTGTAGCTCAAAACAATGTATTAATACTGAGAAAATCCACCACTCCAAAGCTGCTTTTAGGATTGGTGCAAAAGTCAGCGAGAACAGAGAATCCATTTTTGAGGGGCAGATGTTCCTACCCATCAAAAAGACCTGGTACTATAAGCTTACAAATCCTAGTTATATCACAGTACTGTCTTATCCTACCTACAATCGGAAGAAAATCCCTCTTTTATAGATAGTGGAAATCATTTAAGAAAAGGATGATACACTTTCTCCTTTGGTGAAAAAAGGGGCAGGTTTTCAATTGTTTCAAATATCTGCTTGCATATTTTAGAAACCAATTACCTTTCTCAACTAACGGATTATTTTTTGAAATCGCACTTGCCCATTGATTCCAGAGGGTTTGGATTAGAGTTCTCAACACCTTGACCACTCAGAATAGGTGATGCTGATAGTTCAAAATATCCGAAGGAATCTATAGATGGAGTCTAATACACTATCAATTCAACGTACCTTAAATCCATACTGGTTTCCAGTGGAAGAATCCTTTTGTGGCAGCTCAGCATCATCTGCACAGAAAAGACAAGACAAAAAAGAATGTTTTTTCTCTTTTGAAACAGACTGCAAGATATAATCCAGGAATGGGCAAAGTATGGCTCCAGGGCCATATGCAGCTCGCCTCTCCCAGTTGGTTTTGGAGACTTCAGTCCCTGCAGACTCCAAATATCTTTTTTCTTCTGACTCAAAAGAAAAATGACATCTCCAGGAGTAGCAATTTACTGTTTAAATAGATTGCTAGTTAGGGAGGCCATGGTGTTTAACCTAAAAGATACCAATTTTTCAAAATCAGGATGGGATTCCTTTGAATATTTAAATATAGCTATCGGATCACTTCTCAGTTTTCTCTTCTCCAGTAGCATCACTTGAAAACTTTCTCAAATCTGGCAGAAGATGAAACTAGGAATTGTTTGTAATTTCTAATTGTGTTAATTTCAGATGTCCCTCCCTGCAACTTGGTGATAAAAATGTAAACTGTTTCTGTCCCTTGTGTGCCTTCTCCCAAATTTGGAGGAGGGCACAGGAGCTGGGAGCATTCAAAAAAGTCAACGAGGAACCATGCTTTCCCCATCCCTAACTGATAGCATGTATAATTGCAGAATGGCACTGACCAGGCCTGCTGCTAAAAGGTCAACCTCAATATATGCCAGCAAGACTAAGGAAAGCATGCAAGATCATTCAAGACATGCAAAAACTGGAAACATGTGGTTAAGTATCTGTTCCAAATATATAGAGAAAAAGGCTTGCACCTGAATCTGCAGTTGAGTCCTGAGTTGCCTGGAAGAAAGAAGAGGAGACAGATGGATATCGTAAGAGGAAAGCATGAAGAAACATCTATCCCAGTACAGGATGTGTAATTGTGTATATACTAGTTTTACTATTCAAACCGAAGTTAAACAATATATTTTAAAGTAATTTCCCATTTGTAGAACTTGCTTGGAACACAATGATGTGATTCATTGGAAAGTATTTTTATTATACTTATGTTTTAATGTTTAACCTATGTTTTAATGGATATGGTATGTTTTAAGGCACCATGGAAGTGTGATTGTAAGCCACCTTGAGTCCCCCTTGGGGTATTCAAGGCGGCTTACAATAAATAAATAAACACTGGAAAGAAGAGTCAACGGCAAGGCATGCCAACCAGAATCCCAGATGGCACAAACATTCTCTAATGGAGCTATCCAAGGTGCTGAATCCTATTCTTGAACCATTCACAGGTATCCTAAAAGTCATATTAAATGGGATGTGGGAGTTCAATGTCTTTCCCCTTAAAACAACAATGTAAATAGAAGCACGGGATGGAGGGAATCTAGACCAGAAGGAGAATGGGGCAATTTTCTGTTAGCATTTTCCTCATGTGTTGCATCCTATGTGTTACACCTTATAAATATGATGAGTACATTCAGCAAAAATAAATAAATAAATAAATCGACAGCATTCCCACATTTGGTACTCTCCAGAGATGATGGCCTGCTAGGCTAGCCAGAGATCATGCATGTTATGATGAAACATCTTTAGCCTATAAAGTCCTAAATGATTATGGCCCAGCTTACCTGTCCAAATGTATCTCATATGAATCATCTAGGACCTTAAGATCGCCAGGGGGGGGGGGGGGCTGCTCTTGATCCCGCCTTCCTCGCAAGTGCGATTGGCAGAGATGAAGGACAGGGCCTTCTCAGTGGTGGCCTCCTGGCTACGGAACTCCCTCCCAAGGGATATTAGATCGGCCCCCTCCCTCTGACTTTCCAAAAAAAGTAAAGACCTGGCTCTTTGAGACAGCTTTTGAGAATGCAACGGAATAGATAACACAGAACTATGAACGCTAAACATGGAATGGCCAGACAATGTTATTGAATAACGTTTTTAACAAGATGACAGCGATGATTATATGCTTTAAAGGTTTTTATTTATGTTTTATATTGTAATGTTGATTGCTTTTAATGGCACTTTTATGACATCGAATTGTGCCAATCTGTAATCTGCCTTGAGTTGCCATATGGCTGAAAAAGGCAGGCTATAAATAGCATAAATAAATAAATAAATCTGCAGGACACTAGTTTAGGGAGGTTTATAGAGAAGAGGTGCAGAATATGTGCTTCCTTCGAGATATTAGCAGACTACAGTTCCCATCAATTGTAATCAGCTTTGCACATGGTGAGGAATGATGTACGTTGTGGTTTAGCAACATCATGAAGGGTCACACATTTCTCACCCCTGATCTATATTCAACAAACAAGAGTGTTTCAGATTGTTATGTCTCGAGCCACCATCTCCAATCATTTTGTTCTGGGCTAGATTCTTTTCACAAGAGAGCTCTGCCTTGCAAAATGATGCCTTCTGGGCCTTTGATATGTCTCTCAGGACTGAAAGCATCCATATGATCCTGTCAACTTACCGGCTGCTTGCATTGAGGTCTGGGTGGAACAGGATATACTCTCTGGAAAGGAAAATATCAATAAGCATCATAGGGCAAACCAGACTTCAAAAATGGAGGCAGGAGAGTTCAAATATAGATTGAAGGGAAAAGATGCAAGTTCCACCTCATCTTTATCAGAAGCATTCCTAATAGATAGAAAAACTGTGTTCAATATGCAAAACTATTTTACACTCAGTTAACTTAGTGGGAGGAGAGAACAGGAGGGGTGGAATTTAAAACTTCCCTGCAGAACCAGTCAAAAGCAGAATGCTACAACCTATCCTAACTTCTGTGTTCTTCCTCATTTAAAGCCTATAACATCTTGACTGCACTCTGTTGTTGAAACAGTCCCAGTTTCAACTGTGAAATGCTAGAAGGTATGCCAATAAGGTTTTCAGAGGTTATCTGTTTGGCTTGTGGAGGGTGTCTTCTGAGAGGGGTAGAAGGCGGTTTGCAAGGATCCTTGCGAGGATTTTCCCAGCGGAGGTTAGAAGGGAGATACCTTGGTAGTTTCCACATTCTGTTTTCCCCCCTTTTTTTGAAGAAGGTGATGATGGTGGCATCCTTGAAATCTGCTGGGATTTTCTCGGTCACCCACACTTTTTCAATGAGCTGGCGGAGTTGGTGTGTCAGCTCAGGCTCTCCCTCTCTAAAGATTTCAGCAGGAATCCCATCAGGTCTGCTGACTTTGTTATTTTTTTGTTGGCTGATGGCATTGTTGACTTCTTCCAAACTAGGCAGTGCTGCAAGCTCATCCCTGGTTTGTTGTTGCGGGATTTGTGAGAGAACCTCCTTGGCCACTTTGGAGCTGCGATTCAGAAGGCTTTGGTACTGTTTTTCCAATGTAGTGCAATTGATTTTTTGTCCTTCAGAAGTTTGGTTCCATCTGATGAGCGTAGAGGCTGTATGCCATGGTTTCTTGGTCCATAGATGACCTTTGTGGCTTTGAACAATCCCTGAGCATCATGGGTATCTGTTAGGTGTTGAATTTCTTCAGCCTTCTTTGTCCACCAGATGTTCTTGAGTTCTCTTGTCCTTCTTTGGACCTCAGCTTTTGCACTGGCATAGATCTTTTTCTCAGCAGCACAGTTGATGTCTCTCTGCCAATTAATCCTATATGATAAAAGGATTAATCCCAATGTGCTGGCACTGCAGAAAGAATAAGGGATGGTACTCACATATGGGGTGGGAATGTTAAAAAGTAACCCCATTCTGGGAAACGATAACAAAAATGATGGAAATAATATTAAAAATACCTACACAAATAAATTGAGGCATGCTACTACTAGGAACATTAGGAAACACAAGAATTAATGGAAATGAACATGGACTGTTTAAAACTATTATTTGAGCAGGACAAGCAGCAATTGCATGGAGGTAGAAAGATAAAAAAAAGTGGACACTGGAGAACTGGAACAATTACATATATGAACAGGTTCAATTTCAATTTATGACAAGTATCACAAAAGAGGATGTGCAAAAAGATAAAATAGAGGAAATAAATAATAAATGGGAAACACATACAGAATGAGTAAAAAAAGAAAAAAGCCAATACAAATATAATAAAGAAATTAAGAGAATTGTGTACATAACTAAAGATAACAATATAGTGGAAAATATGGTTGGGGAGTTGGGCGATGGCAGGGGTTGGGGTGGGCTGAGATAACAGGAGTTTTATTTTATTTTTCTTTATTTTTTATTATTGTTTGCTTAAAATCTAGTAGTAAATGTTAATAAGATAAAGGCTATGTAAAAGATGAAGATACAAACAAAAGAAATGAATAATTTCTGTGGTAGCCCCCCAACTCTGGAACTCTCTCCCCAAGGACATTAGACAAGCCCCAACGTTGGCTGTCTTTAGGAAGCGCCTGAAGACTTGGCTGTTCTAGTGTGCCTTTCCAGAATAGGAAACTCCTGGTTTCAAGTCCCAAATGCATCTTGCTAGAGATTCAGGATTATCTGCACATTGCACCTACCCAAATACCTCTACATATTACCTGTCACGACAGCACTTTTTAACTTTGTTCATTACATTTGGCCCGGCCTTTGGTTTTAAATTGCATCACGGTGTCATTGTTTTATTGCTTTATTGTTTTGCTTGATGTTTTATTATTTGCTTATGAGTTTATTGTGTATTGTATGTTGTTGTTGTCGGCAGCCTTGGCCTTTGTAAGCCGCATGGAGTCCTTCGGGAGATTTTGCGGGGTATAAATAAAGATAATAATAATAATAATAATAATAATATCTAGGAATGTGTTATATAAAATGTCCTAGGTATACTTGCACTAAAGGAAAATAAATGGAAATACTAATAATAGAATTTACAAATGTTTGTACAAAAGGTTTATGAATATCCGCAGCTAACTGAAATAAGTGTAAAGAATGAATTAAGAAGCAACGATAATAAAAAGCCATTCTTAAAAAAGCAAACGTTTTTCCTTGTTTTAGAATGCAGATTTGCTTCATGCTTGGCCAGAACTTTGTTTTTCCTCCCTTGAACCCAAACACACCTAACTTCATGCTGTGGCAGCACATTCCAGTTCAGTAGTAAAAGGCTGGACACACTTGCCTTCAAGGAAGAGACATTACTTATTATTTCATGATCGCTTTCCAAGGAATCTCAGAGTTCACCTGAACAAAGTTTAAAACCCCTGAGCCAGGCATTTCTCCACATATGGGAGTGTTCTTTTTTGTTATCTGCATCTATAGAAAAAGGATCTTTCTTTTCCTTAATGAAAACAGTGAAAAACTGGGTCCCTGGTATTCCACAAGGCACCATTCAAGAATAATGCAACTGCAGTCTGCTCCCATTTTCTTTATATTGGATCATAGTTGCATTCATACAACGTTTGGCAGAGTGTTGTCACTTATGACTGTAGAAGTGAGATCACTTACATTGAGGTAAACAACACCCGGGGGTCCAGGGGGGCCGGGGGGACCAGGTAGGCCTGGACTTCCTGGAGGACCTGGAGGACCCTGGATGGAGAGGAAAAGGAGACGGAGCAGTAGTTAACTGCAGATAACAAATGCTGAATTCTGTTTTGGCACATTGAATATTTCCTATCATTTACTCCATTGGGTTGTTGTAGGTTTTTTTGGGCTATATGGCCATGTTCTAGAGGCATTTTCTCCTGATGTTTCACCTGCATCTATGGCAAGCATCCTCAGAGGTAGTGAGGTCTATTGGAACTAGGAAAGTGGGTTTATATATCTGTGGAATGACCAGGGTGGGGCAAGGAACACTTGTCTGCTGGAGCTAGGTGTGAATGTTTTAACTGACCACCTTGATTAGCATTTGATGGTCTGGCAGTGCCTGGGGCAATATGTTGAGAGGTGATTAGAGGTGCCTGACTGTTTCCCCTCTGTTGTTTTGCTGTTGTAATTTTAGAGTTTTTTAATACTTGTAATCAGATATTGTTCATTTTCATGGTTTCCTCCTTTCTGTTGAAATTGTCCACATGCTTGCGGATTTCAGTGGCTTCTCTGTGTAGTCTGACATGGTGGTTGTGAGAGTGGTCCAGCATTTCTGTGTTCTCAAATAATATGCTGTGCCCAGGTTGGTTCATCAAGTGCTCTGCTGTGGCTGACTTCTCTGGTTGAAGTAGTCTGCAGTGCCTTTCATGTTCCTTGATTCGTGTTCTGGCAGTGCTGCATTTGGTGGTCCCTATGTAGACTTGTCCACAGCTTCAACAGAATTTCAATGGGTCATTCCACAGATATAATAACCCACTTTCCTAGTTCCAATAGACCTCACTATCTCTGAGGATGCTTGCCATAGACGCAGGTGAAACGTCAGGAGAAAATGCCTCTAGAATATGGCCATATAGCCCGAAAAAACCTACAAGAACCCAGTGATTCTGGCCATGAAAGCCTTCGACAATATATTTACTCCATTGTTGGGAGAGCTAAGACCATTGCTCCTTCCTTTAAAAAAGTAACTTGATGTGGCTTGTCATTTTTAAAAGAGTAACCCATTGCACTGATCGATACTATAGATCAGTGGTTCCCAGCCTTTTTTTTGACCAGGGACCACTTTGACCAGGGACTATCTCCAACATTAGTACCAAAATGCTTACGAATCAGTTTTTGGTCAAGTTTCGATTTGGTTATTTGAGGTGCTGATTCAGAAAATTCCATTGGATAGACCACAACACTAGTTTCTGATACAGAACATATGCCATCCAGCAATCGCCATCTGCTAGCCCACAGAAAAACGTATTTAATAAGTCTTGGCACTATAAGGGGTTTTTGCAAGAGCAGCCACTCTTGTTGCAATGGTGTAGTAATGGTGAAACAACAGACCATATTTTAGTTCTTGTGGACCAGTGGTGGTTCACAGACCACAGGTTGGGAATCACCGCTATAGATTTAATATTCTTTATCCCGGGACCAGGAGTATTTGGAATTTGGATTTTTTTTTTTTGATTTTGACAATCACTGAGGATGCCTGCCACAGATGCAGGTAAAGCGTCAGGAGAGAATGCTTCTAGAACATAGCCATACAACCCAAAAAACCTACAACAACCCAGTGATTCCTGCCATGAAAGCCTTTGACAATATTTTGAAATATATTTACATAATGAGTTCTTGAGGACAAACTCAAAGGTGAACACGAAACTCATTTATGTTTCATTGACACCACAAACACATAGTCTGGAGATAATTTTATCTTTTATTTGAAATTCCAAAATTTGAAATATCCCAGGATCTGAAATTGTCTACATAGATGGCCGAGAGAGTGAGTCCTGATTTCTTATGGTTCAATGTACACAAATGTTGTTTCATGCATAAAATTATTTAAAATATTGTATAAAATTAACTCCAGGCTAAGCATGTATGATACCAATGAAACATAAATGAATTGTGTGTTTATACTGGGGTTTCATCTCCAAGGTCTCATGACATGTATACACAAATACAGGTATTCCAAAATTTGAAAAATTTCAAAAAAATATTGAAATACAAATAATTCTAGTCTCAAGCATTTCAGATAACCTGTATTATCCCCTTTCCTTGATATATAATTCTTCACACACATTTATAATATTCCAACAATTATTTTGTCATTTTTTTCATAGTAGTCACATTGTTGACTATTATATTAGTTGTTACTATTATTAGTATTGGGCTGTGGTGGCGCAGTGGGTTAAACCGCTAAGCTGCAGAACTTGCTGATTGGAAGGTTGGTAGTTCAAATCTGGGGGACTGAGTGAACTCCTGTTGTTAGCCCTAGCTTCTGCCAACTTAGCAGTTCAAAAGCATGCAAATGTGAGTAGATCAATAGGTACTGCTTTGGTGGGAAGGTAATGGTACTCCATGCAGTGATGCTGGCCACATGACCTAGGAGGTATCTACGAACAATGTCGGCTCTTCGGTTTAAAAATGAAGATTAGCACCATCCCCCGAGTTGGACTCAACTAGACTTAATGTCAAGGGGAAACCTTTATCTTTTATTATTAGTATTATTACTGTATTCTGTCATATGCAAATATACTGCATTTGCAATGACCCGCCTGCTAGTTGAGCACCCCACACTTTAAAAACAGTTCTAGGGGCCCTGGATATAATTAGATGCTGCAAAATCAAATCCAAGCCCAAAATTGTAGGAAAATATTAGAAACTTACATGTTTCATGACTGCACCATATAGCTCTGTATCTCCTTTGCCATTCTAGAGAAGGATGAAGGGGAGAAAGATGCACACTCAGTAACCCATTGTCATATTCTAAAATGCCTTTAATTCCCTCAACTTTCCTAAGTTGCTTTTTTCTTATCAAAAAGCTTTATTCATCAAACTGGTGTCATTTTGGAATACATACATACATATCAATAGGCTGTTTTCTGCTTATACTCTGAGACTGTAGACATTCAAGTTCCTTTATGGACATTTGATATGGATCAGCCAATTTGCTGTCTGCTATAGGAACATTTAGTTACTACTGTTGTGCTCTGCTTGTCCATTTGTAAACATAGCAAATATTGCATCACAAAAGCACTGCTTCTAGACTTCCCACCACATGGTGAAGACGTGAACTTACAACAGGATGAAATACAGATACATTTGCACAACACTTTCTCCGGCCTCGCAGAACTCACATTCTGGGAGGTGAAGGGAGGGAAAGCATGGTAGTAAAAACTGGAAAAACCCAACAACTCCCCCAGCCATTGCTAGATCACATAGATAAAATGTGTGAGGGAAGTGTGGCCCGAGGTCATTATTCAGCAAAACAACAACAATAACAATTCAAACATGGGATATGGAAGCAATTTTGCCATGTTTACAACTTAGATGTACCTGGGCTTTTTTAGCCCCAGGACAGGCCTTTTTTAAGCTAGAAGTAAATCGCAAATCAACTTAAATTTTACTTCTAGTTTGAAAAATAGTCTCTCCTGGACATAAAAACAGCCCAGGAGGGTCCAAAAATGTTTTTCAAAATAGTTGGAAAGCACCAGATCTCTCCTGATCTTGGAAGCTAAGCAAAGTCAGCCCTGGTTAGTACTTAGAAGGGAGATCACCAACAAATACTAGGTACTGTAGGCTAAGGCTATCCTTCAGAGCAAGGAATTAGCAAAAATACTGTGGAGTATCGCTTGCCTAAGAAAACCTGTTGAAATTCATATCTCAATAGGTTACTCAAAAACACATATATACACAAATATTGCCCCAAATGTGCTTAGAGGGGACACCAGAAGGGTACAACCCTCAACAGTTCTGAGAAGAAGTCAATGTAGCTTCCCAGGCCATCACAGCTACTCAACCTTGCTTTAAAAGCAAAGTTTGGAACTCTTTTTTATATATTACAACTCCAATAATAATTCACTTTTCAGATTATAATTCACCAAAGAAGCAATCATTCCAGGAGATCAAATTTCTATTTTCATGGGATGCAGATGTCTCAAGAAATACCTCATGGTAGTTAAAAGGCACCCAAGGGTCAGATGGACCAGAGACATCAGGGAAACGTCCAACCATTCTGCCTTCTCCACAACAGCTGCGGCAATCCTGTGTGAAAATAGAATAAATGTTAAAACAACCAAATATGCCTCCTTTTCCACCATTGTGTCTCAAAGGATAGGAGTACTGCCTTCACAATTACGCACCAGCTCTCCTGGGTCCCCCTTTTCACCCTGCAAAACAAAAGCAATGAATAAATAAATACATACATACATCGAAAAAAGTTCTGGTCTTTCAGAGCTGAAAACATGGAAATATTGACCACACCAGAACCATATCGTTTCAGTGCTGGGGCAGGGGAAGGAAAAGCCATTCTTACATTAGGAGATGACTTTACTGTGGATAATACCTCCCTTCACAAACTTAGGGAACACGTTGCGTTGAATCCCAGGCCCTTAGAATGCTATCATAAACCTATATGATTCTCACATGCTGATTTATTATGATTTCTCAAGGCCTCCCACTATCCTGAATTAATAACCATTATGATGGCAGTTCCTTCCAGTTAACACTGTGCTTGGGAAGGTTTGTTGCTTTTTAGATAGGCTGTCTTGTCACAAAATCAAGCTGGTATTGTGGGCACCTCTGTTGTCTACACCCTGCTTCAAGGGGAACATTGCCAGTCCTGGGGTCTCCCTTGCCCTATTGGTTTTCCTCTCAGTTCTTGCTGCCTAATAATCTGCCCTCTTCTGGGGATGGATATTTATTCCATTTGCTTTGCACTCTTCATCTGGGAGCTGGGTAGATTGGTCCCAGAGGGGAAGGACCGGAGGTTTGGCACAGCTAGTAAATCACCAGCAATTATAAGATCTATCAACCGAAAGGTTGTAAGTTCAAAGCCCCGGGTCGGCATGAGCTGCCGACTGTCAGCCTAGCTCATTGTTTACCTAAGCAATTCGAAAACAGCTTCAGCTGTAATTAGATAAATTAGGTACCACTAAAAGTGGGGGAGGTGTTTTATGACATCATAAAGAAAGAAGATAGGAAATGCTGGGCGACCAAAAGGAAGGAGGAAGTCCTGATGGCTTTTCATCATAGAAGATAGAGCAATAGCACCCCCTGGACTCGAGCCCATGGCAGCAAAAACAGCTGGACACTGAGTCGAAACAAAATCACCTGTTCTGTCTGTCTGTGTATTGTCTACACAAAGCGGCATTGAATGTTTCTGTGTATATGTACTGTGATCCATCTTGTGTCCCCTTCGGGGTGATAAGGACGGAATACAAATAAAGTATAACCATGGACACGACTGGACTTAATGCCAGGGGAAAACCTTTACCTTTACCTATTATTATTATTATTATTGTTATTATTATTAGTAGTATTAGTATTAAGGGCAAGTATCAGGTGAATAACTTGGAGTGTGGTGGAGGCTCCTCCATTGAAATTTTTAAAGCAGACTCTATTATAGATTCCATCATCATCATCATCATCATCATCATCATCCTTGTATTTCCTACCTGCCTCTTCCCGTGGCTCGAGGCAGATTACAAAATAGTTAAAAACACATAATCATTGTAAACATTCCATAAATTACACATATTAAAAAGTATTTCTATAATATATATATTAAAATACAATACACAGAACAAAAATTAAAACACAGGACACATGTCAATGGGTTGAATAGCTAGGTGGGCAGGAGCTGGGGCTGACAGCAGGAGCTCATGCTGCTCCCCGGATTTGAACCTGTGAACTTTTGGTCAGCAAGTTCAACAGCTCAGTGGTTTAACCAACTGCACCACTGTGGGATCATTAGTGCTATGCACGCATATTTTGTACAGCCATCCTCACAAAAATCTGCATCTAATGAGCCTCTATAAGGTCATACTGAAGTCCTTCCTTCAACCTGTTCAGACAGAACAAAGGAAAGCCAGGAGTGTTGGATCCTAGTACATGTGCTTGCCAACTTCCAACAACAGCCATGCTAATAGTTTGATATCCAAGTCCTGATGCTTACCTTAGGTCCTGGAGGCCCCAAAAGTCTTGAGTGAGTATCACACTACAAGAAGAAAAGCAAAGGCATCCGTGAAATCCATTAAGAAGGACACAAACAAAAGCCAATAACCCCACTGTTAATATCGTAATTTGGGAAATTACTTTTTAAATAGGTATGACTTCCAGAACCCTCAGCTAGCTGTGTTGGGGAGATTGTGAAAGCTACAGCCCAAAATGTTATAGAAGTATACAAATAAAGGTGAGTTGAGCAGGAATGGGGATAATGTGACCCTATGGTTTCACATCATCAGTTACCCTAGATGATGAGATTTGCAGTTCTGATATATCTGGTGCAGACTTTCTCCTTCTATGTAATCTTAAAAAACAATCACAACCATTCCATGTATTTTCAAGTTTATTTTCACAGTGTAAAAGTCTAGAAACCTGAGATTTAAAAAAGCAAACACAGACTTGATTTTCAGTGCCCCGGAATCTTTCTTGCCATTTGCAACCAAACCAAGATAGCTACCAGGTGAAAAGTAAAGTACAAACTCTGGACCAGATTGCCCACCACTCACCTTACTTTCCCCAGGTAGGCCTGGAGGCCCCATGGGGCCAGGTAGACCCCGAGATCCCTTTTCTCCTGGATTGCCTGGGGGTCCTTGTAGGGCCATCTCACCTTTTTCACCCTGCAATGGCAAGACATAGGAATGATCAGTGTCTAATGCAAAACAAAAAAAGATCCATCACTGCTACCATTGTGAAATAAAAGGAAACATTCAGGTTTAGAAGCAGATAATCTGGGTTCAGCAACTAGATTATATGGCAGTGTAGATGGGGATCTTGGCTGCATTTACAATTTCCCCTCCCAATTTGATTCAAGGTACATCAGTAGACATAATCTAGTCTCCAGATGTGTTGGAAAATTACTTTTTCAAAAGACATTTGTCATAAAACTCGCTAAAGCTGTCTCATACACAGTCATTCATCACTGGTAATGTGGCAAAATAATTAACTCACTTCCTGACTATTTTTTGTTACTTATAGTTTTGATATAAGAATGGCATAGCATTCTTGTATTATGCAGTATCTCTCTAAAATAGAGAGATACTGGGCAGCTTTTGGTAGGCAACAGGGCTTTTGGTAGGCAACAGGTTGAATTGTCCGTAGAAGATTTTGGAGGGCTGTAGCCATTTGCATCAGCCCTTTACAAAAACAAAACAAAAGGTTTGAGGGCATTTTCAACACCTTTTTGGAAACCTCCTTTTTAAATACATGAAGTGAACAGGAGGAGATCCTTTTTCACAACACTGTGATCGGTTTGTTTCCTTTGTTTAAAAAGAGCCCATTACTGGTCCTAGACTGGGTAAAGTGGGAAAACACTCCTAGAAAGACATGGGCGTGAGGTGAAAATAAATGTTTTTGGATGTCTTGGGAGATGCCTGTGATCAGTGGGCATCTCCCACCACTGTTTTAAAATAATCCTAAAATGAAATAGCAACATTGCACTTGTCACACCAAATGAAGGAGCATCACAATTTTTTCTGATTGCATTCCTTTTCAAATTTGTCTGCATTGTGCTTGGGTTACCAACTCCACATTTCCAATTTATGATTCTTCTAACTCTACCTCCAAGCTGTAGTTGGAGTACAACTCCCACAATCACATATCCAGTGTAGCCTATGTGGCCTCCGGGCTAGAAAAAGGCAGGGTAGAAATGTAGTAAATAAATATTATTGTTCCTGGTCTTGCTTTCCCATTTTATGGCACCCATCTCTCCCCCAATATTATCCTTCTTTCATTCTTTTTCACCTCATGCCCCCCTTTTCACACCAATGGTTACCTTATGCCCATTCTGGCCTGGAGGACCTTCTCGTCCAGGAGGACCTTCCTGTCCAGGAAAGCCTGGAGCTCCTGGTGGCCCTACGAGGCCTGGAAGCCCTGGGTGTCCTTCATGTCCCATGGGTCCCGGAGAACCCTCTGCCCCTGCTGGTCCTGGAATGCCTGGGGCTCCAGTGGATCCTGGTGGTCCGGGCTGTCCTGGGGCACCTGGGAGGCCTGATGCCCCTTGCTGGCCTTCATGTCCTGGGAGACCAGGAGGTCCTTGAGGGCCTTCTGGCCCAGGGTATCCTTGAGGCCCAGGTGGACCTGGGTGGCCAGGTAAACCCTGTGATCCCTAGAAAAGATCCAGAATGACAGAGGTGTATGGGTGATATCTTAATTGCCTAGATACCATAGAGTATGGTTTATAGCCTACAGTGTTCTCAGAACCGTCGTTTCCTTAAAAGTAAGCTTTTTGAGTTTTTGATTGCACATGCATTCCTATCGACCCCTCACTTCTCAACTCCCCCCATCACCCACCTTAAGAAAGCAAATCTCACCTCAGACCTGCCATCTCCATTGCTGGCACCAGCACAGCCGGGTGTTCCTGGAAGTGGCAAGCTTGGTGGTCCGGGAGGTCCTGGAGGACCTGGGTGGCCAGGACTACCTGTCTTCCCGATTTCCCCAGGTAGTCCTCTCTGGCCTGGTGAGCCAGGGTCTCCCTTGTTTCCCTGTTGCATAAAATATCTTGTGATTAAGAAAATTAATGCAGATACAGCCAAGAGTCTCCGCCAAATGGCACATCCCACACTTCTGTACAAGATGCACACTTTCTTCCTTAAGAACCCTACAGAGAAATGTCCTGTTGTTTTTTAATCCACAATTTTCAGATATTTTTGGACTTCTATTCCCAGAAGCCCAAGTCCACATGAATAATAAGGGATTCTGAGAGTTGATATCAAAACCATCTTGAGGGACACAGATTGAGAAGCATTGGCTAAAGTGATTGGACAGAAGCCAGTATTAACCTGCAACCCATTTCACTTTTTGCTGTTTGACATCATTGTAACTGCCCTTCCAATGGCGGTCCAAATGCAGCAGTCCAAGTGTGGAGTACTAAGAGAGAAAAGCTGAAAGACTTCTCTGCTTCTTCTGCCAATAACCTAAAACAACTGGTATTATCAGTTACGAATTAGAAGTGTCATTGAAATTGCTGAGACAGGTAAAATGTTAGCCCCTCTTTCCTTTGGCAACTCAACTTCCAAATCCAAGAAATTTGGATTTCTGGGATAATCTCTATTCTTGTATGTGATTAGAGTTGTTTTTTTTCTATGTCAGGAGCACAGGAGCGACTTGAGAAACTGCAAGTTGCTTCTTGTGTGAGAGAATTGGCAGTCTGCAAGGATGTTACCCAGGAGGTGCCTGGATGTTTTGATAGTTTACCATCCTTGTGGGAAGCTTCTCTCATGTCCCCATGTGGGGAGATGACATAGGGAGCTCATCTGCGCTCTCCCTGGATTTGAACCTCCGACATGTTGGTCTTCAGTTCTGCCGGCACAAGGATTTAAACCATTGCACCACCGGGGGCTTGTACACACCTGCCTTAAATGCATTACTGGCTTCAAGGAATGGTAGCAACACTACGAGGGAAATTTTGGGTTTGTTTTACTCCAGGAAAACCTATGAAGTTTTTTCCTAGTCATAGGCTATATTCTTGAGGCATGTGTGAAAGCTCTCTTGTGTACATTAGACAATGTGTGAACTCTATAGCTTTCACCACAGCAAACTGACAGGGTTAGAAAAAAATAGAGGCTCACCTTAGGACCCTGAGGACCAGGAATTGCAGGGCAGACACACTGTGAAACACTATTCACCTAAAGAAGGCAGAAAAAACAGTTACACTAGTGACAGGTCATTTCATGCATGCGGCTAACAATGATGGTTGCCAAGCCAGGACTACCCTGGCCCTAAGCTATCAGTCCCTTAGACCTGAGGATGAACTTCTGGGATGTAATTAAGGTCTTCTCCTGTACTATCACCGGAATCTGGCCACCAGACCCTGGTAATAATACAAGGGAAAGACTCCAGTGATTCTATTAGGCATGATATATTTTAGCATTAATGATATTTGCATACAGTAAACTCTTCTAAGAAAAAAAACAGATTTAATAACTACTTCCTGATTGTCAATACTGCATGTCACTAGAGGACGATAAATATACACCCAATTTCAAGGCAGCACTTTCACCCTAAGTTACTCCCACTCACCACAAAGACTGGAAAATGAATTCCTGCCCCTCAAATTTGTGGCCAAGCCTATAGATCTGGGAACTCAAGTGAGCGAGGACATTAACCTCCATACTACCTCCCTGAGGTACTTATGTTGAGTTTGAAGGATACTAAGCTAATTCAACAAAGTGAAAAATCATGAATACATCTCTTAGTTTCAAATAATAACTTGAAACTCTCAGTAAGACCACAAAGATAGGAGCACACCTGGTAACCAAAGCCAAATAATGTACCTGTTTTGTCTCAGACTCCTCTCTGACTGTGGAATGAACTGAAGCTGTCAAGTCTTCTGAGGTCTCCTGTAATATAAGATAATGCTTGTTTAATTATCAATTGTGGCAAAACTATGTGAGATAACTAACTCAGTGGCAGCAGGCTTACTTTCTTCTCATGGAAGAAGGCCAAGCCTGCTTTGTAATGCATGCATCTATCTATTTTTCAAATGGGCATTCAAAAAGAGACAAAGGGAATAAGATTCATAGCAGATGAGAGGAACTCTGAGGCAGCATTTACCAGGAATGGTTTAGCAAAGAGGGACATGAATGGCACTTATTAGCACAATAATTCTAAAACCCTCATCCTCCAGTTGTTTTGGACTTCATCTCTCAGAAGCCTCAGCTGCCTTGATCAATGAAGTCCAAAACATCTGAAAGATCAGAGTGCAGGAAATACTAGAATTCCATAAGAGGTACATCAAGGGCAATGTTTACAACATAAATTTTGTGATATTTTTTGGGTGAGATGGGGAGATGTCACGTGGTAAGAATTTCCTCAATACTGGACTGGATTTTGTTCTCATCTTTTCCTTTTTACCCAAAGAACAGAGGCGGCAGCACTCTTGGGAGGGAGGGTTGATGTGGTCTCTTCAGTAACTGAAAATGTGGTCTCTTCAATTACTACCTGCAGAAAAGCAAGATAGGTAAAATTAAACTTCACAAGTTCCTGCATTAGGACACACAAAGCAATGAAGTGTGAAGAGCAGCGGTGGAAAAGTATCCATCTTTGTTGCTGGACTCACTGCAGTAATGCCACCTTCAGTATGATGTGTCCAGCAATAGAAACGGAGATAGACACTTCTCCAATACCCTGTCCACTGTCTGAAGACAGTAAATAGTGCATTACCCAAAATGTTGGTTTTGGGAAACGGGGAGTATGGAGGACACATGCTGTAGTTTTGCATGACACAATTTTGTATAAAACTACAAACCGGCAATGGGAGATAGCAGAGAAATAGTTGAAGGAATAAGTAGTTTCTGTAAACAAAAATAATCATTGGATATTTAAGGTTCCCTTTTTACCAAATAGAATGCAAGAAAACTTAGGAAGAACCTCTACCTCAAAGAGAGGGAAGGAAGTCGTGCTTTTGTATTTATTAACTAGCTGTACCCACCACATGTTGCTGTGGCCAACCTTCCCTCCCTCTTTCTCCCCTTCCTTTCTCTACTTCCTTCCTACCTTCTTTCCCTCTTTCCTTCCTTTCTTCCCTTTTTTTCTTTTCTTCTCTCCTTCCTTCCTTCCTTCTCTACTTCTTTCCTTCCTTCCCCTCCCCTTTTCTTTCTCTCCTTTCTTCCTTCACTGCCTATTCTTGGACTGCAACTCCCAGCAGTCCTCCTGATTGAGCTATCTACCTATTATCTATCTCTATCTTATCTATACATCTTATCTATCTGGAGGATTGCTGGGAATTGCAGTCCAGGAATAGGAAATAGGAAATATGTATGGATTGGGATGCTCTCAAAGAAATCCAAGGAGAAGCAAGCTTGCAGCTTGGAAGCAGTGCATTTGGAGCATCCTCCTCCTCTAAAGGGCCTAGTCTAGGGGATGCTGGGAGCTGCCGTTTTTGCACATGCACTGTATTGTCATTTAGCTTTTGGGGGGTTTTAAATCCTTTCCGCTGTTTTTTAGGAGGGGTTTATGAGTGATGGTCACTCGTTGGTCTGTTAGGGGTGTAGTGTCCAAATTTGGTGTCAATTCATCCAGTGGTTTTGGAGTTATGTTAATCCCATAAATGAACATTACATTTTTATTTATATAGATTGGATTATGTTATGTTTGCTTGATTTGTGTGTGCTTTTTCTGCTTTGTGTATTATGGATTGTATGTTTTTTCTTTTCTTTTTGAAAATCGATACAAATATTACAAAATTTAAAACAAGCAAAAACAAAAAAATCCTACAAACCAGCAGCATGTCTCCTTCCCTATCCCACACAATAATGCTTTGATAGCAAAGTTTCAACATACCTCTTCTGCCACTGAATCCCCTCTATTTGTGGATTGGTGAACTGAAGGAGTCGAGGGATCTGAGACCTTCTAGGACAAAAGGGAATGACAGTTAGGAAACAATCTTTTCTTAGATATCATCTAAAACCACAATGTGCACAACCCAAAATCAGGTATCCTCTTATAATGGAGGAGATCCAGCTGCTATGTAATGTCCACCTACAATAGGAATGGGCAAAACAGATTGAGTCTAGATCAGGGGTCCTCAAACTTTTTAAACAGAGGGCCAGGCCACAGTCCCTCAAACCATTGGAGGGCCGGATTATAATGTGAAAAAACATGAATGTATTCCTATGCAAACTGCACATATATTATTTGTAGTGCAAACCCCCCCCCCCCACTTAAAACAATACAATAATTAAAATTAAGAACAATTTAGATGAATATAAACTTATTAGTATTTCAATGGGAAGTGTGGGCCTGCTTTTGGCTGATGAGATATGATTGTTGTTGTTGTTGTGTCCTTTCAAGTCATTTCAGACATAGGTTGACCCTGAGCAAGGGCCGGGTAAATGACCTTGGAGGGCCATATCTGGCCCCCGGGCCTTAGTTTGAGGACCCCTTGTCTAGATCTTCCTGGATTCCACATTTCATTGGACAGGATTCCTAATCTATGCCGCCTGGGGCTGCTGGGAGTTGCAGTCCAACAATGTCTAGGGTTGCATTTTGATGAGTCCATCTCCACATGGACTTTCAAATGGTAGTGAATATTTTAATGAATTGTTTCCTGTATTCCAGCGGATAGTTTTCATCGCTCATTATAGCATTTAAACCAGGCATGGGCAAACTTCAGCCCTCCAGGTGTTTTGGACTGTAACTCCCACAACTCCCACAGCCAGAATTGTGGGAGTTGCAGTCCAAAACACCTGGAGGGCTGAAGTTTGCTCATGCCTGGTTTAAATTATAATTCATTGCCATTTCTTAGTACAGCTTTAGAGGGGCACACTGTTGCATTGCACAGTACTTTCAAATTACTTTTTTATACTTTGAAGGGATGGAAAATATGGGATTGATGACAGGAGGGCAAGAAATGCCCTTTAAAAGAAACCTTGAAACTCATCATCCAATAACTAATGGAATGGACATTTAAAAACTTACTGTTCTAAGCTCTGGAAAGAATTTGTTTGAATCTGTCAGTTCTCACATTTGGGAAGTTGGAAAATTAGTTCTGGGAGTGGTGGACTCACAGATGTAGAGACAATAATACATGATGTGCATTAACAAAATTGAGAACCTCATCAAGATATCCAAACATGAATACTTGGATAGGCATCCATGAAGGAATTAGTTAAGATCCTCAGAGGCAAAGACATACATAGACCTCTACCTCTGAGGATGCTTGCCATAGATGCAGGCGAAACGTCAGGAGAAATGCCTCTAGAACATGGCTCTATAGCCCGAAAAAACCCACAAGAACCTAGTGATTCCAGCCATGAAAGCCTTCAACAATACATAGTTCCAAAGTTACTAACAAGACAGGTTCTGTAGGTTTATTCTTAAGCTGAATTGGTATGTAAGTCAGAACAGGTACATTTTAAGTGTAATTCCAGCCATATATACCTATACCTATGCCTATACCTATGCCTATACCAGCTTTGGATAGCATAGGGAAGGGTTAACACCTCTGTGGTGTTTGTTTTATCATCTGTGCTCCCTGTTCAGAAGATTTCGTCTCACTCTCTATCCCTGTGAGAATTGGATTTTGAACAATTTGGCTTGTTGTGGAAACAAGGATTGGTGATAAAGCTTCAGTTGAGACATCTTCTCCCCATGATAACTCTTTTGAGAGTGAATTTCCCTTCCGAGGGGTAGATTTCTTTCACTTCCTGTTGTCTCATCCCTGTTCTTGAGTCATATGTAAGTTGGATGTTTGTAACTCAGAGACTGCTTGTACAGTTAAATAAATATCAAAATCAGAATTATCCAGGCTCTAGAATTTCACAACTTTCATGAACAGTTGTGAAGAAGGAATGTGAAGAACTCTAATGATTTGAAATGTGCTAAAGAAGAGTCCTACATATACTTCTGAACTACCAAAAAGACTTATGAATGGGTCTTGAATACATCCTGAAGTCTCAAGTAGAGATGACGGAATGATCACTGCTGTACTTTGGACTTACGTTGTGATTCATTGGAAAAGATGGCAATGTTTGGTAAAGCGGAAGACAGAAGGAAAAGGGGAATACAGGTGGATTAAGGAAGCCATGTTTTGGAGGTCTCTCATTTACAGGATCAACACATCTTAAAGTTAACTTTGGAAGCAGATAAAACCAATGCATGAAGTTATCCTTCCAAAATTGAAAGAAAAAAGGCAGACCATAAATTATTAAAGGAGGCTGCATGCCTTCTTGGCAATAGCTCTCACAGTATTGTTACCTGTAGAAATTCAGTCTCTTCTTCCTTGTCTGCACTGCCTTCAAATATGGTTGTAAAAGGAAATGTGTTATCAGGAGATGCTTCAGTTCTGCTAACAGCTGACGTCACCTGGGAAGAAAAGTGGAATTTATGGGCACATTCCAGATTAGCAGAATATGTATGTCAGCTAGGCACCTATAGTATATAATAATATAGGAAGAGTATTGAGTTCATATTGTGTGGAGAGAGAAAGCTATATATTTTGCTGCATCCCAACATCCGTGCTTTGTTGACCATAGCTATACATGATAGCATTTATGTTTGAAAGAAGGTGAGCGTGTAAATTGAAAGTTGCTTTATAATGATATCTGTATGTATTAATTTGTTGGATCCCGCCACCCCCCAGATGCCAGACTTTGATCCATAAGTCCAGATACACTGATTTATATATGTGGGGCTTGGCTCCAGCACTCTTCACACATGCTCAGAAGTCTGTCTAACAGGTAGAGCATCCCTTATTTGAAATGCTTGTTTACATAAAGGTACTTGGAGGTAATTTGTGTATTTCTTTTGGTTAGTAGTTTGTAGTTGTTAATGTGCAGAGTAGGGTAGTAGCAAATGTAAATGTATATATGCATTGTATGGGATTGTGTGTGTGTGTGTGTGTGTGTGTGTGTGTGTATATATATATATATATATATATATATATATATGTTGTTGTTGTTGTTGTTCATTCGTTCAGTCGTCTCCGACTCTTCGTGACCTCATGGACCAGCCCACGCCAGAGCTCCCTGTCGGCCGTTACCACCCCCAGCTCCCTCAAGGTCAGTCCAGTCACTTCAAGGATGCCATCCATCCATCTTGCCCTTGGTCGGCCCCTCTTCCTTTTACCTTCCACTTTCCCCAGCATAATTGTCTTCTCTAGGCTTTCCTGTCTCCTCATGATGTGGCCAAAGTACTTCAACTTTGTCTCTAGTATCTTTCCCTCCAGTGAGCAGTCGGGCTTTATTTCCTGGAGGATGGACTGGTTGGATCTTCTCGCAGTCCAAGGCACTCTCAGAACTTTCCTCCAACACCACAGCTCAAAAGCATCAATCTTCCTTCTCTCAGCCTCCCCTAAGGTCCAGCACTCACATCCGTAGGTTACTACAGGGAATACCATGGCTTTGACTAGGCGGATCTTTGTTGCCAGTCTGATGTCTCTACTCTTTACTATTTTATCGAGACTATAATATAGATTTGAGATAATACATTTTAAAAATCAAACAGACCAAAACAGCTCTGATGTGGAAAATTGGCACTTTCCCCAATGTGCCTAAGACCAGGACCATATTTGTGTCTTACTTCTATCCTAAGGTGCTTCTCTACTGTAGAATTAATGTAGTTTGACATCCCTTTAACTGCTGTGGCTCAATGCTATGAAATCCTGACTTCTTTTCTTTGGTGAGGCACCAGGATTCTTTGGCCGAGAAAGCTAAAGATGTTGTGAAATTACAACTCCAATAGTTCAATAGCATACAGCAAATCCAGTTAAAGTGGTATTAAACTGCATAAATTGAACAATGTAGATATATCTTTAGTTACAAAGTTTCTTGTAAAGTTATTGGACCAGCTGCTTGTTCATTGACCACCACTTTTGAGTTTTATTGCTTTACAGGGCAGGACCGGAGAGAGATTTTGGATTGCAACTCCATCAGGGACCATACTGGCTGGTGAATGCTGGGAGGTTTAATCCTAAAGGAGTTTTTTCTTCAAATTTTGTGATAGGAGGAATTAAGGTTTGCCCTGTAAGTCCAGGCATTCTGCCATAGCATTCAAGGTTTTGTTATGTCTCACAAGACCCTAATTGTTGATAAGGCTAGCAGAAAAAGGGACAGCTTGGCATGATGCATCTGTCACTGGGTGGGAGAGCTGGCCTTGGGACTTTGGTCCGTGTCTCCCACATCAAGGGCTCATCCTGGTCAGATTAATAGTTGCCTGATTTACATTATTACTAGTTTTTCATGTAGACATGGGCAACTGGATGAGTTGAAGAAGCCGAGGGAACACTGTTGCAATTGTCTGCATGGCATGGAGAGAGAATAGATAGTACAAGAAGAGTAAAATTTTGAAAGTTACTTTTAAAAATAATTATCGGTAGTTTATTGGCATATCTAATTGATTCACTTTACCTGTTTTTCCCAGACGGAATCTCACAGCAGATTAAGATTAACATTAAAAGCAATTTTAGATATCAGTTATGTCTACTGTTCTTAAGCCACTCCAATAGCTACTTATGGATATGGAAAGGGGTCTTGTAGTACCTCTGAGGCTGATAGAAATAAATTTTAACATTAGCTTTCATAGATTTAGACGACATCTACACATTAGAATTAATGCAGCTGTAATTTCACGAGACATCAGCATTCTCTGGCAGAGAAGACTAAAAACTTTGTTAAACTATAACTTCCATGATTCCATGGCATTGAGCCATGGCATTTAAAGTGGCATCTGACTGCATTAATGCTATTGATGCATCCCATGTAAGAATGGAGAAGATGTTTTTGGATTTTTTTCTTTCTCCTTTTTTATCACTTGACCTGGAGAATTTCAAATAGTATATATTTTTTTGGAAATAATTTTTATTAAGAAAAATTTTCAACATACAGCAAAAGAGGGGTTTTGTTAGTTATACAAAATAGCTAAAAACAGTGTTAGGGGGATAGGAAAGTGTGAGGTAAGTAAGGGGGGGGGGTTCCCTAACAAGTGTTTTCCCAATTTATGGGGACCAGTAGGGTCTGGGAAGAGAAGGGATGACAAGGGAGGAAAAGGGGGTGGGGTGGGACAAATACTATATTTTTGTGGTATTTCTGGATCTCAACCAAGGTATTGCTCATTTTGAGAATGTGGTTTGTTTTCATAATGGAACCACACACAAACTCACCATCCTGTCACAGATAAAAACCAAGACACGTGTGGTCAAGCAATGTCAGGGTATGGTCAAGATAACAAAAGTTATAAACAAAGACAAACATACAAGCTAGGAGAGGTTGCAGTTATTTGCACCACCTGAAGCAAGCTGAGGACAAAGGGGTGAATTTGGAGAACGATAGAGAAACTGGGGAATTTTAAAAGCAGTTGAAAAAGTGGACAGAACAATTGGAACAAAATCAGGCAATCTGGAGGATATGCACACATAAAAGGCGCACACTCCAGATCACTTCATTAGATTAGATTGTAATGACCTTCATACTCTCTTAACAGCACGTTGTGTCAGAAGATTTCCCCTTCTCCATTTTATAATTCAATGGAATGAGAAGAATTCTCTCTTCCAGATTAATTATTACAGAGTACAAGGGTAGACGAATGTACACCATTCCCCACACTTTCTCTGTGGGCTGAAAGCCACTATTTAACAAAGAGGCACAAGCTGCTCTCAAATCAGCCAAAACAGAAGAAAGTTAATTATTATATTATATATTTTTATCAGTTTTATTTTATCAAATGTTATTTGTGCTAAATGTTTTAATTGTTCTTTGCTTTGTAGGCATCAAATTGTGCCATTTGTAAACCAACCTGGGCTGCCTTCGGGCTGAGAAAGGCAATATATAAATATGGTTAATAAAATAAAAAAAATACTATTTTGAACACTGTTTTGCTTAAAAGACAGGATTTCCTTCATTCTCACACCTCACACATAGAAAGAGCTATATACAAATTTATTGTAATCACCATTATCCTAATTATAAAGTATTTAATATTGTATTCAATGCTGTACTGCAAAAACATTCTTAGATAAGTCTTTGAGAATACAAAACTAGAGGTTAATAAAAGTTAAAGTTTTCTCCTGACATTATGTCCAGTCTTGTCCGACTAGGAGTTGGTGCTCATCTCCATTTCTATGCTGAAGAGCTGGCGTTGTCTGTAGACACCTCCAAGGTCATGTGGCCGGCATGACTGCATGGAGCGCCGTTACCTTCCCGCTGGAGCCGTATCTATTGATCTACTCACATTTGCATGTTTTCAAACTGCTAGGTTGGCAGAAGCTGGGGCTAACAGCGGGAGCTAGAGATTGGTGAAAGTCATTATTTGTGTTGTCTTTTTAGTGAAAGATCCATCTTGTAGATGAATTTTTGAAGGAAGAGGTAAACACAAGATGTTACTTTCTTTCCCCTCTTTTTTGTACATCTCTGTTCTGACTTCCACCAGGCACTCACTCACTTGTGAATTCACATTCAGTGCTGACTGAGCCAGGCTCTATTGAGTCATGAATACATGATCTTGAACAGTGTCTATTTCTCTGCCTGACCAACCCTACAGGGTTGTTGCAAGGAAAAATGTGTATGCTGACTTGATCTCAACTGAGGAAAGGCAGGACAGAAGCATAAGCAACAAATGTAAGAAAACAGCTTCTCTGGACATGTTCAGGCACTTGTGTTAGACATTATTACTGAAATAATTTTGGGAATATGATGACCACTCAGAACATTTATATAAATGCCAGCTATCATGGCTGCTATGTATCCAGCTACCAAAACATGTTTCTGTTTGTCACAGTACTCTTCTCCTACACTTGCCAATACCTAGGAGAGTGTGAACTATTCAATTTCTGTTGATCGCACTGATTTTAAAAGGTACAAGAGCCTTTCCAGGAAAAAAAGATATAAGCATTGGAGTAACTTCCTAAATGTCTCTCTCCCCCAGTTCTGTTTTCTACTAAAATTGCTCGATTATGGTCCACCACAACCAGCCACCACGTGGAAAGTGCTCACCGGATCCAGTGTTTCTTCAGACGTGGCTGCTTCCTCTGTAAATGTGTCAAGTGTATTCCAAGAAGAGGATGTGGTCAAGACAGTTGTCTTTTCAGAGGGCTGCTCTACATCAGCTTCCGTACCTGGCAAGATAATACAAAGCCACATTTGGGATGGTTATCACAACACAGCATTCAAAAAAAGTATATTTAAACTACAGTACCCATACCTATCTCAACTAGTTTGGACATTGGGAGTTATAGTCCAAAAGTTTCCCATGCTCTGGCAAAATATAGAAGAAATAATTCTAGTTACTGCACTCTTTCTGCTTTGAGTTTCCTTTGTGGAGAGAAAATAAATAAATAAATAATACACTTTATTTATACCCTGCCACCATCTCCCCAAAGGGCGGCTCACATGAGGCCAAGCCCAAAAATACAATACAGTAAAATAAAATAGAAACCAACTGAAGAAAGTGGGGTATAAATAAACATGTTGTTGTTTATTTGTTCAGTTACTTCTGACTCTTCATGACCACATGGACCAGCCCATGCCAGAGCTCCCTGTCAGCCATCACCACCCCCAGTTTCTTCAAGGTCAAACCAGTCACTTCAAGGATACCATCTATATAAATAAACATAAACAACAGCAACAATTTTCCTGATGCATAGGACAGGAAAACCAAAGTTGCGACTCCACCTTTCCATCGTTGTGTGTTTAACTTAGAGCGCTATTCCATCTACCTTTCATGGTGTTCAGAATGTGACTTGTACTCTATAAGGTTAAATAAGGTGAAGAGAGCTTGCTAGAGGTATCCTGCAAGCATCAGAGCAAAACAGAGATCTGAGGTCAATCCCCCTTAGGCAAAATTCATCATGCTATCCCCATATTGGCATGGGTTGTATAACTTTCAGATTTTCACAGCAGGGAGCAATTAAGCAGGTGCAACCTTTCTCTGTTGCATAGTTGCTCTGATGTTGAATGTTGAGAAACAAAAGCTTTTTAATATCACTACATTACCACAAAGGGGAAATGAACATGTTGCAATCCTTCCTAAAATTAAACAGATTGACTATTTCTTATCTGAAATGCTTGGGACCAAATGTGTTCCGCATTCATTCCTCCCCACTCCCAGATTTCAGAATACTTGCATATGCGATATGAGATATCTTGGAGATGGAACTAAAGTCGAAACATGAAATTCATTTATATTTCATATACACCTTATATACCTGATACTACTTTTATAGAAAATATTTTAATAATTTTGTGTATGAAACAATGTACAGTTATCGATCAGAAAGCAAAGATTTATTTATTTGTGTGTTGTGAACAGCGGTATATAAGTAAATAAATAAATAAATAAATAAATAAATTTATCTCCAATATTTCTATCCTGCCCTTCTCAACCCTTGAGGGGGGATTCAGGGCGACTCACTATTTCAGACAGCCACCCATGCGGATAATTTTACATTTTGGAGTACAGTATTTTGGAATACTGGACACGGGATACTTAACAGAAACTGTAAGGGATTCTTGAACTTTAGCAGTTGTGAAAGAAGTGGCCACCCTAATTCTAAGTGACCCCATTCCTCATAATTTATGCTCCAAACTCTTGACACATCCCCATGTACATCAATGCCGTTTCTACCCTCCACACTGTTTAGCATTAAATGCTATTTAAACAGAAGCCTCCCTTGTTCTTCTAATCCAGGAGCAGGCAACTATGACCTAATCCAATAAAGCCTATGGTATTGGATTATGGAGTGTGTAGTCCTAAACAACAGTTGTCCATGTTTGTCCTAACCCCTTCCTCTATAGTAAAGGTGAGAGTATATCATTTGGACCTACCTTTGGGAGTTGTAGGGATCACAACTGTTGTAGTTTTGGTGTCCTTAGTTTCACCAAAGACCCACCACAGCTGAGCAGTAATGGGGGGAACCAGCTCCCCTAACATCAAGAGAAGGCAAAGGTAACACAAAGACTGTGCTCCCCTCGGAGCTTCCATGTCTGTTTCTGTGTTTTGAGTCTTCAGCATGCGCACACACACGTCTCTGTTTCTCTCTATGCCAACCTTTGGCACTTCTCATCCAAGCTCTTATCCGCCCATTATGCCCGCCTACTGGACTCCCTTCGCCAATCAGCTGGCATCCCACTCTAGAGCACTGCATTCTGATTTAATTTCCAGAGGGTAGCCAGATTAGACTATTGAGAGAGAGAGAGAGAAAAATAACACCTCCAAGGCTAAGAAAGTATGGAGAGATATTTCTACTTGGATGGGAGGCTGCCAATGAATATCATGGGCTGTAGGTTGGAACTAGCAGAGCCATGTCTGATTATTCTTTGCCTTAAAAAAATTCTGTGTATCCTATATCATAGAATTGGGAGAGATCACAAGGGTCATCTAGTCCAACCCCTTGCCATGCAGGAATATATACTCAAAACACTCCTGACAGATGGCCATCCAGCATCTGTTTAGAACCCCCCCTCCCAGAGGAGGAGACCCCACCACACCCTGAAGCGGTGTATTCTGCCACCAAAAAGCTCTTATTGTCAGAAAGTTCCTCCTAACATTTAGATGGAATCTCTTTTCCTGTAGTTTGAATGCATTGTTCTGTGTCAGACCCTCCAGAGCAGTGGAAAATAAGATTGCTCTCTCCTAAACATTATAGCCTTTCAAATATTTAAACATGGCTATCATGTTGCCTTAACTTCTTTTTTTTTTCACAAAAATAATATTTTATTTTGCTTTATTTTTTTATATAATTTTTATTGATTTATCACATTTATTACATACTATTGCATTTTGTACATCAGCCTCTTTAACATGTTGCCTTAACTTCTATAGGCTAAACATATCCAGTTCCCTAAGCCATTCCTTATAGGTAAGTGGTTCTCAACCTGTGGATCCCCAGGTGTTTTGGCCTACAATTCCCAGAAATCCTAGCCAGTTTACCAGCTGTTAAGATTTCTGGAAGTTGAAGGCCAAAACATCTGGGGACCCACGTTGTTGAAAAACTCTGGTGATAGGAAGGTAAACAGAAAATCAAAAGGAACTAAATCAAAGAAGTGTAGTCAGTGTGATCACTGTTATTAATGACTAGCTGTACCCGCCACGCGTTGCTGTGGCCAACCTTCTCTCCCTCTTCCTCTCCTTCTTTCTTTCTCCTTGCTTCCTCCCCCCCTCTCCTTTCTCCTTCCTTCCTTCCTTCCTCTCCCCTTTTCTTTCTCTCCTTTCTTCCTTCTCTACCTATTCTTGGACTGCACCTCCAGCAGTCCTCCTGACTGATCTATCTACCTACTATCTATCTCTATCTAATCTATATATCTTATCTATCTGGAGGATTGCTGGGAGTTGCAGTCCAGGAATAAGAAATAGCAAATATGTACGGATTGGGATGCTCTCAAAGAAATCCAAGGAGAAGCAAGCTTGCAGCTTAGAAGCAGTACATTTGGAGCATCCTCCTCCCCTAAAGGGCCCGGTCTGGGGAATGCTGGAAGCTGTCATTTTTGCACATGCGTTGTATCATCATTTAGCTATTTGGGGGTTTTAAGAACTTTTGGGAGGGTTTATGAGTGAGAGTCACTTGTTGGTCTGTTAAGGGTGTGGTGTCCAAATTTCATGTCAATTCGTCCAGTGGTTTTTGAATTATGTTAATCCCTCAAATGAACATTACATTTTTATTTATATCTATGGTCACTCACAAAAACAGTCTTAATATCCTAGATATCCTAGCATTGTTAGTAACACAAACCTTTGTGCTAAGAAGTTCAGCCTCTCCCAATTTTGTTGGACATAGTTCTTATGTTCCTTCAAGTTGTTTCTATCTTATGGTGATCCTAAAGTGAACCTATCACTGATTTGCCATTACCTTTCCAGTGGGTTCCATAGTGAAGTGGAAAATTGAACCTTGGTCTCGAGAGTCATAACTGAACACTCAAGTCTGTACACCACACTGGCTTTTGGATTTTGTTGGACTACTAACTTATACAGTGACACCTCCATTATCCATAACCAATCCTGAACAATAGATCAAAGTTTAATTCCAGTACCTGTGACATGAATCATGATCAAGGTGGATTTTTTGGGATCTTCATGGTGGTATTATTATGTGCCAGCAAGCCAGCTTTGACTTATACAAGTGAAAGAGAGAGCTCAAAAATGATAATTAAGTCAAGCTTGCTTATTCCTTCTAAACTTTGGTTTGTGGCTTCCTTTACTAGTGTTAATTTGCTCACAACTGTTAGAATAACTTGTGTTATTAGCAACATATTTCTAGTGAAAGGTCACTGTTAAAAATACCATGATCACAGCCTATACTTCTATATTTCATTTTCCTCTGACTTGCTTGTTTACAACTCACTCACTACCTTCTTCTGCAAGGAAACCTATAATTCAGGATTACTCTTCAATTTTGGAAGCTTCCAGTGGCACAGTGGGTCAAACCACTGAGCTGCTAAGCTTGTTGACTTAAAGGTTGCAGGTTCAAATCCAGGGAGCGGTGTGAGCTTCTGCTGTCAGCCCCAGCTTCTGCCAACCTAGCAGTTCGAAAACATGCAAATATGAGTAGATCAATAGGTACTGCTCTGGTGGGAAGGTAAGGGTGCTCCATGCAGTCATGCCGGCCACATGATCTTGGAGGTGTCTATGGACAAAGCCGGCTCTTCGGCTTAGAAATGGAGATGAGCACCACACCACAGACTCGGACATGACTAGACTTAATTTCAGTGGAAAACCTTTATCTTTACCTACCTCTTCATTTTTAATGAAATGGACTACTGTCTATGATATCTTACACTATAACAAATTTGTCAGACTTTAAGATACCACAAGGTTTGTTCAGGTAAAATAGCATTTGGGGTAATGAAAGGGGTGATAAAGAGCAGTCCTCCCAAACTTAAGCAACAGCTTAAATGCTTTACAGTTATTTCCTCCTGGGGAGGCAGAATAGATTGCACAAAAAAGAAATTTCAACATGTGAAAGTGTATTGGAAACTGAGTTATAATACTAGATTTTCCCCCAGCCAGCATCATAGCCACAGGGTAAAACCCAGTCAGAAGCAAAGTAAGGAAGCAACTCTCTCTCACAATATAGGTTACCTTAGCCCAGGCATGGGCAAGCTTTGGCTCTCCAATTGTTTTGGACTTCAGCTCCCAGAAGTCCCAGCCAGCTTACTGACTGTTAGGAATTGTGGGAGTTGAAGTCCAAAACACCTGGAGGGCTGAAGTTTATCCATGCCTGCCTTAGCCCCTGTACATGTTTTGGACTACAATTTCCATAATCATATACAGTATGGACTCCCCAAAATCCATAAGGACTCCACCCCACTCAGACCAATCGTGAGTGCCATTGGGTCCCCCACATATGACTTAGCCAAATTTCTTGCTGCACAGTTACAAAGCCACATTGGGCTCACAACACACTACATCAAGGACTCAGCCCACTTCATTGAAAAAATCAGCAATCTCAAGCTAAATACAAAGGACAAACTGATCAGCTTCGATGTGGTGTCTCTATTTACCATGGTCCCAGTTGCAGACACCATGGCACTCATCAACCAGAGGTTCCCAGAAGACATCACGGCGCTGTTTCACCATTGCCTCACCACCAGCTATTTTCAGTGGGACAATGAATTCTACGAACAGAAAGATGGAGTAGCTATGGGGAGCCCTCTCAGCCCAGTCATAGCTAACTTCTACATGGAACAATTTGAAAAACAAGCTCTTGAAACAGCAACCAAAAAGCCCACTATATGGTTCAGATATGTGGATGACACTTTCACCATTTGGAGCCATGGAGATGAAGAACTCAACAGGTTCCTGGAACATCTTAACAGCATCCACCCTAACATCCAGTTCACTATGGAAAAAGAAAAGGAAGGAAGACTGCCTTTTCTAGATGTCCTAGTCGTCCGCAAACCAGATCAACAATTGGGTCACACCGTTTACAGAAAACCCACACACACAGATAGATATCTACATAAAAACTCCAACCATCACCCAAGTCAAAAAAGAAGCACCATCAAAGCCTTGGCAGACCGTGCAAAAAGAATCTGTGAACCCCACCTCCTCCAAGATGAACTGAACCACCTCAACTGGGCTCTACAGGCCAATGGATATTCCACCTCAGACATCAGAAGAGCTGAAAGACCAAGAACAAGCCACAAGAGTAAAGATGAAGATCCACCCAGAGGAAAAGTGTTCCTGCCATACATCAAGGGAACCACTGATCGCATAGGAAAGCTGATGAGGAAACACAACATACAAACAATCTACAAACCCACCAAGAAAATCCAACAAATGCTACGTTCAGCAAAGGACAAGAGGGATCCTCTCACCTCTGCAGGAGTCTACCGTATACCATGCAGCTGTGGACAAGTCTACATAGGGACCACCAAACGCAGCGCCCAAACAAGAATCCAGGAACATGAAAGGCACTGCAGACTACTCCAACCAGAGAAATCAGCCATAGCAGAGCACCTGATGAACCAACCTGGACACAGCATTTTATTTGAGAACACAAAAATGCTGGACCACTCTCACAACCACCATGTCAGACTACACAGAGAAGCCATTGAAATCCACAAACATGTGGACAATTTCAACAGAAAGGAAGAAACCATGAAAATGAACAAAATCTGGCTACCAGTATTAAAAAATTCTAAAATTAAAACAGCAGAGAGAAAAACAGGCAGGGACATCTAATCACCTTTCAAGAAGAGTTTGCTCCAGGCACTGTCAGCCCATTGTATGCTAATCAAGGTGGTCAGTTGAAAAGATTCACACCTAGCCCAACTTACAAAAGCCTTTTGTCTCACCCTGGCCATTCCACAGATATATAAACCCCTTTTTTTCCCAGCTCCAGCAGACCTCTGAGGATGCTTGCCATAGATGCAGGCGAAACGTCAGGAGAAATGCCTCTAGAACATGGCCATATAGCCCGAAAAAACCCACAAGAACTGCATATACAGTATCATTGGCCATGGTGGCTGGTGCTTTGGGGAATTCAAATTTTAAACAACTGCAGGGCTAAATTTTTCCATTCCTGCCTTGATACTCAGAAATCAGGGTCCTCTTCATGTTTGGGAAAATAATATCAAGGATTTCTGATTAAGGAATTAAGGTTGAAGGCTGCGGAATAGCAGAAAGCAAGAACTAGAAGAGGAAATAATAGGTCAATGTTCGGTACAGATTTCTGGGAAGAGAGAAGAAATAACATCTTTTATTAACCAGCAAATTAATTTTCTCCATCTTGTCTTTTGCCCGTGTCAGGAACTGCAGTTCATTAAGTAATCTACAGACTAAACACCATTCCCAGGCGTCAGTGGATGATAAGGTTTTGGTGCATTTAGAGTACCTATTTGGGTTTGGAAAACAGCTCAAGGCTGCTTTGACTCATGGTTGGCCATCCTCTTCAACCAGGGAGGAGGGAAAACTACAGATGATGTGAAGACCCATCTCCAAGAACAAGTTAAAGAAGCTCTTTATAGCTGACAGCTTTATAGAAGCTGATAAAACAATACATGTACATCGACAAAATAATTCTAGGTCTCTCCAAACGTGCCAGGAAAGACTGCACAGGATTTGTCTATTTTCTAAACAAAAATTGCTGCCCTGGCAGAAAATGTTCTTGGAGAGAACAAGGTCTTTACAGCAATGTCAACTTGTTCATTCCCTCTATGTTTCTTCTTGGTTTTTTGGGGGCAAATTATTCTTGTTTTCAACCTACAATAAAACTTTTGATAGAAGTCAGAGGGACAGAATCATACAAACAACTTGGACCCTTGTCCATCCTGGCTGGTAAAGGAGGCCAGAGGGGGTTTGACAGAGTGGGTGAAGGTGGTGGTTAATGCCTCCTTACAAGAAGGCAAGATTCCAGCAGGCCTAATGGAGGCCATCGTAAAACTACTGTTGAAAAAACTATCACTGGTCCCCACTCAATTTTTGGCCAATTTCCAATCTTCCCTTTTTGGGCAAAGTCTTGGAACATGTGGTGTTCTTGGAGGAAACTGATTATCTGGATCTGGTGCAGTCTGGCTTTAGACTGGGAAATGGAAGTGAAACAGCCTTGGTTGCCTTAGTGGATGATCTATGCAGGGAACTTGACAGGGGGAGTGTGTCTCTGTTGGATCTCTTGGACCTCTCAGTAGACCATAGTATCCTTTTGGGACATCTCACAGGAATGGGGCTTGGAGGCACTGTTTAGGGCTGTTCTCAGAAAATGTTGTTGGGGAACACATGATCACCCCTCAAAATTTGTCCCGTGGGGTCCTGCAGGATTCAGTATTGTCCCCCATGTTGTTTCATATCTACATGAAGCTGCTAGGAGAGATCATCCAGAGTTTTGGAGATCGATGTCACTTGTACGCAGATGACGTCCAACTCTGTAACTCTTCCACCTGCTGCTAAGGAGGCTGTGCAGGTCTTCAACTGGTGCTTGGCAACTGTGATGATCTGGATGAGGGAGAACAAATTGAAATTGTATCCAGACAAGACAGAAGTACTCCTGGTCAATTGAAAGGCTGAACAGGGTATAGAGTTACAACCTGTGATGGATGGGGTTACACTCCTTCTGAAGACACAGGTTCACAGCTTGGGAGTTATCTTGGATTCATCACTGAGTCTGGAACCCCAGGTCTTGGTGGTGGCCAGGGGAGCTTTTGCATAATTAACATTTGTGCACTAGTTGGGGTGCATCTATGCTGTAGAATGAATCCACTTTAATAGCCTTGGCTCAATACTATGGAATCCTAGGGGACTGGAGTCTGACAAGGTTTTGAACCTTCTCTGCCAAAGAATGCTAGTGCCTCACCAAACTACAAATCCCAGAATCCCATAGCATTGAGTCCTGGCTATTTAATTAGAGATGATGTCCTTCAAAGTGGAGCTCCAGTTGCAGCTCCTGAAGCAGCTTTCCCTTTTGCTTGAGCTCAGCACTAACATTACTGCATGATATGAATCTAATATGCACCCCAATTTTGGCAAGGTCACTTAACTAAAAAAGGTGAGCTCTAGAATCGAGTAAATACGGTATATTGCCAATCCATTGCTTAAATCCAAGGTTATTTATTTATTTACAACATTTTTGCCTTTCTCACCCCGGAGGGGACTTGCTGATTATATGGTTATATGATGATGTTGGATCTGTCATTGTAACTTAGCCTATCTCAGCTTACAGCAGCACTTTTTGTAGGGATCACATATCTTTTTGAAAATCTGATGAAAGCTATGGATTGCCTCTTTCCAGAAATAAATGCAATTCTACTCAAATTTATATGGAATGAAAACCAAAGAGGTTCATGGACTCCTTGAAGGTCACCCATGGTTAAGAACCTCTGCCTTACAGGGTTGCGAGACTAAAATGACAACAAATTGCATTATATTGCTCTGGAGTCGACACCCGGGCTGTAGAATAGTGGTTCTCAGCCTGTGGGTCCCCAGATGTTTTGGCTTTCAACTCCCAGAAATCCTAACTGCTGGTAAACTGGTTGGGATTTCTAGGAGTTGTAGGCCAAAACACCTGGGGGACTCACAGGTTGAGAATAACTAGAACAAGGGTAGCCCAGCTCTGGAGTTTTGGGGCCCAGTTTCAGCCCAGTTCATTTCCAGTTATTATTTTTTAAAATGGGGGTTGTTGGGGCAAAACAATGCAAGATGGAACTTTGTTTTAAAGGAAACTTGCTGTTCCCAGCAACTTCCAGAAGTTGTGATACCAATTTTCTGGCAATTCACATATTTGTGTGTGTGCATAGAAAGGGAATGTCTACTAATTAAGTGCCAGAAAATGAGATGCACTTCTGGAACATTTGCAGTAGACATGTCAGTGGTGGCTGGTGCCATTCATATGAGTGGATTGGTGAACCCAGTCTGTGGGTCAGCCTGAATTTTAGGGGAACTATCCAAAGTGCTGAA
Source organism: Anolis sagrei (assembly GCF_037176765.1). Lineage (NCBI taxonomy): Eukaryota > Metazoa > Chordata > Lepidosauria > Squamata > Anolidae > Anolis > Anolis sagrei. The sequence goes on along the minus strand of NC_090026.1, from coordinate 39,620,100 downwards.
TCTAATCTGGAGCTCAGAGCTTGGATAATGGTTCTGTAATTTAAACCAGTGGATCCCACGTTAGCCCTCCAACAGTATTGGACTTCAACTCTCAGAAGCCCCAGCCAACTAGTTCAGCAATTGGGAATTGTAGGAGCTGAACTTCAAAAAACCCAGAAAACCAGTTTGGTAAGCACCGATTTAGACTAAAATCTGTTGACTTCACTACCCCACTGCCATAGGAGACATCACTCTGTGGTATTTCTTACAGTTCTAATTAAGAGTTTCTTTCTTCTTTGTTATGTCTACAGGTAGTAGTGTATTGATATCTTGCTTTCTGATTATTTTTCTGGTACCATTAGAGCTGAGGTGAGCGATTGCATGGAGGTCTCCCACCACTATTACAAGCCAAATATTCTATTTTTGCTCTGCAGTCTATTTCAAAACAGGAACAAGATGTGATGTTACTTCACTGTTTTAAAAGGGACTGGAAAGAAAAGATTATTCCTCAAATTGCACCACTTTTTAAAAGTGGAGGAGGCCTGGGAGGCCAGAAAATGGGGATCCATGGTCCATATGTCCACTGCTGGGTTAGATAAATGTGTGAAATGACACAGTTGCATCGTAAAGGCAAACATCAAGTACATGCAGGGGCGGCTCAACCCATTACGCAAACTAAGCATTTGCAGTATAGTTGATTTTGCCCAGGGGCGCTCTTGAGGTGCTCTTGGGGGAAAATAGACCTTGACATATGCGAGCTGTAGTTACTGGGATGTATAGTTCACCTACAACCAAAGAGCATTCTGAACTCCACCAATGATGGAATTGAACCAAATATGGCACACAGAACTCCCACGATGAACAGAAAATATATATCAGTGATTGGTTTGGGGAGGGGGGCGCAAAATATTGTTTGCTTACCATTAAAAATTACCTAGGGCCATCTCTGAGTACATGTATACAGAAGCATATACAATGCCACATAAATCAGGGGAAAAAAACCAAGAACTTCATTCTCTCTAAGGAAATAATGTTTTAGCCTAGATTTAGGAAGCTTTGTTCTCAGATATATGCAAATAACATTTCACATATTAAAATCTGAAGTACCTGCTGACCTAAAGTGGGATTCCGGGTCAGTCCCTTATATGTCCACATTCAAATCTCATTTAAAACAATTGGTTCAATACATGAAAGCTGGTGCTCTAGCTTTTTTCCTATCAGACCACTTTCGAAAAACACACAATTCGCAGCTAGAGGGTTGTAGATCACACCTCTTCGTGAGGAGGTTCAGAACCTAGTATGCAGAAATGTATTGAGTTGGCAATAATGGGATTTTCAACCTGTTTTTCAGATTCAAAGCTAGCATACCTCTTGTGTGTAGAACTCAGTCCAACCCAGTTGACTTCCTTTTCATTGAGATGCTGTTTCATTCGGATGTAAGGCACTATTACGCTGCCGCATTTTTAGGTTGTCAAATACTTTACATTTACTAGTGTGAGTTTTAGGGTTCATTTACACTGTATAATTAATGCAGTTTGACACCACTTGAACTGCAGATACCAGGGATAAGTTGTATTTTTCAGATATCATCCAGCATGCCAATATGCCAGTGTCTTAAATCAAGAAATGGTTTTTAAGATCTACAGAGATACTTGCAAAAACACCACAGCAAGCGAGAGTCCAAAATTAGCAGGTTAAAACCAGAAATCTCAATCAGTGGCTGATACCAGATGGGAGACTCCCTCCTGGGCACACAGAAGACTGGGTGACTTGGAAGGCGCTGAACAGACTGTGGTCTGGGACCATGAGATGCAGAGCTCACCTTACGAAATGGGGCTACAAAGTGGAGTCCTTGACATGTGAGTGTGAAGAGCAAACCACAGACCACCTATTACAATGCAACCTGAGCCCTGCCACATGCACAATGGAGGACCTTACAGAAACACCAGGGGCACTCCAAGTCGCCAGCTTCTGGTCAAAGGAAATTTAGTATAAGTTTTAAACTTTGTTTGGATTTTTAAAATACATTTTATAAATCATAACTGTATTCTCAATTTGCTTCTGACAGGATAAATAAATAAACCACTAGAACTGCCATGGCTCAGTGCTATGAGATCACAGGAGTTTCATTTGGTGAGGCGCCAGCACTCTTTGGCAGAGAAGGCTAAAGACCTTGTAAAACTATAGCTCCCATGATTCCATAGCATTGAGTCTTGGTAGTTGAAAGGGTGTCAAACCAGTAATTGTACAGTGTAGATGCACCTTCAGGCTATTTGTGATATAATTTCTGTGGTAATTCTTAAGCCTGAGTTTGATCTGACCTTGAAGGGATGGAGTGTGGATGCTTCTGTATATAAATTGACTACTCGTCTGAGATGCTTCAAATCTTCATGACTCTATTTTTTATGACTGCAGACCTCTATATTGATTACAAGAACTCCCTCACAATCAGGACCAAGTTTTGCTTTCTTCTAATTCTTCTATTTCTTTTTTGTGTCAGGGGCGACTTGAGAAACTGCAAGTCGCTCCTGGTGTGAAAGAATTGACTTCTCTCATTTCCCCACATGAGAAGCAGGAGCTGACAGATGGGAGATCAATCCACTCTCTGGGTTCAAACCGCCTTCCTTTTCGGTCAGCAGTCCTGCTGGTACAAGGGTTTAACCCTAAAATTAATGAAGACTGCTGAAGATACAAAGAGGGTTTTAAATCTAATTTTTAAGACCAGCCAGTTTTAAGCATGAATTTTAAACTCGTGCCTTGTGTTTAATCTCTGTTATATGTATTTTAATATGTATCTTATAGAGATACATTTTAATATGTATTTTAAAATACATTTTAATACATGTATTTATAGAGTTTTTACAATGTTTATGTGTTTTAATTATGCTGCAACCCACCTTGTGCCACGAGGAGAGGTGAGTAATACAATTATTATTCTTTGAAACACAACAAGATGAGTCCACAGCAAACAAGATCACTCTGCTGGCTGTTGTTTTGGATCACATGTTGGACACTTCCCAAGTGTCTAGGATTATGTGATGCATCCACGAATAATGCGTGCAGATCCCAATAAGATGGCCTTTTGCAGCTGGCAGATGGTAATCTTGTCAGTGCCAATTGTGTTTAAGTGCAGGCCACTGGCATTGCACCCAGTGTACCGATCACCACTGGGACCACCTTGACTGGCTTGTGCCACAGTCTTTGCAGTTCGATCTTTAAATCCTCATATCGTGTCAGCTTTTCCAGTTGTTTCTCTTCAATCCTGCTGTCACCTGGGATTATTATTATTATTATTATTATTATTATTATTACCTGATAAAGCAGCCCGAATCTATGAAAGCTTATGCTACAAAACGTCTTCCATGTTTCTATGTTTCTCCGAGAGTCCTTTATACCTTTTCTATTTTGAAACCATGTGAGGGCGCCATTTACAAAGACTTGAAGCTTTTGCGTTTATCTGCCTTTAAATAGAGAATATATGAAAAAGGAGATTATTGCAGATATGAGACATAAGTTTTATTTTTTTCTACTGCATCTGTCAATAGAATAGATGGTTGGTGAAGCACCATAGCTAATTTGGCCTCAATAAGGGAATTAAAAGGGGAAAGTCCTGGAGAAAAAAAAAACTGTCTCAAAAGGAGGCAATAATATGATAATGTAAGGGACTAAAAATTCTGCTTTAGGACTTTGGATAGGTTTCTGTTTATTTATTTGTCTGAAAGTGATATTCAGTAATTGTGGGTATTTATATTTAAAGCTAAAGATTAACTTATACATGATGGCAAAAAGATGAGTTGCTTGGCATGTGGATAGAGAGAGAAAATATCTTAGAGAGAGCGGACAAAAGTATCTTTATTGTTAGCATAAAGTCCTTATCCTATCTTACTTCATAGAGACCTCTGGGCAAATTGTTGAATATAGTATTGCAAACTTTTGAAAAGAATAGATTTGCTGCAAGGTGATATACAGATTCAAAGTGGGTCCAGGAATGTGACCTGTAGAAAGAGACCAGAAGTTTTGGGGGGATTTTTTTTTCTTGGAAGGGGCATAAATCTAAAAGCTATGTATCCACCTAAATGGTTTGTTTTCAGCCTTTTGGTCTCCAAGATGTTTTTGACTTCTGGCAGCTGAAATTCAAAACATTTGGAGGAACAAAGATTAAGAACTACAGAACTAAACAGTAGTGTTAAAGTGTGGATCTTAACCAGTGGTGCTTGGCCACTGTAATGGACTGGATGAAAGTGAACAAATTGAAACTAAATCCAGACAAGACAGAGATCCTCCTGGTCAGTCGCAAGACTGAACAGACCATAGGGTTACAGCCTGTGTTGGATGGGGTCACACTCCTCCTGAAGACACAGGATCACAGCCTGGGAGTGATCCCGGATTCAACGCTGAGCCTGGAAGCCCAGGTCTCGGCGGTGGCCAGGGGAGCTTTTGCACAGTTAAAGCTTGTGCACCAGCTACGCCCGTACCTTGGGAAGTCTGACTTGGCCACGGTGATCCATGCTCTGGTTACATCCCGAATAAACTACTGCAACGCACTCTACATGGGGTTGCCTCTGAAGACTGCCCGGAAGCTGCAATTAGTCAAATGCTTGGCAGCCAGGTTGCTCACGGGAGCGGGGTACAGTGAGCGCACAACTCCTTTGTTGTGCCAGCTCCACTGGCAATTAGCTTCTGAGCACAATTCAAAGTGCTGGTTTTAACCTACAAAACCCTTTATGGTTCTGGCCCAGTTTACCTGTCTAAACGTATTCTCTCCTGATCTTCCGGAGAGGCCCTGCTCTTGCTCCTGCCACCTTCGCAGTCGTGCTTGGTGGGGACGAGGGACAAGGCCTTCTCTGTGGTGGCCCCCCTGGCTATGGAACTCTTACCCGAATGAGGTCTGGTCTGCCCCCTCCCACCTGACTTTCAGAAGCAATTGAAATCCTGGCTGTGAAATTAGGCCTTTCTCAGAGTTTGGTAAAGATTAAAAATTATTGGACCACAATGTGCGGACTGAGTTGGATGATGTTTTTAACTTGGCGAATGGTTTTTATATGTATTTTAACTTATATATATTTTAACCTATTGTATTATTGTCATATTTTCTGCAGCTGATGGTGATATTTGTTGAATTTTGGTGGTGGATGCTGCTGGTTTTCCCCCCAAGTCTGTTGGATTTTCGGTATCCTGACCTGTCTCCTGTAGTCTTGGAACCCTGGAACTTGAACCTTTGGACTGGCTTTTGACTACGGTATAGACTCTTGATCCCTGGACTTTGTTTATTGAACTTTTGGCATTTGACCACTGGACTGGACCCTTTTGACTACGGAGTTTTTTTTGCTATCAGTTTTTGTTTATTTTGTGGCTGGGTGCTATCTTTATGTTTTATGTTTTGGTCTATTAAAACAGCCAGCAAGTAAGTCCTGTTTTAATTAAACCGTGTGTTAAAACTGGGAGTTTGATTCATCTCTACCTAAATAAGGCAGAGCCCTGTCAACGTGACAATTATGTATGCTGTTTTAAAATGCTTTTATTGTCTAGCATTGAATTTTTGCTGTTAGCCATTTGGAGTCCCTCCACAGAGGTAGAGAAGAACGGGATATAAAAGTTAAAAATAAATAAATAAATAAATAAATAAATACTCATATGGATGGGTTTCAAGGACCCTGAGGCCTGGGGTAAGAATGAAACATTTTCTTTCATTTCCTTCCACTTTCAATTTTCCTGAATTTTAAGATGGGGAAAAAGTGTTTCCAAATGCTCGGTATGTGCGTGCATGCATGCTGCAGACTAAGATATGTGCAATAAATCAACAATGCTCTATGTAAAGTTTTGTGTTAACATGTTTATGTGTATTTGTCTGGGAACGTGTCCCAAAGCTTTCACTTGGTTCTCAAAAATACTGTTAATACACATAAAATTAATGTTTTGAAGCATACACAGAGCTGGCTGTATCATCAGACAAAGAAAGTTAACTCCTTCAGCCCCCAGCTATATTCTTCTTATGTCCTAGCTATTCTTCTTAAGCTACAAACTGTTATATGTATGTGTGTGTTTAGTTTGTGTGCCATATGTTGTCTTACATATCTAGGCCATACCCATCAACTCTCTCAATTTGGTGGGACAGTCCCATTTATTCCTCCGCCATCCCACTTTTTCAGCTGCATTTAAAATGTCTCTGTTTCTCTCGGTTCCTTTGATTTTCCCATTTTTTTTATCCTTGATTTACTTCAAATGCCGCAAATCAAACAAAAATGGTTTGTACTCAACACAAAAGAGGGAGAAGAGAGAAAGAACTTGAATATATGGTCACTTGGTCAGGCAAACACAACTTACTGAAGATGTTCCTAGCTTGTGTATTTTCCCTAATAGAAATAAGAATAAGCTGCAGCTCCAGTTGGATAAAAGAACTGATAACTCTAGATAATAAAAGATTACTGACATTAGAAGGATATGATTTAAATTATGGATGGTATGAGTACTTAATATATTAAAAATATTAATTGACTCTAATTTTATGAGTCACTTGCTAAGAAATACACTATACAGAGTATGGAAAAAGTACAAATCAAAAACCTACCAGTACTTAAAAATATCCTTCCATCCAGAGATGGGTGGAGATTGATGGCTCACCAATAAACAGGTATTAATTGGACAACAAAATGAAGCTCATCTAAAAAATCAAATCCAACAACAAGAGGGCATGCACATTTCATGGTTCCAATATAGACAACTACAAGAAAGATACCAAATGGAAAAGAAGATAGACATCAACTGGAAAGATAACGAAATATATAGTCTTTTTTCCAGTCGAAGGAAAAATATTATTAAAATTAGACACAGAAGTACATCTAATCAAAGATTCAATGGCCATAATACCCACCTAGACAAGTGGGAACAGATATGGAAAACAAAGATTAAATTCACAAGATATTATGGACTAAGATAATTTTTTACAGGATAATATATATATTGTACATGAAGCTGGAAAGATTAGCAAATATTGAACCATTTTTTAAAAAAAAGTTGTTGGACTGACATCAAAAAGAAAAAAACTTTTTACCATATGTGGTGGACATGTCCTAAAGCAAAAAAATAAATCTGGATTATAATTAATAAGCATATTGAAAACATCTTAAAAATTAAAGTACCACTAGAGCTAGAAGCCTTTCTGTTGGGATTACCAAATTCAACACTGCCAAAAAATTGTGATGTCCTTTCTATACATGGTAACTGCAGCAAGGATTGTTTATGCTTACTATTGAAAATAAGAAGACACTCCCATCCAAGATTTCTAGATTACAAAAATGTTAGATGTGTCAGAGATGGACAAACTGATGAGGCTTATACAATCTGAATGTAGTAAAATAAGAAAAGAAAATATTGGGGTCTTGTATCATTAAGGGAAAATTAGTAGTACAAGGATGTAGAAATAACAAGAAAAGAAAAAAAAAGTTAGTGACAAGAATAATAGGATCCCCAATTATATCCAAAGGATCCTGGAAAGTTAATCGACCAGAGACAAGAAGTTTTATGACAAAATAATATATATTTTTGATTATGAAGAAGACAGCAGAGACAAAATGGGAAGCATAATTTGGGACTTTCTATTTCTCTCTCTCAACTTTTCTGTGTTAAAATGCCATACGCTCTATTTTATATCCTTCTGTTTTAGATCAGAAAAGAAATGTTTTCTTTTTTTCTCCTTTCTTTTTTTTAACTTCATAGAAACCTTTTTTGTATTAGTTAACAATGGAAGAAGACCAAGATGTAGCCGCTGTTTTATATCTACTCTTGTACCCTTCCCCATTCTTCATACATTTGCAATAAAATTATATGGAAATAATAATAATAACAACAACAACAACAACAACAAACAGTGCATAAACTGTACTGGTTTATGCCAGAGCAAAGGCTCTGGCATAAACTAGTACAGGTGGTCCCAGTGATCATTGGCACACTGGGTGCTATGCCAAAAGATCTCAGCCGGCATTTGGAAGCAATAAACATTGACAAAATTACGATCTGTCAACAGCAAAAGGCCACCTTTCTTGGATCTGCGTGTATCAGTTGAAAATACATCATCACAGTCCTAAAAGCTTGGGAAGTGTTCAACTTGTGATTTTGTGATATGAAATCCAGCATATATATCTCATTTGCTATGACATACTGTGTTTTTGTGTCAGTAAAATAAAAATAAATGTTTATTTATTATCCACCTCTCCTTTTTGCTCAAGGCAGGTAATCATCATCATCATCATCAAACTTTATTTATATCCCATCCCATCTCCCCTTGAGGAGATATTTAAAACACAGTTAAAATGCAACCGTAAAAGCATATATTAAGACATACACATATTAAAATACCTGAGACAAAAGTGAAAACAAAATGAACATAGAGTGTGATTTAAAAGTCATAGTTAAAATTAGATGGGTAGGCCTGCAAGAAGAGATAGGTTTTGCATTGTATCTTAAATTCCAGCAGTTCATTTAGCTGCCAGAGCTGTTTTGGCAGATCATTGCACTGTCTTTGGGTGGCTGCTGAAAAGGTCCTCTGGATGACGGTCACAGAGACACAGAGACTTCCAGAGGATCTCAGTGTCCTAATAGCTTTCACCATTCTGACCACACTGATATTGCTTGGCCACACACGTCCTGATTTTCACATGTGAAATGTTGGAGTGTATGCTGAACAAGCCTGTGGCTGGGTGTCTCCCTCTCTTCATGGAACAGAGTGGAGATGAGGCAGCAAAACATCTTGGATTGATCCTGAGAGATAAATTAAAAATAAAATCTTAAAGTGATTTAAATGGAGGGGAGTATACTGGTTTAACCTGTTGCTCCCCTAAGAAAAGGACATGGGACAAAATTCTAATAAACTTGGTTCCCCCCTCTATATACTTGATATACTTACATATTCTTGTAGTCTTATATCCAAGCTATCAGCCAATGAAACTCTGACATATTAATAGCATCACTACGTTTACTTTCAAAATGTTTTTCTCTTAAGATTTATCCCAGTTGCTTTCTTCAATAGTGTAATACTTTTTCAAATCATGCAATTTTTAAGGGGAAAAGCAATATTTCACATCATCCAACATTTCCTTTTTGTAATTGTAAAGCAGATATTCAGAAGTATTATTTCACTTGTCCAAAAATCTACTCTCCCATAAAGCAATGACCAATCTCGATAAAATAGTGAAGAGTAGAGAAATCACACTGGCAATGAAGATCCGCATAGTTAAAGCAATGGTATTCCCCATAGTAACCTATGGATGGGAGAGCTGGACCATAAGGAAGGCTGAGTGAAGGAAGATAGATGCTTTTGAACTGTGGTGTTGGAGGAAAATTCTGAAAGTGCTTTGTACCGCAAGAAGATCCAACCAGTCCATACTTCAGGAAATAAAGCCCAACTGCTCACTGGAAGGAAGGATAATAGAGGCAAAGATGAAGTACTTTGGCCACATAATAAGAAGTCAGGTAAGCTTGGAGAAGAAAATGATGCTGGTGAAAATGGAAGGAAAAAGGAAGAGGGGCGGACCAAGCGCAAGATGGATGGACGGTATCCTTGAAGTGACTGGCTTGACTCTGAAGGAGCTGGGGGTGGTGATGGCTGACAGGGAGCTCTGGCATGTGCTGGTCCATGAGGTCATGAAGACTTGGAAGCAACTGAACGAATAAACAACAATACAACAACAACAACACAAAGTCTTTTGGAATCCATCCTTGAGATATGTGGACAGTCATAAAAATATACAGGTATACTTAACTGACAAAGCTTCTGACTTAGGCCCCTTCTACACTGCCATATAAAATCCAGATTATCTGCTTTGAACTGGATTATATGGCAGTGTAGACTCATATAATCAAAATCAGACAATGTGGATTATCAGCTTTGATCATCTGGATTATATGGCAATGTAGAAGGGGCCAAAGAGGCTCCTTTTTATAAAGTCTGTTAATGCCTGCTCAGCATTTCTTTTTTTAATAGCAGCGTCAGCATTGGAAGGATGGTATAGGAGGCCTAGAGAAACACATTTTTTGGATGTTGAGTTGGAGTATGTCTGCAATACAGTAACAATGCAATAAAGTTTGAGTTGGAGAAGATTTGGAGTCTACTCTGTCTAATCCTACTATAGTTGTGTGTACCTGTCTACCACAGGTAATATAACAATAGTGACAAAAAAGAGAGATAGAACATATAAGCCTAATATAAGATGCCCACACATGTTTTCCACCAAAATGAAATCATAAGAAAAGTGGAGATTGATAGGGAAGAAAAGATAATCTTTTCTAGATTTAGTTTGTTTTTCTTTACTTATGCAAGGCTCATGGGAGCTGGTTGTTCCTTTTCTAGGAACCCAGCCTTTCTATGCTGTTTATACATATGACACCATGCTTCTGTTAATTGGTTAAGTGAATGAACCCAGAGGATGCTCACTAATGCTTCCTCTTTATCCTGGAAAGAAGTGACGAGTGGAGTGCCATAAGCAGGGTTCCGTCCTGGGCACGGTCCTGTTCAACATCTTTATTATTGACTTAGATGAAGTGTTAGAAGGCATGGTCATCAAGTTTGCAGATGACACCAAATTGGGAGGGATAGCCAATACTCTAGAAGACAGGAGCAGAATTCAAAAGGATTTTAACAGATTAGAGAGATGATTGACCAAAACTAGAAAAATGAAGTTCAACAGTGACAAATGCACTCAGGAATTAAAAATGAAATGCAAAGATACAGAATGGGGGATGCCTGTCTTGTCAGCAGTACATGTGAAAAAGATCTTGGAGTCCTTGTAGACAACAAGTTAAACATGAGCCAACAATGTGATGCGGCAGCTTTAAAAAGCCAATGGGATTTTGCCCTGTATAAATAGGAGTATAGTGTCCAGATCCAAGGAAATCATGCTACCCCTCTATTCTGCCTTGGTTAGACCACATCTGGAATACTTTGTCCAACTGCAATTGAAGGGAGATGTTGACAAGCTGGAATGTGTCCAGAAGAGTATGGCTAAAATAATCAAGGGTCTGGAGAACAAGCCCTATGAGGAACAGCTTAAAGAGCTGGGCATGTGTAGCCTGCAGAAGAGAAGGCTGAGAGGAGACATGGTCCGCCCCAGGAGGCTTATGGATCCGAATGGATTCCTGACAGCTCTTGGGGATTTTCCCGCCACCTCGGTAGGTGACCATGTCGAGGCCTTGGTCGCTCTCTGGAATGGGGAGATGACCAGGGCAATTGACAGGATCGCTCCGGAACGTCCCCTCTCAAGTAACCGAGCTAAACCAGCTCCTTGGTTCACTGAGGAGCTGGCAGCGATGAAGCGAAGGAAGAGGGAACTAGAGAGCGTGTGGCGCTCGGACCCAAGCGAGCCAAATCGAGCACGGTTTGTGTCCTTTTTAAGGGCATATGCCGCGGCAATAAAAGCCGCAAAGAAAACTTTCTTTGCGGCTACTATTGCGTCTGCAAAAAACCGTCCGGCGGAGTTGTTTCGGATTGTCAGAGGTCTTTTAACTCCCCCTACCTCAGGTGGAAGCCCTGACAACTCGGACACGCGCTGTGAAGCATTTGCTCGGTTCTTTGCAGACAAAGTCGCTTTGATCCGTTCTGGACTGGACGCCACATTAAATGCAGTCTCTGTGGATGTGACACAAGCACCTGCTTGTCCTATTTTGATGGATTCTTTTCAGTTTGTGAAACCTGAGGATGTGGACAAGATACTTGGAGGAATGAGGCCTACCACGTCCATCCTAGACCCCTGCCCATCCTGGCTTCTGAAAGAGGCCAGAGGGGGATTGGCTGAGTGGGTAACGGTGGTGGTTAATGCCTCCCTTCGGGAAGGCACGATTCCAGCGAGCCTAAAACAGGCTATTATAAAGCCGCTGTTGAAGAAACCATCACTGGACCCCACTAAATTTGACAACTTTCGGCCTGTTTCCAATCTTCCCTTCTTGGGCAAAGTCATGGAAAGCGTGGTGGCCTCACAACTCCAGGTATTCTTGAGAGACACGGATTATCTGGATCCGGCACAGTCTGGCTTCAGACCGGGACATGGTACCGAGACGGTCTTGGTCGCCTTAGTGGATGATCTCCGCCGGGAGCTAGACAGGGGGAGTGTGTCCCTGTTGGTGCTTCTGGACCTCTCAGCGGCCTTCGATACCGTCGACCACGGTATTCTTCTGGGTCGCCTTGCAGAGATGGGCCTTGGGGGCACCGCTTTGCGGTGGCTCCAGTCATTTCTGGAGGGTCGTACCCAGAAGGTGTTATTGGGGGACTCCTGTTCAACACCACAGCCTTTGACCTGTGGTGTTCCTCAGGGCTCCATACTGTCCCCCATGCTGTTTAACATCTACATGAAGCCGCTGGGTGAGATCATCCGGAGTTTCGGGGTGCGGTGTCGCCTGTACGCAGATGACGTCCAACTCTGTCACTCCTTCCCACCTGCTACTAAGGAGGCTGTCGAAGTCCTGAACCGGTGCCTGGCCGCTGTGACGGTCTGGATGAGGGCGAACAAACTGAAATTAAATCCAGACAAGACAGAGGTACTCCTGGTCAGTCGCAAGGCCGAACAGGGTATAGGGTTACAGCCTGTGCTGGACGGGGTCGCACTCCCCTTGAAGGCGCAGGTTCGCAGCTTGAGTGTGACCCTGGACTCATCGCTGAGCCTGGATCCCCAGGTTTCAGCGGTGACCAGGGGAGCATTTGCACAGCTTCGGCTCGTGCGCCAGCTGCGCCCGTATCTTGGGAAGTCTGACTTGGCCACGGTGGTACACGCTTTGGTCACATCCCGCCTTGACTACTGCAACGCTCTCTACGTGGGGCTGCCCTTGAAGACGGCCCGGAAGCTCCAGCTAGTCCAGCGCGCGGCAGCCATGTTGTTAACCGGAGCGGGACGCAGGGAGCGCACAACGCCCTTGCTGTCCCAGCTCCACTGGCTGCCGATCAGCTACCGGGCCCAATTCAAGGTGCTGGTGCTAACCTACAAAGCCCTAAACGGTTCCGGCCCAAAATACCTTGAGTACCGCATCTCGGCCTATGAGCCCACGAGGACCTTGAGATCATCCGGGGAGGCCCTTCTCTCGGTCCCGCCTGCCTCACAGGCACGCTTGGCGGGGACTAGAGAGCGGGCCTTCTCGGTGGTGGCCCCCCGGCTGTGGAACTCCCTCCCTGCTGAAATTAGACAGGCGTCTTCCCTCATGGCCTTCCGCAAGGGCCTGAAAACCTGGCTCTTCGAAAAGGCCTTCAATTAAGTGCTATGCTTTGGAATGACCACCGGAATGGACTATGACTACGAGATTGATTATGACCCAAACAAGACGAAGCGGATTTTTAGTTTAATTAGCTGTGTGTTAGTAAGATGTGTGTTATGGCCCTGAATTTACTGTAACTGTTGTCTTTATGTTCTATGTTCTGTACACCGCCACGAGTCGCCTTCGGGCTGAGAGTGGCGGTTAACAAGTGCAAATAATAAATAAATAAATAAATAAATAATAAATGATGAGGGCCATGTATAAAAATGTGAGGGGAAGTCATAGGGAGGAGGGAGCAGGCTTGTTTTCTGCTGCCCTGGAGCAGAATGAGGATGAGGAACAATGGCTTCAAACTACAGGAAAGGAGATTCCACTGAACATGAGGAAGAACTTCATGTGAGAGCTGTTCAGCAATGGAACTCTCTGCCCTGGAGTGTGGTGGAGGCTGCTTCTGTGGAGGCTTTTCAACAGAGGCTCAGTCGAGGGTGCTTTGAATACAATTTTCCTGATTCTTGCCAGTGGGTTGGACTGGATGGCCCATGAGATCTCTTCCAGCTCTATGATTCTATGATCCTATGATTCTAAGGAGTGCCTAGGAATATATTTACTTTGTTTACTGATGTATACATGAAGTAAAAGTTCTTGCTCCATCAATGTTTTTTTTAAATCAGATATTTGATTTCCTTGGTTTATTACTAATTCTGTGGCATATTATGGTTTGCCCCATATTGCCCGGCAGAGGGAGATTGGTTCTGTTTCCTTCCTTTTGTCACAGTACAATGTGTCAGTTTGTTGTCATTGGCTTTCAGGTTATGTACGACTTATGGTGATCCCAAGGCAATCCTATCAGGGGATTTTCGTGGCAAGATTTGTTCAGAGGGAATTTGCTTTCCTTCCTGTGAAGCTGAGAGAGTGTGCCTTGCCCAAACGCACCCAGAGGGTTTGTATGTATAAACAGGGATTCAAACCCTGGTCTCCAGAGTCGAAGTCCAACACTCCAACCACTATACCGTATTAGGTCTCTGTTGTTGGTATGCTTTTTGTCCCAAGTTTGAACAAGCAGCAACAGCAAAGGCAAGCACAGAGATGCCAAAAGCTGAAAATGATACGGAGGCTTCAGTTTCCCTGGAGGAGATAAGAACAGACAAAAGATGGGGGCATTTGTAACACTAGTAAGCATTCTGCCAATGTAAAAATTATATTTCTTCACACAACGGAAGCCAATTTAAGCTGTGTGAAAACACCATACTCTCATTTGGATACATTTAAAATCTGTGATCAGGGAATAAACCAAGGGAATTAAATGTCTGATATAAGAAATGGGAAAGGGGAGGGGAAAATAATCCTATTCACTGGGTTGTTGTAGGTTTTTCGAGCTATATGGCCATGTTCTAGAAGCATTCTCTCCTAACGTTTTGCCTGCATCTATGGCAAGCATCCTCAGGGGTTGTGAGGTCTTTTGCTAGGGTATAAGCCCCTGTGACTATAGTAAAATATTTTTCTGGATAAGCATCCAGAGCCCCAGCCATTTAACAGCTTGTTTTCAATGATTACATGTTCTTGGCAAGCTATTTATTTATTTTTACATGTGTATGTAAGGCGCCTTGCTTCCACAAAGGATATGTTTCCAGCCAGACAGCACTTACCTAAAACTGAAGTTATAACCGACAGCCATTAAATTAACTTACTTCCAGTTGCAGCATTTCACAAAGTTGCTTTGGACGACTTAGGCCCCTTCCACACAGCTGTATAAAATCCACATTGAACTGGATTATCTGGTAGTGTGGACTCAATCCAGTTCAAAGCAGATAATTTGGATTATCTATCTTGATATTCTGGGTTATGTGGCTATGTGGAAGGGCCCTTAGCGATTCTTAGAGAAGCATCCTCTGTAGGCATTGGCTAGATCTTCCAAAGCAAAGTTATGAAAACTTTTGGAGGAACGATACCTCAGAATCACCTGAAAACAAATTCTGAGAAAAAAACCTGTGGTTATGGGTCCTCACTATTTTCCATCTTTCTAGCAATTAGCTCAAGGCAGCTTATATGATGCTCTTCCTCTTCCCACTCTGTCCTTACAACAATCCTGAGTGGTAGGACAAGCCAAGAGATCATGATTGGTCCACTATCAATAATAATAATATAATAATAAAACTTTATTTATACCCCGCCACCATCTCCCCAGGGGGACTTGGGGCAGCTTACATGAGGCCAAGCCCAACAACACATCAATAAAAACAACAAGCAATAAGCAAATAAACAATACAATTAATATAACTCACATATAGGCAAAACACATAGAGATTTAAAAACCTATGGCGGGGCCAAATGTAGTAGTTAAAACTTTAAAAATAAATGCTGGACATTAACAGAGGTAGGATGTATCTAGTAGGAGAGTTTTAAATGAGAAGTAGGGGGAGCAGTCCAACAGGTAATTAAAGTGCTTCTCAGGATATTTTGCAGGGGATTGTGTCCTTTATTCAGGGAAGGCACACTGGAACAGCCACATTTTCAGGCTCCTCCTAAAGACTGCCAATGTGGGGGCTTGTCTGATATCCTTGGGGAGTGAGTTCCAGAGTCGGGGGGCCACCATAGAGAAGGTCCCTTCCCTTGTCCACACCAATCGCGCCTGCAAAGGAGTTGGGAGCGAGAGCAGGGCCTCTCCAGGTGATTGAAGGGATCGCGTGGGTTCGTACACAGAAATGTGGTCACACAGATAGGCGGGTCCCAAACTGTTCAGGGCTTTGTAGGTAAGAACCTGCACCTTGAATTGGGACCGGAAAATGAACGACACCCAATGGAGCTTCTTAAACAGGGGGGTTGACCGCTCCCTGTAAGTCGCTCCAGTTAGTAACCTGGCTGCTGCCCATTGGACCAGTTGAAATTGCTGAGCTGTCTTCAAGGGCAGCCCCACGTAGAGTGCATTACAGTAATCCAATCTGGAGGTGACTAAGGCGTGGAGCACCCTGGCCAAATCCAATTTCATGAGGTACGGCTGCAGCTGGCGCACGAGTCTTAATTGTGCGAAGGCCCTCCCACCCACCGCTGATGCCTGGGCTTCAAGCGTTAGCGATGAGTCTATGAGGACACCCAAGCTGCAGACCTGAGCCTTCAGGGGGAGTGCAACCCCATCAAGCACAGGTTGCCACTCTATACCCCGATCGGCTTATGATTGACCAGGAGGACCTCTGTCTTGTCAGGATTTATCCTCAGCTTATTCATCCTCATCCAGACAGCCACAGCGGCCAGGCACTCACTGAACAGCATGGCTTAGTGAGGACTAGAACCTGGAAAACCCAAGTTCAGCTTCAACACACTATCCACTAAACCAGGCATCCTCAAACTGGGCCCTCCAGCTGTTTGGGCCTTCAATTCCCAGAATTCCTGACAATTGAACAAGCTTGTTAGGTCTTTTGGTTGTTGGGGTCCCAAAGAGTTGGAGGGCCGCAGTTTTAGGATGCCTGCACTACACTATGCTACACCATTCTATTGCATTTTTAAAGTATGAGAAATGTTATTGAATTAGTTTAAGCTGAAGTTGGCATATGAAGACATTTGAGTTTCAAAAAATTCTGCATTTGACAGGAAGACATTACCAAAACCAGAAGCTTACGTAATCCTATACAAAGCTATGTTGGGTGAAAAATCTATGTCTAGATGTGCTCTGCACCATTAATTGAGGTGCTAAAAATGACATTTTAGTAGAAATAGCTCATGCACCTGCTGAATGCCCCTCTTGTACATTGCTATGAACCATGGAGGACAAAGCCATGTCCTCTTTTGTATCTGGCCAACAGAATTATTTAATTTAAACCAGAACACATTGGAAGTTCTTGCTGGAATTCATTTTCGGTGCCAGAACGCAGTCCTGGAACAAGCGAAGAAATAACACAGGAAGAGCTTCTAAGGATATTCAGCATGTCCCCTTCCCAAATAATAACCAAGTAAACATAACTGGTGTCCAGACATCTAGAGCTGCCAAGTAAGGCAACCAGGTTAGAGAAAGACCATTCAGAGAAGTTTTGAAACCTGGCTCTTGTATGTATACAGAATTAATTATAGACAATACAAAATGTTCTGCTTCATCTTTGGTGAGGGAATTGTAAAGTCTCCCAGATGTTGTTGGACTACGTGTTTCATCAGCACTAGACAACACAGCAAGGGTGGGGGATGTTGGGACTTGTAATGAATCAGCATCTGAAGGTTGTTTCATTCCCACTTGTGGGCTAAAAGCCAACATATACCCTTAAGATAAAGTAGAAACTACATAGCCCCGAAGATTCCCATTCTCTGTCCATATGCAGTGGGGCACTTGTCAAGTGAGTCAAGTGCCCCACTCCATATGGACATGAGTCATGAGCCAACAATGTGATGCTGCAGCAAAAACAGCCAACGGGATTTTGGCCTGCATCAATAGGAGTATAGTGTCTAGATCCAGGGAAGTCATGTCACCCCTCTATTCAGCTTTGGCCGGACCACATCTGGAATAGTGTGTCCAATTCTGGGCACCACAATTGAAGGGAGATGTTGGCAAGCTGAAATGTGCCCAGAGGAGGGTGCCTAAAATGATCAAGGGTCTGGAGAACAAACCCTATGAGGAGTGGCTTAAAGAGCCAAGCATGTTTAGCCAGGAGAAGGCTGAGAGGAGACACGATGGCCATGTATAAATATGTGGGAGGAAGTCTTAGGGAGGACGGAGCAAGCTTGTTTCCTGCTGACCTGGAGACTAGAACGCGGAACAATGGCTTCAAACTACAAGAAAGGAGATTCCACCTGAATATTAGGAAGAACTTCTTGACTTTGAGAGCTGTTCAGCAGTGGAACTCTCTGCCCCGGAGTGTGGTGGAGGTTCCTTATTTGGAGCCTTTTAAACAGAGGCTGGATGGCCATCTGTCAGGGGTGCTTTGAATGCGATTTTCCTGCTTCTTGGCAGGGGGTTGGACTGGATGGCCCACAAGGTCTCTTCCAACTCTATGATTTTATGATTCTGAGTTTCAGTTACGCATTACGATCCCATAGAAACCACCCCAAAGAGTTGGGTTGGTCTGTACTAGCAAAGGATTTCTAACCTCTTCTCCACCAATCAGCAGCTACTTTGTAAAGTCAATAGAGTCATAACTGCGTATGGGAGATGCAAAGCCATGTCCCAATACTTTGTGTTACATCAGAGGCAACTACTATATATTATTACTGGGACAGCCCATTTTTCTTCCAGCTCTGGTGAAGACGGCAGCTAAGTAACAGAGGATGGCAGGAGGAACTGTTGTCCTTGTCAATTATAAAATCCCAATGCTCTGACCCTGTGAGCCCAGGATCATCTACCACAAGTGACTTTTCAAGCAGAACAAAAAGCTATCAGGTAATATTAGCATGAAATAAATGTAGTGGCTCAAATCAGTGACCTGGTCACAAAACCCCATTGTCTACTGACCATTTCTGAACGTAATTTAATGTGTTGGCTATACAGTAGCCCCAACAAATTTGCAGTTTTGACTTTTGCTGATTTGATCTAGGAATTTTGGGGTCCTCTGGTGTGACTTTGACAAGCTGAAATGTGTCCAGAGGAGGGCGAGTCAAATGATCAAGGGTCTGGGGAACAAGCCCTATGAGGAGTGGCTTAAAGAGCTGGACATGTTTAGTCTGAAGAAGAAAAGGCTGAGAGGAGACATGATAGCCATGTATAAATATGTGAGAGGAAGTCATAGGGAGGAGGGAGCAAACTTCCGCTGCCCTAGAGACTAGGATGCAGAACAATGTCTTCAATCTACAAGACAGGAGATTCCATCTGAACATTAGGAAGAACTTCCTGACTGTGAGAGCTGTTCAGCAGTGGAACTCTCTGCCCCAGAAGCTACTAGAAGCTCCTTCTTTGGAAGCTTTTAAACAGAGGATGGATGGCCATCTGTAGGGGCTGCTTTGAATGTGATTTTCCTGTTTCTTGGCAGGGGGTTGGACTGGATGATCCATGAGGTCTCTTCCAACTCTATGATTATGGAATGTGATGTTTTTAAACGATTGCTTGTGGTATTATTGTTGGAAACTGGCCTGAGTCCCTCCATGGAGGTGAGAAGACTGGTATACAAAAGTTCTAAATAAATAATAAATAAATAAATTCTATGATTCTGTAACTTTATGGTTAACTTCCTCCAATAATGCTGGAGGACCTAAAAATTTCTAAACACAACACCTCTAGGAATATCTAGGTCCTCCAATTTGTTGTAGGTTTTTTGGGTTGTATGGCCATGCTCTAGGAGCATTCTCTCCTGATTTTTTTTTTGTCGTGTCAGGAGAGACTTGAGAAACTGCAAGTCGCTTCTGGTGTGAGAGAATTGGCTGTCTGCAAGGACGTTGCCCAGGGGACGCCTGGATGATTTGATGTTTTTATCATCCTTGTGGGAGGCTTCTCTCATGTCCCCGCATGAGGAGCTGGAGCTGATAGAGGGAGCTCATCTGCCTCTCCCCGGATTTGAACCTGCAATCTGTCGGTCTTCAGTCCTGCAAGCACAGGGGTTTAACCCACTGTGCCACCGAGGGCTCCTCATTCTCTCCTGATGATGCTTGCCACAGATGCAGGCAAAATGTCAGGAGAGAATGCTTCTAGAACATGGCCATACAACCTGAAAAATCTACAACAATCCAGTGATTCTGGCCATGAAAGCCGCCGACAATACAGA
The DNA here is from genome assembly GCF_037176765.1 of Anolis sagrei. Lineage (NCBI taxonomy): Eukaryota > Metazoa > Chordata > Lepidosauria > Squamata > Anolidae > Anolis > Anolis sagrei. The sequence goes on along the minus strand of NC_090026.1, from coordinate 39,600,214 downwards.
TCTCTCTCTCCCCCTCTGCTTCTAACTACTTTCAGATGATCTCCAACACATTCATTTGCTGCATTTTCTTAGTGATGTATGCAAGTATGTGTCGTCTACCTCACACTTGCATATGCATTTTGTTGCTGTATTCTCTTTCTCCCTCTGCAACTTCCAAAGGCTCCGTCAGGACTCACTCATCTGTGTTGCTGGGATGATGCCTGCTCTCCCTGCCATTCCATTGCTGGTGGAAAGTTGAGGGAATCAGAAAAGTATCTGGTTCTGGCCTCATAGCCAAATGCAGATCAATGACATAATCTGCTAAAATCTCTAGAGGAACCTGGCAGATCTCAGAAGATGATGAATCTGTGTATGAGGACACAGCCAGATGCTTCTATGACACAGATATACACCAGCAATGGAAAAGCTATCACAGTGCAATGGTGAGTCCTGGATTCATTAAAGGGATGCTGTAGTAGAATTTTGCATGCAGAATTCTTATGCTGCCACTGAACTTATTGGCCATATGTATGGGAGATACATCTCCTAAGTATTTTATTGCGCAGATTTGGGTCATTTCTGACTGTCTACTTTAAGTCAAAATGTATTGCAGGGTTTTCTTGGCAAGGTTTGTTTAGAGCAGGCTTGAGCAAACTTTGACCCTCTGGGTATTTTGGAGTCCCATAATTCCTAACAGCCAGATTAGAAGGATTTTGCCTTTAACTTCCTCTGAGGCTGAGAGAGTGTGACTTTCCTGAGATTACTCGGTGGGTATCCATGGTTGAGTGGAGATTTAAACTTTAGTCTCCCATGAATCCAAGGGTACAGCTACATTGTAGAATTAATACTGTTTGACAGCACTTTCGCTCCCATGATCACAATGCAATTGAATCCTGGGATTTGTAGTTTGGCAAGACACCAGCACTCTTTGACAGAGAAAGCTACAGACCAGGGGTCCTCAAACTAAGGCCCGGGGGCCGGATACGGCCCTCCAAGGTCATTTACCCGGCCCTTGCTCAGGGTCAACCTAATTTATTTTATTATTTATTTACCATATTCGTATACCTAAGTCTGTAATGACTTGAAGACACACAACAACAACAACAAGAACAACAAGAACAACACTATCTCATCAGCCAAAAGCAGGCCCACATTTCCCATTGAAATACTTATAAGTTTATATTTGTTTAAATTGTTCTTCATTTTAATTATTGTATTGTTTTTAAGTGTTTTTTGCACTACAAATAAGATATGTGTAGTGTGCATAGGAATTCATGCATGCTTTTTTTCAAATTATAATTTGGCCCTCCAACAGTTTGAGGGACTGTGACCTGGCCCTCTGCTTAAAAAGTTTGAGGACCCCTGCTACAGACCCTTTGAAACTGCAATTCCCATGATTCCCTAACATGGCAGTTAATGTGATGTCAAACTGCATTAAATATATAGTGCAGGTGCATCCCCAGTGGAAGGATTCTGGGAGGCGTAGTTAAAAAAGAACTAATTTCCCCAGCCTCCAGCTAAGGGTGAATGCACACTGTAGAATTAATGCAGTTTGACACCACTTTAGCTGCCACGGAAGCATGGGAGCTGCAGTTTTGCATGCTATTTCTCTTTCCAAAAGTGCTAGTTTCTCAGCAAATGGCAGTTTTCAGAATTCAATAGGATTGAACCATATAAGTTAAAGTAGTGTCAAACTGCATTGAATCTAGATGTACCCAAAGAATGGTGCCTCCATAGTTAAGCACAGTCTATCTGTGGGTGCCAGATACTGATTCAGAGGGAGCGCAGCGGAGCGCAACGGAGCGCAACTTAAACTGCCATGTTTCAGTGCTGGGAGTTGTAGCTTGGCGAGGCACTGCCATTCTTTGTCAGAAAAGACAAAAGACCTTGTAAAACCACAACTCCCAGGATCCACAGCATTGAGCCAAGGAAATTCAAGTGGTGTCAGTCTCCATTAATTCTAAAGTGGAGCTGCACTCATCACACTAAAGAATGAATCCTCTTTCTGATTGCTGCCTACTACAGAATTCTGGGGTTTGTAGATTAGGGAGGAGCCTTTAACAGCCTCACTCAACTACAAACCTCAGAATTCTGCACGAGGCAGAAACTAAAATGATCAAGGGTCTGGACTTTTGACATAAGTAATGCAGATATCTCCCTTAAATTGTAGTGCCTAGAAGCAGATTACGCCTGGAATACTGTGTCCAATTCTGGGCACCGCAGTTTAAGGGAGATGTTAAATACGTCCAGAGGAGGGCGACTAAAATGATCATGGGTTGGAATAACAAACCCTATGAGGAGTGGCTTAAAGACCTGGGCATGTTTAGCCTGAAGAAGAGAAGACTGAGAGGAGACATGATGGCCATGTACAAATATGTGAGAGGAAATCATAGGGAGGAGGGAGCTGCTCTGGAGACTAGGGCGCGGAACAATGGCTTCAAACTACAAGAAAGGAGATTCCACCTGAACATTAGGAAGAACTTCCTGCTGTGAGAGCTGTTCAGCAGTGGAACTCTCTGTCCCGGAGTGTGGTGGAGGCTTTTAAACAGAGGCTGGATGGTCATCTGTCGGGGGTGCTTTGAATGCGACTTTCCTGCTTCTTGGCAGGGGGTTGGACTGGATGGCCCACTTCATCTCTAGTGTGATGAAGTAGTCAGAGTGAGCTCTGAGCCTTTGATCCTGCACTGCTCTCTGTCATATAATCCAGTTCAATTCAGTTAATCTGCATTCTGAAACTGCATTATCTGGTATTATAGATGGGGCCGAGTCCCTAGTGAAGGAGCTGAGCTTTTGCAGTGGAAGGAAAAAATTACAAACTCCAAAGCTGGTTGCCTTTGGGTGCATCTACACATAGAACGAATGCAGTTTGACACTACTTCAATTTCCTTGGCTATGGTCATAGAACCATGGCAGTGCCAGTTTCACAATGTTTTGAGCCTTCTTTGCCAAAGAGTGCTGGTGCTCAACAAACTGCAACCCTTATGATTCCATAGCCTTGAGCCAGAGCTGTTCAAGTAGTGTCAAACTGCATGCATCCTACGGTGGAGATGCAGCCTTTGGCAGCAATCGCCTTCCTTCCCCTTTGCAAGTCAGTCTTCTGCGCCTTCCTTCCTTCCTCAGGGCAAATAAGGTCTCCTTTTCTCAGCCTTGGGGCAAAGCCTGGCTCAGTGGCCGCAGCTCGGTCTGTTTTCTCCTCCGCCTCTCCCTCCAGCCTTGGAGGTGTGGCCAGCTCAGAGTGGTATAAAGTCCAAAGCATGAGCTGCTCTCGCCTTCAGTGCAGAGTCCCCTTTGCTGGAAACTAGGCAGGCTTTTATCCCCCCTGCTCTTCTTTGCCAGCCACTTCAAGAGGCATTCTCACATCTTCCTGGCCTCTGCTGTCCAGCTCTCAGGACCCAATCTAACTTGTTTAAGCCTTGCCCTGCCATGCCCTCGGGAAGTGTGCACATCACTTTGCTTCTCCTGGCCCAAGTGGGCTTGTCGCTCAGCCTGGAGGCCATCCAGTGCCCACCTTGCTCCGAGGAGAAGCTGGCCCGATGCAGGGCACCTTCGGGATGCGAGGAGCTGGTCCAAGAGCCCGGCTGTGGCTGCTGTGCCACTTGCGCCCTGGCGAAAGGCATGCTTTGTGGGGTCTACACCCCGCGATGTGGGTCTGGTCTGCGGTGTTACCCACCACGGGGCATGGAGAAGCCCTTGCATACGCTTATGCATGGCCAAGGGGTGTGCATGGAGCTGGCAGAAGTGGAAGCCATCCAGGAGAGCATCCAGTCCACAGGTAAGAGGACACCTGGCAAGTGGGCACATCGCCTGGCATAAAAGTTTCCTTCTTTGTACAGAACACCTTTTGGTACTGTATGTTCCAGATGTGGAAAAGGGCCTGTCTGGGGATTATTTTAATTATTTTCTGGGTAACGTGTGCAATAGACAGTTTTCAGGTAGCTAACTCTGAAAACCTATTGGGAGAAGCATCCCTGTTGATTTCAGTCTGACAAGAAAGTGGCACCATATCAGCATTGGTGCCAATTGACCTAAGCTGCCAGAATGGACTTCTGATAGATCTCTCAAGGGAGAGCTTTGTATTGTTCTTTTGGGGTAATAACATCATTCTGTGATGCCACCACGAGCACACAAATAGGTTGTCCACAGGTTTCGCTTTGGCACATAGTCATAATTAGTGCTAAGGACTTGCAGATTGTCCTTAGCATCTTTTGCATTGTCTTCTGTGGCAAGGACAGTTCACCTGTGCAGGTATGTGGGCAGTGCAAGACAAATGCGAAAGATAAGAATCGGATATCCTTCTCCAACTTTGCAGCACCTAAGTTAGTATGCGTTGAAGGTGTAGCAGGAAGAATCCAATCCATTTCACAGCACCATTCCAATTCCCATCCTACTTACCTTTACTGGGAGGAAACTTCATTCAAGTTTATTTATTTCTCAACAGGCACATAAAAGATATTGCTGTCAGTGACCTATACTTTAGTCTGCAGTACTATGCACATTGGAGCCCTCGGTGGCGCAGTGGGTTAAACTGCTGAGCTGCTAAACTTGTTGACCAAAAGGTCGCAGGTTTGAATCCGGGGAGCAGTGTGTGGTCCCTCTGTCAGCCCCAGTTTCTGCCAACCTAGCAGTTAGAAAACATGCAAATGTGAGTAGATCAATAGGTACTGCTCCGGCGGGAAGGTAACGGTGCTCCATGCAGTCATGCCGGCCATATGACCTTAGAGGCGTCTTTGGCTTAGAAATGGAGATGAGCACCAACCCCCAGAGTCGGACATGACTGGACTTAATGTCAGGGGAAAACCTTTACCTTTACCTACTATGCACATTATCTGAAAATAAGTCTAATTGAATTTGGTGGACTATACTTCTGAATGAAAATGCATAGGATTGTTCTGCATACTTCCTGCTTTGTTATAATAACAAAAGGGAAAGCTGAAAGTGACAGTGGAAAGGCTGAAAGCGACAATGGGAATATTTGCTTTGCAGAAGGAGATCTTGAGGACCTGCGATTTTCCAGTTCCAAAATACCACCTATTTACAATTTATAGCAGGGATTTTCAAAACCAAACTCTTATCCTGAGAGCCTTGAAGATTATGATTTCTCATAATAACTGGAAATCATAGTTATTGGTAGCCCTCTGCTATCTCCTAAGTATTTATACATCTGAGGGTGCATCTACATTGTAGAATGAATGCGGTTTGACACCATTCTAACTGCCATGGCTAAATGCTGTGGAATTGGTGATATCAAAATACATGATTTCTAAAATGTAGGTGCATCCAGATAAGCAATTATTCATTACAGAGCTGCAATAATTCAACAGGAAGTAGATGGATATGGCTTTCAAATACCTCCAATCTGGAATGTGTCCAGAGGAGCGTGACTAAAATGATCAAGGGTCTGGAGACCAAGCCCTATGAGGAGCGGCTTAAAGAGCTGGCCATGTTTAGCCTGAAGAAGAGAAGGCTGAGAGGAGACATGATAGCCATGTATAAATATGTGAGAGGAAGTCATAAGGAGGAGGGAGCGAACTTGTTTTCTGCTGCCCTAGAGACTAGGACGCGGAGCAATGGCTTCAAACTACAAGAAAGGAGATTCCATCTGAACATGAGGAAGAACTTCCTGACTGAGAGAGCTGTTCAGCAGTGGAACTCTCTGCCCTGGAGTGTGGTAGAGGCTCCTTCTTTGGAAGCTTTTAAACAGAGGCTGAATGGCCATCTGTCAGGGGTGCTTTGAATATAATTTTCCTGCTTCTTGGCAGCAGGTTGGACTGGATGGCCCATGAGGTTTCTTCCAACTCTATGATTCTATGATTCCCCATGGAACAAAATTATCCTTTATAGGCTGTATCTGCACTATACAAACATGGCACATTGATGCCACTTTAGTTGCCATGGCTTCATCCAATGGCTTCTGAGATCTATAGTTTGTTGAAATGCTGAGGATTCTCTGCTGTAGGTTAGGGTATTATAATAGAGCTCTCTAGACAGAAATTATACATAGCCCACCAAACTATAGGTCCCAGGACACTATAAAACTGAGCTGCATCTGTTCCATTGGTATCAAAGTGCTGTAATTGAGCAATGCAGATGTACCAATAGATATACACAATTTTTATTTCATGTTACCATTGTTTAAAATAGTTGCCATCCTCAGGCTCTGCACTTGTCTCAAACACAGGTTTAGTGTCTTTCTTCACTCAAATGCATTTAATGAGAGGGTAGACTTTTCTGATCCTCTTGTAAATTCCATTCTTCAAAATCCGTAACCGAAAAGCTGTTGGAAGTGCAAGAGATATAATTAATCATCCCCACTGAGTTATGATAAGTATGCGTTCTAACGGCGCACACATTTCCCTGCCCGTTTTCTGTGAATTAAATAAATCCAAGATAATTATGGCTCTTGGGGTGCTAAGTCTCTAATGTACGTCCGCATCTGTGTTATGCCCACAAGGTTGCATTAGGAAGGAATGCCCTTAAAAACCCTTTCACCTCTTTTCTGCAGAGTTGCTAAGACTTTGTCCTCTAAACATTGACATAGTTATTATTTTAAACTACAGCTCCCAGAATCCTCTGTGTTTTCTGAGGGAATCTGTGTAACTGTATTTCCAGAAAGTAACTTTCCTGAGCTCTTTTGCACAGCCTCCGCTGCACTCCTGACAGCTTCGTGACAGACAGAAATGCAACAGATGAAGCTCTTGTGTGCTGACCGCTCCCCGTGGCCATGGTATTTCCATGCTCAGGGCAGAGGAAGGAATGTCTCCTGGAATTTCTGCCTGCCACGCTACTCTTCAAGGCACTCAAGTGCTGCCAGAGAAAAATGTGGCAGACCCACCCTTTTTAACTACCCTCCCTGTGAGTGTGAGGCCCCCTCGCTCACACGATTCAGGTGTATGAGAGCAGAGCTGGGGGTGGGAAGTAACATATTTGCATTCCAGTGCACAGAATCAGACATGCTGGCTGGGGGATTCTGGGAGCTGTAGTTCAGAAGTAAGTTTCTCAAGCTCAGTGCTGAGGGAGATATACAGGCGGACATGCAAATGGCATAGCTGGGTAGGTAAAGGCTTTTCCCTGACATTAAGTCCAGTAGTGCCTGACTTTGGGGACTGGTGCTCGTCTCCATTTCTATGCTGAAGAGCCAGCATTGTCCGTAGACACCTCCAAGGTCATGTGGTCAGCATGACTTCATGGAGCACCCTTACCTTCCCGCTGGAGTGGTACCTATTGATCTACTCACATTTGCATGTTTTCAAACTGCTACGTTGGCAGAAGCTGGTAGCCTTCTTTAACCTGGCTCCCTCCAGACGTATTGAACATGGTTTTTCATCATCCTCAGCTAACATACCGATGGGATATGTAGTTTAATATCTGGAAGTAACTAGATACAGGAAGGCTGTTGGAGTGGAAAAGGCTGTTGGAGTGGAAAAGGTATAAGCTTCTTTGTTTTTAATAGGCATTTGAGCAGATGCACTTGGCATTTTGAGCAGAAGAAAGTGTTGAAATCTCTTCCTTTTCATGACTGTTAAAAGCAATTTGGACATGTGTTGCAACTGTAGATCATGGCCTCCTGACAAACCCTCTTGAAATGTGGGTGGTGAGATGTAAGCAGCCTTTGGTCATGACTGATCAGTGCCTCTGACTTGGAAGATCTGGGGGCTGACAAGGTCACACACATTCCCAGTTTCCACAGCACAGAACTACATACTGAAATGAAAGCGAGGATGATGTTGGAAAGAAAGAGGTTGCCATGATCTCTCTTTCTGTACGAATGCACTTTGGACGAAACCCAATATGGGAATAATGGGTCTCTCTAGATGTAACTCTCAGCATTATTCATTATTAGCTATATGGGCTAAGCTCAACAGCATTTAGAGAGGCATGTGGGTCTCACTTCTGGACTAAAATGAAATTTAGTCTCAGTGTGAATAGGCCCACTGAAATGAAAGGGATTTGTAGAGGGCCATGGTGGCACAGTGGGTTAAACCGCAAAGCTGCAGAACTTGCTGACTGGAAGGTCAGCGATTTAAATCCGTGGAACAGGGTGAGCTCCTGTTGCTAGCCCCAGCTTCTTATAACCTAGCAGTTTGAAAACATGCAAATGTGAGTAGATCAATAGCTACCAAGGTAACGGCGCTCCATGCAATTGTGGCAGCACGTGACCTTGGAGGTGTCTATGGACAACACCAGCTCTTCAGCTTAGAAATTGAGATGAGCACCATCCCCCCAGAGTCAGACTTGATTAGACTTAATGTCAAGGGGAAACCTTTACCTTTTTTACTTAAGTCAGTCCCATAGGTTTCTGTTAGTTTGCTGAACATGAGACTGAAATTTGATGTAGGTCTTTGATATGCTAAGCTCAGGAATGGCTGCAAAAGAAAGGTCTGCCAGAAGTGGTGGTTGTTTTGGTGATGGCGCCTTCAAGTCCTTTCCAACCTATGTTGACCATGTCACAGGGTCTTGAAACATTTCGTTTAGAAAAAAGTTTGCCATTGTTTTTATGGCTGAGCAGGGATTCAAACCCTGGTCTCCAGAGTCGTGGGTACACTGGGTAGCCTTTGTTTATTAGTTTAGATAACTTTGGGTAGCTTCTGTTTATTAGTTTAGATTGCTGTTGGGTAGCTTCTGTTTATTAGTTTAGATTGCTCTGGAACCCATGCTTTTTGAACATGGACACAAACATTAATCATCTGACGATTGTTTTTGATCTACTAACTGTAAATTACATAACTATGAAGACCAGGACTGTCATCGTTGTCATCATCACCATCATAATCATCATATTGATTCCCCCCCCCCCCCCACCGGTGTGCAATTGTGACTTGGCAACTCTGAATTCCTAGGTAAAGGTCTCTCCCTGATATTAAGTCCAGTCGTGTCTGACCCTGGGGGTTGGTGCTCATTTCAATTTCTAAGCCAAAGAGCCGGTGTTGTCCGTAGACACCTCCAAGGTCATGTGGCCGGCATGACTGCATGGAGCGCTTTTACCTTCCCGCCAGAGCGGTACCTATTGATCTACTCACATTTGCATGTTTTCAAACTGCTAGGTTGACAGAAGCTGGGGATGACAGCGGAAGCTCACGCTGCTCCCCGGATTCGAACCTGCGACCTTTCGGTCAACAAGTTTAGCAGCTCAGTGGTTTAACTCACTGCGTCACTGGGGACTCCTACTGAATTCCTAGTAGGTAATAAATGTAATGCACATTCAGTCACAAACTAGGAATTACAGTATTACAGTCTCTATATCTTTAACAACAATCATGTAAACAACTTCATTGTTTGTACAGTGAAGCAAACGTGCCAATATATAAGCCTTATATGTTTCTACAACACAATATATAAGACATGGAACATTGTGTTTTGCAGAATCTAGAAGCTGTTTCACATCTCTTGGTCACTTTCTCTGTTCTCAGGGAGCAACTTTTATCTGCACACTAATCCAGTGCAATAAAACTATCCAGCTCCTTCAAACATGACATAGATTAAAAATCTATAATAAACAAATTATTATTAGACTTCTGTATCGATAGATTTTGCTTTCATAGTTTTGCAGTCTTATTGCCAATAATAGAGGTGCACCATGTAGCAGTGAAGTCTACACTGCAGGGAAAATATTTGCTCAGAAAAAGGTTGCAAAGGCCCCTTCCACACAGCTGTATAAAATCCACATTGAACTGGATTATGTGGCAGTGGTTTAACCCACTGCACGGTGGTACAGTGGGTTCAACCACTGAACTGCTGAGCTTGTTGACTGAAAGGTCACAGGTTTATATCCTGGGAGCGGCATGAGCTTCCATTGTCAGCTCCAGCTTCTGCCAACCTAGCAGTTCGAAAACATGCAAATGTGAGTAGATCAATAGGTACCGCTCCGGCAGGAAGGTAATGGAGCTTCATGCAGTCATGCTGGCCACGTGACCTTGGAGATGTTTACAACGTTGGCTCTTCGGCTTAGAAATGGAGATGAGCACTAACCCCCAGAGTCGGACATGACTAGACTTAATGTCAGGGGAAAACTTTTACATTTTTATGTTGCAGATAATCCAGTTCAAAGCAAATATTGTGAATTATCTGCCTTGATATTCTGGGTTATATGGCTGTGTGAAAGGGCCCATAGATCACTAGCACAATAGGGGACCCATGCTCAATTCCCAGGTAAGACTTAGATCCTGAGATATAGGGCAGCGTACATCCAGCTTTAATGGAGTGCAGACTACTTTTGAGCTTCGAACACAGTTTCATTTGCAACAGCTGAAACATGCTAAGTATAAAAGGGGAAATTGGAAGGAGAGGAGAGAAAGTCTGACACTTTAGAAGCAATTGAAAAAGTGGGAGAGCAGAGGATTTATCAGGGCCGGACCCTCTCATACTGGGCAATTTGAAGGCATACTTTTGAGTATCATGAAAGGGTGGCTAATGGTTAATTATTTAATTTATTATCATGGACTTGGAATAATTATTAAAGAAAGTCAAGTAGAAAGTGCAAAGGCTGGTTTGCTGTTGAACATTAAAAAAAAACAATAATGAGGACAACAGGTTTTTTAAATGAAGAAAGTAGGCAGGATTCTGAAATGTAAAAATATCATCATCATCATCATATTTAATTACTTATTAATCGCCCTCCATCCGAGAATGCTCTAGGCGATTTACAGCTAAATTGTAAAAGATAAAATGCATACATACAGAAATTAAAAATTAACAGAGATCGAATGCTCTAGTAAAAAGCCAGGTCTTAATTGCTAGAGTAAAAGGCCCTAAGTCACACATGGCTCTCATATAGGGTGGCAAGGAATTTCATAAGGCAGGGGCAGAAATAGAAAAAGCCCTGCGTCTGGTACTTTCCAAGTGCACTTCTCTAGGACCCGGTATATAGAGTAAGTCACGTTGGGCTGGTCATTGCAACCTCCGATGATGGGAGAAGGAGAGGCGGTCCCTAAGGTACGATGGACCCTGGCCGTAAAGAATTTTAAAGGTCAGAACTAACATCTTATACAGGCCAATGTAAATGTTGCAGCACTGGTGTTATATGGCATTTCATGGGCGTTCTTGTGAGTAACCTGGCTGCCGCATTCTGAACAATACGGAACTTTTGGGTTGTAGACATCGGAAGGCCAACATACAGGGCATTGCAATTGTCCAGCCTAGACGTGACCGTGGCATGGATGACTGTTGCCAGAGCCTCGTCAGATAGATAGGGTGCCAGTTGCCTCGCTTGTCGTAGATGGAAAAAGACCTGTTTGCCTTTTTACTGAATATATTACTGAATACTAAGGTCCATGCCTTTGTATTTCCACTATGTCTGGCTGTGAAAGCTAAAGTGTGGAAAAAAATGGTAGGAAGAAAATCCGCACATTTGAGTAGTGGTACAGGAGAAAAGTTGTGCAAAACCATGGGTACTAAAAAGAAAAATAAATGGGTCCTACAGTAAACCAGTCCTGAACTTTCCCTAGGCTGAATCTAAATGGCTATATGATCCAGATTATCAAAGCAGATAATCCAGGCCCCTTCAACACTGCCATATAAAATCCATATTATCTGATTTGAACTGGATTATATGGTTATGTGGTTATGTAGACTCATATAATTCAGTTCAAAGCAGATGATGTGTTGAGTCACAACATGATGTGAATTATCTGCTTTGATAATTTGGATTATATGGCAATGTAGACTCAGACCCCATCTACACTGCCATATAATCCAGTTTCCGAATGTAGATGATCTGCTTTAAACTGGATTATATGGAAATGCATACCCATGGAATAAACCTACTAATAAATGTAGACCCATGGAATAAACCTACTCACAAATTAATTTGCCACAAACCAGAAAAACTGGGAAAACTGAAGGCTGCCGGAGCTCTCCTGGCACATAGAAATGCCATGCCAGGAGAAAGGGGGGGGGGAATCACTCCTGACCCCCCGTTTCTCCTGGCGTGTCATTTCTATGCACGAGGAGAGCTCTGGCAGCTCATTAATAGAGCCCGGGTAAGTACATTTGTTTTTTAAAGGGCTTTTTGGGGCTTTTGGGGAGGGGGTTAGAGTGTCCAAGTGTTCTCCTGTGAAGTTCCAGGAGAACATCTGGATACCCACCCCAGAAAGTGCACACTTTCTGGGGTGTGTGTAGATGGGCCCCTGGGAACATCTGTGTTTTTAAAACGTGGATGCTCCTGGGATAATGGCCTGTTTGGAAGCGCCCTATGTCCACACCCAGATAATCTGGGATTTTTTGCCTTGATATTTTGGACTATAGGGCTGTGTGGAAGGGCCCTTAGACTTCATTCCAGATGGAGAGGCTTAATCAGGGAAGCACCAACCCTAAGCCTACAAGACCTGAGCAGGACTGTTGATGATATAGCAACTTTTGTTACTATATCATCAACAGCATAAATGGTAACCAATTTGAATTTTATGCTCAGGATAAACCATATCCAGCTAAACTGCATTGTATAACTTTACACTGACCACTACATAATGCAATTTTAAACTATATTATATGGCAGAGTAGATGGGATCATGGAGGAATTTCATACAATTGTAGAGCCATAAGATACGACATGGGCCAGCTAGTCCGACTTCCTGCAGTGCAGGAAAAAACACAATCAAAGGGTTCCATTCAAAGGGTTGTCATAAGTTGAAGTTGATTTGAAGGCTGTTAACAATTGCAGTGGGGGTGATTTTCTGTTTGCAAAGATGTTTGTGGGATTTTATGCCACATGTGTCAAAGAGTACCTTGGCGGGCTTTGTGGATTATGAGCCTTGGGTACAATGTGTCCTGACTTGGGCAGGTGAGAAATACCATTGCTGCTGCCTTAGGCTCAAACTGTCTCATTTGGCTGTGCCAAATTAAGCCTAATAGTTGGGCTGAGTCTGCCAAATAACTTGACTGGTAGGAATTAAGTGTATTTTTCTCACATGGACCTCAGCAATGGAAAAAAAGTCACCTGATACATTTTAAGGTGTCAAACGATAGTAAAAATGCAAGAGGAAAGCCAGCAAAATAATATGTTTTTGCTTTATGTCTTGGAATCCAGCAGTGGTCTGCTTAAGCCTTTCCATGAAGGGACAAACAGTAGTCTCATTGGGACCTAGCCCCACATTTGTTTTAAGAAAGTCAATAAAGTCATGCCTGAGGACATTTCCAGACAGTGTCAAAATGTGGGACAAATAAGTGGACCAAAAAATCACAGGACCTGACAGCAAGTCCAAACATAGACCTGTCAGTCCTGGTAAATGCTCCCCCAGCATTCTGGCACCTTCCTTTGTAGTGGATTTCAGATATCTGCACAATAGATGCAAGACATCTGGTGGAAGTTTACATTTTTTAAAAATTGACTCTTTTAGATGCTCTGCACTCATATGCGTTTGAGTGGATATCTAAATGTTCAGAAGAAGACCTACAAGCCACACTAAACACGTTTGCAGAAGCATACAAGAAGCTCAACCTCTTATTTAACATCAAGAACCCAGGTGCTCTTCTAGCAGTCACCAGCCAATCCCACTGCAATGCCAGTAATACAACTCAATGGTGTAACATTAGAAAATGTTGCCCATTTCCGCTACCTTGGCAGCCACCTCTCCACAAAATCCAACATTGACACTGAAATACAGCACTGTCTGAGCTCTGCGAGTGCAGCAATCTTCCGAATGAGGCAGAGAGTGTTTGAGGATTGGGACATCTATAGGGAGAACAAGGTATTGTCCTCCCAACCCTGTTATACGCCTGCAAAATGTGGACTGTCTACAGACACCATGCTTAACTCCTGGAACAATTCTATCAGCATTGCTTCTGAAAAATCCTATAAATCTCATGGGAAGACAGGTGGACAAATGTCAGCATGTTGGAAAAAAGCAAAGACCACCAGCACTGAAGTGATGCTCCTATGCTATCAGCTCCGCTGGACTGGCCACGTTGTCCAATTGCCCGATCACCGTTGCCCAAAGCAATGACTATACTCCCAACTCAAATACGGAAAACAGAATGTTGGTGGACTGGAAAAGAGATTTAAAGATGAGTTTAAAGCTAACCTTAAAAACTGTGGCATTGACACTGAGCACTGGGAAGCCCTGGCCCTTGAGTGCTCTAACTGGAAGTCAGATGTGACCAGCAGTGCTGCGGAATTTGAAGAGGCATGAATGGAGGGTGAAAGGAAGAAATGTGCCAAGAGGAAGGCACGTCAAGCCAATCCTGACCGGGACCGCCTTCCACCTGGAAACCAATGCCCTCACTGTGGAAAAACATGCAGATCAAGAATAGGGCTCCACAGTTACCTACGTATCTACCGCCAAGACACTACACTTGGAAGGCCATCATACTCGGACAATGAGGGATCACCTAAAGTGAAGGGTAAATGCTCTCTGAAGACATCTTCCCAAGAAAATTCCATGGTAGGTGAGATTTAGAGCTGCGTTGAGTCAGAAACAATTTGAAGGCAAACAGCAGGCTTAACCCAAGATACCAGCAATTGCTTCCTTCCTTGCAGCTGCTGTTTGGAGGAGCATACAGATGATTTTTTTAATGGTGCAATTGTCTAGCCTCAAGGAATTTCAAGAGGGGATGTATCCAAATGTCATTATCTCCCACTTGTAAGCCTCCTTTGTTTTCCCACTGTTTCTTTAATCTTTTTGGGCCCATTAAAACAAAACAAAAAGTCTCTTAAGGAGGAAAAGATAGAGTAGCAGCATATTATCTTTTGATCAGCATTGCCTAGGAGCTGTCAGGTTGGGAATACCCTGGGATTCCTTTATCTTTCCCATCAACTATTTAGGAGGGGACATTTGAGTTCCAAATTCTTTAGGGTAATTAAGGGCTTTCAAAGGTTTGACCGCAGAAGAGGGAAATGTACCTCCCCAAAATGTTATCAGAATACGGAAAAATGGACTGTGTTCTTACAATTCTGTGTTGTCTCAACACCCACACGTATACACATGTAACATGCATACATTTCAACATCTATTTAACCTGTGTTATTGTTCCTCTTCTATCATTGTTTCACTCTCTTTCTCTCTGGGTGGTAAATCCTGCATGCTTTTATTTCAAGGGTCTGCAACTTTAGTGGAGGCAAACTTTAACCCTGCGCTCCTTTGGTGGGCTGTACCCACACATATCTAGCCATTTTTGGATACCTTTATTTCCATTTTTCATTTACTTGATAACTTCTGGTTTTGATTTATTTGATTTTTGGGCTGGTTTTCATTCAGTTTTAATGTCTTGGTGAATATTGTGGGTTGTGAGATATGAGCAGTGTTTTGTTGGGTGGTTATGAATGGTTTGGGCAATTTGAAGGCACTGTTTTCTCTCCCAAATAAAAAATAACTGAGTACTTTTGAGGAATTGAGGGTGGTCTACAAAAAGGGTTTTGAGGCTCAAGCAGTCTGCGGTCCCAAGTTTCTGGAACGTCCTTTCCAGGGAGGTCAGAATTGCCTTTTCCTTGTGATATCGCTTCAAATTAAACTGTTTATGGTTGAGTTTTACCCTTTTTTGTGTATGTTTAAAGTTAACATTCTGAATAATTTTAAATCTATGTTAATGTTAGCTTCTTATTTGTTTTCAGCTGCATTATTCAGTGGCTTAAAAACTGTAAGGCACTTTGAGTCTCAGTTTTGGTGAAAAGACCTAAGCTTCACCGCTGGAATATAGATGGGAAATCAGATATACACTGATATTTATAGTGTTGGATATTGCCCCCTCCCCGGTGCCATCCCCTCTACCTCTCTTTAGGCTGCCTTCGGATGATCTTGTGGGGTGAATTAGGTTTTAATAACTACTTGTATGTGGTTTTTAGCTTAGATTTTAAAATTTGTTGAAGTATGAAGTATATAACCCCATGGGCTTGATGTGGATGTGCAGGACTGGGTCCCCCTGTTATAATCTGGTCATTGACCGTCATAAAGTTTACTTACTTACTTGGTGAAAAGGGGAGTAATTATATATATCAAAGTCAAATGATGTACGTTAATTTGTCCATTTGTATCACAAAGGCTGCTGCAGGTTGAAGTTGCCCTGTGTGATATCACTGGATTAGCTCTTGCTAGGTGAAGGATTGGCCCTTGCTAGGTGAAGGATTGGCTGTTTCTAGGTGAAGTGACCCACTGCAGTATCACTGAGAAAGCAAGGTGACATGCGTACAAAGGAAGAAAGGAAGGAAACAATGAAAAAAAGAAGGGAAAGAAAGGAAAGCAGAAGGAAGGGAGGGAGGGGTCCTTCCAGAAAGGCCCTATATCCCAGGATATGATCCCAGGTTTTCTGCTTTAAACTGGATTATATGAGTCTGCACTGCCAGATAATCTGGGATAAACAGAAAGCCTGGGATCAGATCCTTGGATATAGGGCCTGTCTGGAAGGGCCCAAAGAAAGGTAGGAAGAAAAAGGAAGAGGGAAGGAGGGAAAGGTATGCTGTGAGGGGAGGAAAGAAAGAGGGATGAAAGCAGGAGGGGAGGGGGGCTCAGTAGCAATACTGGGTATATACACTACTAGTACTACTACTACTAAAAACAACAACAGCAATAACAACAACATAGTCTTGAAAGAACTCACAGGTGGCTCTGTTTTATAGTAGTTAGGAAAGAGACTTCATTGCATGCTTCCCCCTCCCATCTGCATTATCACAGGATGTCTATGTCCCACACCACTGGAGAAATTATACTGTTTAGCCGGTATCACACCACCTGAAATCTGTCAGGAAGTAGCAGCTACTAATGAAAGGACCAAGACATTGACATCTCCAGCCCATCCTCTGTTCAGATATCAACCAGCATGCCAACATCTTAAATCAAGAAATAGCTTCCTAAGAACTACAGAGATACTGACAATAACACCTCAGTAAGCAATAGTCCAAAAGTGGCAGGCTAAAACTCGAAACCTCAATCAGTGGCTGATACCAGATGAGAAACTTTTTCATGGGCCCACAGAAGATTGGGCTTAGACTTAGAAGTCACTGAACAGACTGCACTCTGGTACCATGAGATGCAGAGCCAATCTTAAGAAATGGGACTACAAAGTGGAGTCCACGGCATGCGAATGTGGAGAAGAGCAAACCATAGACCACTTACTATCATGCAGTCTGAGCCCTGCCACATGCACAACGGAGGACCTTCTTACAACGACACCAAAGGCACTTGAAATGACCAGCTTCTGTCAAAGGAAATTTAGTGTAATGCCAAGCTTCAACTTTGTTTGTGGTTTTTTAAATACATTATAACTGTATTCTCAATTTGTTACAGTAAGTTGTAACAGGATCAAGTATGTGTGTGTGTTAAAGACCTTATGCTGTTAATTATTATGTGCAGCTGCTAATGTAGGTCAACTAGTAAGTTTGGGGTATAACTATGGTTTTTGGAATACAGTTTAGCTTTTGCTCTGAGGAGCCTTTGCTCAGGCATTTTGCTCAACCATTTCTACTGCTCTTTCATTTGGATGAAGATGAAGAAGCCTTATTCTGCATTGCTTGCAAAGACTATGTAAGTTTGTTGCACTGCTTGTAACATTGCAAGTTTATGTTTTAATTCTGCTGATAAGAGTGATTTTTTTCTGTCCCCCCCCCCCCTTACTTGGGTGCAATGTTATTGTGTCTTCTGCATTGGACTTGACTGAAATTCGCTTGGCGCAACACAATTTCTTTCTGATACGATAAATAAGTAAATCTCTCCCATCCAACATGATAACAGCAGAAAAGAAAAATTCATGACAATTTACTTGACTTGCTTTTGTACAGATTGAGATTGCCTTGGTAAAGAATTTCCAAGTTCAGATAATTGGGTTCAGCTTTTTTTGTTTCTTTCTTTTCATGAAGCAAACCCTGTGTAGCTCATTCTGCCAGGATACCTCTTAATTCTTTTGCGTTTTCTCCTGATGGATTGTACGCACACCTTCCTGCTGCTTGGCTCAAACATGGCAAGCCTTCTGCTTGTCAACCTTCCACATCCTCCTGGTTCCTTTGTTTTGTTTAGAACCATGACATCCCAAAGGATGCTACCCTGGAAATTGCAACAGGAAACTGGTTTTCCTGCCTCCTGTGGAAATTGGGGAGGAATGAGACATCTGGGAAACAGCTGGGGCATCAGAGGAACATTCTTTTTTTTTCTTTTAGAGAAGGAAACCTACATCCAGGCTTCATCTATCAGTGGACAAAAATAGCTATCCTCCCCAAGGCTTGAGATATCCCTGCTATATTATACTTCTGGCAATGAGGCTTCTGGTCCTGCTGGAGCGTGTATGATATGATGGCATGACTGTGGGCAAGCCAACTTCTTGAGAGCAAAGCACCTGGCAACACAACGTTTCCAGCTTCAGTGAGACAAATTGTCAGCTGGGCTGCTTGAATTAAAAAAGAAAGGAAAAAAACTTAATGAGAAAGGTTGAGGACTGAGCAACAAACTAGAATAGTTCTGAGACAGTGGGCCCTTTCACACTACAGAATTATAGTGCTATGATTCCACTTTAACTGTCATCTTATGTCCCGGGGTTTGCAATCTGGTGAGGCACTGTCCGGTAGAGAATGCGAAATATTCCTCCCCAGAATTTCATAGGATGGAAGAGGACGGAAAGAGATGAATCTTGTTACTGCAACAGCTTTGTTCACCCTAGCAGTGTTCTTTGGTCAGGCAAGGATGTTATGTATTGTTGAAGGCTTTCATGGCCGGAATGACTGAGTTGTTGTAGGTTTTTCGGGCTGTGTGGCCATGTTCTAGAAGCATTCTTTCCTGACGTTTCACCTGCATCTGTGGCAAGTGTTCTGACAACCTCTGAGGATGCTTGCCACGGATGCAGGTGAAACATTAGGAGAGAATGCTTCTAGGACATGGCCGTACAGCCCAAAAAATCTACAACAACCCAGTTGATGTTATAGTATTATTAGTAGTATATTTATTTATTTATTTATTTGCAGTATTTATATTCCATCTTTCTCACCCTGCAGGGGACTCAGGGCAGATTACAATGCACATATACATGGCAAACATTCAATGCCATTTAGACATACAACATATATAGACAGACACAGAGGCAATTTAACATTCCAGCTTTTTCCTGCTTCATGAGAGTATGCTCGGTTCTGAACACAGGGGGAGCCACCGCTTCACCGTCAACTTGTGACACCAGGTCCTTTGACTTAGTGCTTCCTCATTCTTCTGCATGCTGCTGGAAGGTTTTTTGGCATTGTAAATTAGTTAAATTACCTGCCAAGTCTATAAACAAACAAACAAACAAACAAACAAACAAACAATATAACCTAGAATATCAAGGCATAAAATCCACAATATCTGCTTTGAAGTGGTTTATCTGTGTCCACACTGTCATATAATCCAGTTCAATGTGGGGTTCGCACAGTCGTGTGAAAGGGGGCAATCTGGCTGTGACATCTGCCATCTCATTGATTGCCAAGTTTGATTTGGCTGATCTGACTAGCTAGGCGGGTGTCCCCTTACGCACTGCTTGTTGTGCACCCCTCCTGAAGCTGCGCATTCAGTGGAAGAGGACAGTGTCCCAGGTATAGAAAGACTGTACCAAACATTCCTTTCTTTGACCCAGATATAGGATAGCTGCTCTCCTCTGCTAGAACCTCCATACCAGCTCAAGGGCCTAAAATAAAACAAGTTTAACACGTTGCTTTTATCTCAACTTATGTTGTCATTGTTTAATATGTTTATCTTTATTTCTTAGTAGCTGTCCCGTGCCACATGTTGCTGTGGCCTAGTCTGTGTATATGTCTTTTATGTGTGTTTATGTGTGGGTATATATTTGTGTATATGTGTGTTTGCATATATATGTGTAGTTTTGCACATGCATTGTAATGTTTTTGTTTTTTGGCTTTTTAAGTATCTTCTGCTGTGTTTTTATGAGTGATGGTCACTCATTGGCCTGATAGGTATATTGTGTCCAAATTTGGTGTCAATTCGTCCTGTGGTTTTTGAGTTATGTTAATTCCACAAACAAACATTACATTTTTATTTAGATAGATGGCATTTATGCTGTATGTGCTTCTGTAAGCCACCCTGAGTCCTTTCTGGGATATGGTGGCGAGGTATAAATAAAGCTATTATTATTATTATTATTATTATTATTATTTATAATGTGGATATTCTGCTTTGATAACCTGGATTATTTGGCAGTGTAGAAGGGGCCTTAGATCCCACATGTTTGATTATCAGTATTTTTCTTTCTGAATAAATCTCTCTCTCTCTCTCCCCCCCCTTTTTTTATAAGAATAATTTGCATCCATTCTGCCTATCTTTTGAGCCTGCTGAGTTGATTCCCCTAGACATGGGGTGTTATTGTAAACTAAGGCCCGATCTACACTGTCCAATATCCCAGGATCTGATCCAAGATGATCTTATCCCAGATTATCTGGCAGTGTAGACTTGATCCTGGGATATAGGACAGTGCAGCTCCAACCTAAATATCTATACTTTGCTGCCTTTCCGGTATGACTTCATAGAGTGTTGTTACCTTTCCACTGAAGTGGTCCCTATTGATCTACTCACATTTGCATGTTTTTGAACTACTAGGTTGGAAGAAACTGGGGCTAACAACAGGAGCTCACCCTGCTCCCCGGATTTAAACCACTGAACTATTGGTCAGCAACCCTAAATCTGCTGACGGAGGCAGCTGTTTCATTCCACCTAAATGATTGTTAGCCCTATCTGACAAAGAATAATGGATCTCTGATCATGTCCTGCGGTAACATCTCTGGGCTGTCTATTAATCCAGAATAGGATGTCCCTTAGTAACCCATAGATGAATTGGATTCTCTTGGACTGAAACCACTGGGTCCCTTTCTGATTTAGGCCATTTACCTGGCAGACGCCATTGGCCCGGGCAGGTTAATGTGTAGCCGAGAGAGCAAACAGTTCTGCCTCATGTCATCTCAGTACCAGGAACAGAATCTCCTGAAGTTGTTATTTTTGGCGCTGTCCTTTACTGAGTGACAAAGGTGAATGGGTGCCCTTGGCAATGGTGTTGGGGGGGGGGGGGGAATGGAAATAGGAAAGCACAAAGGGAGAGAAGGAGCAAAGGTGGTCCCATTCTACAAGTTGGCATGAAATAATGCTTTCTTCTGGGAACAGAAAAACCCAATTGTTTCAGAAACAGGGTTTTGTCCTCTGCCGATTACTGAGCAGAGTATGGTGCAAAGGAAAGGTACGGTTTGTATATCTCTCTTTTTCTCAGGTAATAGAGAAGATAAGATGAAACTTTGCTGTGTTATGGTGTAGAAAGCTCTGAGGCCCCTTCCACATCTGTATACAATCCACATTGAACTGGATTATATGGCAGTGTGGACTCAGATAATCCAGTTCAAAGCCAGTATTGTGGCATTTTTTCCCTTTCAGCTACTACTTAAGTGGCTGAAGGGAAAAAAGAAAAAGGCCTGAGTCTGTTAGGAATTGTGGGAGTTGAAGTCCAAAACACCTGGAGGGTCAAAGTATGCCTCTGCCTGGTTTACATGAACTGAAGACAATGTATGTCCCTTTTTTCCTGCTTGAGTCCTTTACTGCCAGCTTACTTCTGTGGCCTTCTCCTCTTCTCAGTTTGTCCACACTCAGACCTGGAGTAAAGCTAGCCATAATGAAGAGAGGTGATTCTGAGCATGTGCAGAGTGCAATTCCTCCTTGGGATGATCTCTATGCCACAAAATCTTTCAAACTGGCAGAATCAGTGGTGTGATCTCATGTAAGAAATGGATAAATAGTTCATACAGATGTTGGTTTCCACAAATGGGTGCCCTTCAGGTGTGATAGAGGATAAATACAAGTTGTAGTTCAACACACCTATATGGCAACAAATTGTGAAAGGCTGCTTGTCGGCCTGGTGCCAGAGAAATAAGATATTTGAAAACTCATTGTTGAGAAAGCTGGATTTTATTTTAAATCTGAGAAAGACAACTGAGCTTTATAAAGTTCTGTTCTGGAAGGTGAGAATATGTTGAAAACATTCAGCTTTGTTCAGAATGCTATCTGCTCACATTTACAGGTCAGAGAATGCAATTCTTACAAGTCCTATTCTTGTTTGGTCTGTATAAGACAGAACATTTTCTAATTTATTTTAATACTACGTACTCATTTACTGGCAGGACTGCTGACCGAACGCTCGGTTGTTCAAATCCGGGGAGTGGGGTGAGCTCTCATCTGTCAGCTCCAGCTTTTCATGTGGGGACATGAGAGAAGCCTCCCATAGGATGGTAAAACACTTGGGTGTCCCCTGGGCAAAGTCCTTTCAGACAGCCAATTCTCCCATACCAGGAGTGACTAGCAGTTTCTCAAGTCACTCCTGATATGAAAAAAAAAACCCTGATGATACTAAACATTCCAATGAATAAGACTGACAAAGACTTTTTTCTGCTACATAGGTGTTCACCTGCTTATCTATTTGTTGCTTGCGATTTACAAATTATGGCGACCCAAAGGTGAACCTATCATAAGTTTTTTAAAGCAAAATTTGTGTGGAAGGGGTTTGCCATTGCCTTCCTCTGAGGCTGAGAGAGTGTGACTGGCCCAAAGTCATCAAGTGGGTTTCCATGTCTGAGGCCCTTTCCACACTGCTGTATAAAATCCACATTGAACTGGATTATATGGCAGTGAGGACTCAGGGCCCTTCCGCACAGCCATATAACCCAGAATATCAGGACAGATAATCCACAATATCTGCTTTGAACTAGGTTATCTAAGTCCATACTGCCATATAACCTAGATAATGTGGGATTTTATATAGCTGTGTGGAAGGGGCCTCATAAAACCCAGTTCAATGTAGATATTGTGGATTATCTTCCTTAATATTCTGGGTTATATGGCTATGTGGACTCAGATAACCCAGTTCAAAGCAAATATTGTGGATTATGTGTCTTGATATTCTGTGTTATAAGACTGTGTGGAAGGGTCCCGAGTGGGAATTTGAACTTTGGTCTCCTGGAAGTCCAACACTCAAAAGCATTATCCCACATTGATCTTCAAGTGTAAACTATGCTTTTATGCAAACCCTATTCCAGTTTAATCATTCCAACTACTTTTTATAATCCTCAAGACTGTATTAATCACGATATTCTAAAATTTTGCATTTTCATTTCATTTCAAACCCCGCTCTTCTTCCACTCATTTGTATACAGTATATGTCTATACATAGGGGCTTTTCTCCATGGTTCCACTGAAGTGGACTGGAGTCCGTGAAGGTTTATGTGATAATAAATGCATTGCTGGATTCCTTTATATGTTTAAATCCTTAAACAGATTAACATGCCTGTCTCTTTGAATACATTTCCTCACTTTGGAAACTGAAGCCATTTTCAAGGGCAGTGGAACAATGGGTAGAAAGGACATAGAATAGAGAGAAGTCATCATACAGTTTTGATGAAAAACACTGGAACGGAAAGTTATGCCTTCACTCCAGAAAGTATGCCTAGCACAGCAATTCTGGTATTTATTCAAGCAATTTACATAGCTCTCTCCCTGAGGGCATTTTACATCAATTCGCTCAGAAATACTTATGACAAGGTAAGCCGATATTATATCATTTTGTTTGCAAAACTGTAGGGGATGGAAGAAAGGTGGAGAATGTGCTCAGAAGGCCACCCAGCAAGATTTGGGTCTGCGGTGAAATTTGAAACAGCATTTTATCAGCTAAAGCAAATAAAAGGACGGATCCTTTCCATACTGCAGGTAGTTAATCTAAAGAAAAGTGTTTGCATGGGATGTCGAGCTGGCTGCCTTGCTAAAAACCACTAAAAGGGTAAATAGATGAAGACAGCTAGTAGTAGTTATGAATGTTGGACTAGGGGCTTCATCAGACGGAGCTGGGGACATCTGGGGAAATCATCTCCTTGCGTGTAGAATTGTCTTCTTTGTGTGGTATTCCACCTTTAGTCGGTGAATTGACTACCACCATCACACAAGATCACCTCTTCCCACCTCAACCACCTGCTGAGAGGATATCTGAGTTACCGTTCTTAAGACAGACACCATTTCTGGGATACCTGACTTTCCTCCTCGGTCCTGTTACTTTTGAGGATAGGGGACACTTCATTCTTAAGGTAGACCCGCCTTCTCTGGGCTCCTCTCCTGTCCTCCATCTCATTACCCTCAATTGCGGAAGTCCGAAACTTAAATAGTTAGCAGTAGCGCAATTTGGAAAGCCAAGATTACCATGAAAGAGAAATGACAGGAAAAACAAAGTGGTGATATCTTGAAATTGTGACATTTCTAATGATAATAATAACTTTATTTTTATACCCCGCCTCCATCTCCCCAAAGGGACTCAGGACGTCTTACATAGAGCCATGCCTAATCAACAGAGTTAAAATATAACAGGTATTCAACATTGGCAAATTTGACAAATCCTGTCCCATCTCTCTATTTTCTCCCGTTTCTACTTGAACAATGAGCTCAAAAGATTATTTCTCCCAATTTCTTAACACTTCTAAAACAGTTCGCTGATGAAACATCATGAATTACTAAACAGAAAGCACAAAGACACAAACCACAACAAACAGTAGTACACCAATCACAGTAGTAATGATTTTTTACAACCTGGGGAAGACTTAATATAGTTGAAACTGGTCTGGGAATCAGAAATCCTACATGGAAATCCTCTACAAGGAAGAGGAAGCTCCATATAACAGTTTCATTAGAGAATTATCTTTTCATTGATTTTCAAATTTATAAACTTCTACTTAGAAGAGAGTAAGGAATCCATGCCCTCAAGGAGAAGTCTTCTCTAAAGTATTTATGGTTATAAATTTGTGACTTTTTAAATGATCTTTACACTGCTCTCCAGAAGGGAATCATTGTGACAAGACTCCATGTTTACAACAGAAGCATCATGGTCAAGAGGCAAGGATCTGTCTGTCGTTTGATGGGATCTGTGATGCTTTTGTTAGGGAACTATTTCAGAAGTTTTAAGAAATGAGGTGTGTGTGTGTGTGTGGAGGGGGGGGGGGTGACTGCATGGATTACATCCTAAGGCTCTGGGAGACCAGGGTTTGAATCCCAGCTTGGCCATAGAAACCTACTAGGTGAACCTACTAGGTGAACTAGATGAAGAAGTCACCCTCTTATTCTTGAGGAAGCAATTGCAACTCTGCTCTAAACAAATTTTGCCAACCCCCCAGGTTAGGGTTTCTTTAGGGTTGCCATAAAGTGACTTGAAGCTGCACAGCAATAAGAAAACACGATGAAAGGCACATCTAGTGCCAGATGTAAAAGGCAGGCAAACTGTTGTTGCTTTGTGTAGTGCCTCTGAAAGATGTTGTTATGGCCTTCAACACCATCAGAATCTCAGAATGACATTTTTTTTGCAAAAGGAGGATCAATTTTAGCATCTATACATCTCCAAAGATCAGGTTGCAAAATATCTTCTCACACTGCTTAATATCAAAAATATCCATGGACTTCTGGACACTATGGGCTTTTATTATTATTATTATTATTAACTTTATTTGTACCCCGCTAGCATCTCCCGAAGGACTCGATGCGGCTTACACAGGCCGAAGCCTCAAAACACAATACAATAGAGAACATAACACAACAATAACAAAGCAAATCAAAAAAAATAAGCAAAATAACGACAATGGCAGTACAACAAGACATTATTAAAACTGGTTCGGCCGGCGCACTGGGGTACAAGGGTTAAAAGTGCTGAAATGGCAGGAGGCACGTAGGATTAAAAGTGCGGTGTGCAGCGACGATTAGTTATGCTAAGGTGCTACTAGGACTTGGGGTGGGGATTCCTAGTCTGAGAAGGCACAACGGAACAGCCAAGTTTTTAAATTCCTTCTGAAAACGGCTAGAGAAGGGGCCTGTCTGAGATCTTTTGGGATCTTTTAGTTTTTGTTAGTCCATTTGGCCACTACAGGGTCCTGGAAAGGTAAAGCAAAGCTTGGGCCAGGCAGAGTAGTCCACCTTGGTCTATTAGGAAGCACAGCAACATGAACCATGCTATTAGTGTAATCTGAGGTGGGCCACAGAACTCTTGCTATGTTGTGAAAAAAAGCTTTGAGAATGGCGGTCAGATTTTTCTGCTGATAACTGCAGTCCAGTGTTTTGCCAGACAGCCTTGCTGTACTGCAAGAGAGAAGAGAGTAGACTTTGGAATGTGCAGGAGCAGCCAAACATCTGGAGCTAATCGGACCTACAGTGGACTCCTTTAGCCAGGAATGGTCAAGCCTCTGCTATTAGAGATTCTGTATCTTACCTGGTTCTGTGGATGAAAGAGTTCCTAGAGATACCTTGGTGCAGTAAATGGTTTGAAAAGCTGATTCTGACAACCTCTTCCCAAAAATGTATCCTTAAAACGTTTACATGTACAGAAATTCTAATTTTAATAACTGTCCATCTCTGGACATAGCATACAGACTAGGGAGTTCAGCTTGGACAACTCAGAATATGTGTTTTTTTGAATATGTGGTCTAATGGGAAAGAGATATCTTCAAGGGCCTACCTTTCTTAGGAGATAACGGAGCTTAGCAAATTGTATTTCATCACATAATAGTCACAACCCTGGTTTAGGTATTTTGCAATTCCTCACATAATAGTTGCACCCATAGCTCACAGGTATCACTATTATGCAAAGGAGAAACACCTGCTTGGTCACCTCTTCCCTCCAAGCTACCCTTGGCCAAGGTAGCCCTCAAGAGTTCAGAGGGAAAAGGAGTAGGATGGGCAAATCCCCTCCTCCTCTTCCATCCAGAACTCGGAACGGAGAGGCAATCTGGTGGGTGAACTCACCCCGCAGAATCGCAACTCCATTCTGAGCTGAGGGCAGAAGTGTGGGCGAGTCTTGACCTACCTGCATGCCTGCCAGTGAGAACGGCGAGGTTTTCCTTACCTGGCAGCAGCCGAGGGAGGTCTTGTAACTCTCATTGGCATGTTTGCAGGTGGCTTCCCTTGGCTGGCAGCTGGGGGGGGGGGGGTGGGGGTGGGGGGTGGGAATCCTTGCATAATAGTCACAATGATTATGTGTTAAAATTCAATACTTATAACACATCTCTCAGCCAGCATAGCTGGTGGCTTGGGGACACTGGGAATTGTAGACAGAAAAGAAAAAAAAATAAATTTATCAAAAATAAGTATGCAAGCTTTTGAATAGTGTGATTGCCTGTATTTGTGTGTGTGTGTGTTCTGATAAGAGGTTTGTGCATATAACAAGCATGATATCAAAAGAAATGTTAAAGACGTTTTTCCAGTCAAAGCATCTACAACAAGAAGCTTCATCGGTGGGGTTCCTGTTTGTACTCCAGCTATTAAGCAGAAAGGCTCCACTATAAGCAAAGTCAGGGATCCTAATCATCCAGGAAAAATGGAAACGCCAGGTGCTCAGTTTCAATTTTTTTAAATTGAAAAGTGCTGTTAAAATATGAGGGTTGAATGAAAAGTAATGCCTCCACCTTCGTAACTCCTCAACAGATGGCAGTACTGGTATGCGGCAGGTACTGGCTTGTTCAGTAGACTCTCCTCTACAGTTCCATTTTTGGCAGGAAGCCTTAGTACTGAACGGTTGTGTTGTTAAAGTGCGAAGTATGGAACCCTGTGCAGACGGACAGTCAATGTAACTTAAGCAGTGTGCAGTCATTGAATTCTTGATAGCAGAAGGTGTCACCCCAAAGGAGAGTCATCAGAGAATGCAAGCTGTTTAATGTGATTGTGTTGATGTGAGTACTGCGTGTTGTTGGGCGAGTAAGTTTAAAGATGTTGAGGTGGGAACATCTGACTTGTGTGACAAACCAAGAGTTGGACGTACTGTGACAGCAACCACCGAATTTCACAAACAAAAGGTTGACAGATTGATTCAGGATGATCGTCGTATCAGTCTGAGAGAAATTTCAAGCATAATCGGCATTTCACAATTGGTTTGCTTGGCTATCAGAAGATCGGTGCACAATGGGTTGCGGAAACAGAGTGACAGCTTTACAAAACTTGTTCATTGTTGGCAGAAATGTATCCAATTGTCTGGTGATTATGTTGAAAAGTGAATAGTGGTAGTTAAAGAGCACATTCTAAGAATTATTTCTGCATTTGATTTATTAAAATATTCCCATCCAAACCCAAGTAATGAAGGTGGAGGCAAACCCAAGTAATGAAGGTGTAGATATTGTTGGGCTAGTCAGTGCTGCAGAGCCTATGGCCCTCTGATTATTGTTGGACTGTGAGTCCCATTATACTCCAAATGTGACTATATTAGCTAGGACTGAAGGGAATTGCCAAATATGTGGAGGACTGCAAGTTCTTAGCACTCCACATATTCAGTTTAATGAATGTATGATAGGACTGGATGTAAGATTCTTCATATAAACCAGCATTTTGGGGTAGGTGGGGGTGGGTGGGTCATTTTTTGGACTGTACTCAGAATACCCTGTCCAACATGGCCGATTGTGTTGGCTGCGGAGTTCTGGGAGCTGTAGTCCCTAAAAGTAACATTTCCAAATTTTGAGTTACATATAAGGAGGAATGGGAAGAAGTCCTTTCTTTACATTTTAGGCACTTAAAAACCAGCATTTGCTTCCACACCTTATGTCTGTACATCCAGAAAACTATTCTGAAATCTCCAGACTTTAAACATTTGGTCTAAGAGAGTTAAACATAAAGGGAAAGTCAGAGAAACAGCCATATTCTGTTGGCTTTTAAAGTGCTTGTCTACATCCCACCTGGATGGGCTAATTTTGTGATGCCAAGACAGGAAACAGAGATTTCTGGTCTGGAATGTGAATGAGTTGCTTAAGAAACTGGTGCATGAGACTGCTGACCATTGGCACGTGAAAGATCCTGAAAAATGGGCCTGTGTCCTAGTGGAGAGTGGGAAATTAAGGCCAGCTTTGCCTTCCAAATCTCCATCTGCGATCAAATTTCCTTTCCCAGTGGCCAGTCTCTAACTCCTTCTCCTTTTCATCATGCTTCTATGTTCCACTGACCTTATTAAAAAAAGGTTTTGTTTACATCTGGCTTCATTCAAGATGTTTTTATTTGCTCCCATTTAAATTCAACACTTTGAAAGAAAGAGAGTGATTTAAATATTTGTAGAGTAGGCCAAGCCTACTTCCCCTGCCCTGAGCAGTTTCCATAATGGGCACCAGAAATGCAAACATTTCTGAACAATATTATGCAGTTTGGTCAGACAGGCAGGAGGTGGAAGGAGGCAGTTGAAGGCAAAATTCATCCCACAATTCCACAAAGTATGTGGACACTTCTTAAAAATGACCTAGTTCTGCAACCTAGCAAGTCTACCTTACGGTCAGCACTGTGAAGAAATTGCTAAGGCTAACATTGATACTGGCCAACAGATCTAAAGCCAAAAAAAATATTGGCGTACATGCACACATTTATATAGTTTTGAAGCTATTGCAGATGTCCTGGCTCCTTCTTAGGAGCCAACATCGTGTTGTGGTTTAAATCCCATCTCAGCCATGGAAACCCATTGGCTGACCTTGGCCAAATCATGCTCTCACAGCCTCAGGAGGAGGCAATAGCAAGCCTCCTCTGAACAAACCTTGCTAAGAAAATCCTGTGATAAGATCACCACGGTGGTCCACGCTCTTGTTACATCCCGATTAGACTACTGCAATGCGCTCTACATGGGGCTGCCTTTGAAGACTGCCCAGAAACTTCAATTAGTCCAATGGTCAGCAGCCAGGTTGCTCTCCGGAGCGGCATACGGGGAGCATACAACTCCTCTGTTATGCCAGCTCCACTGGATGCCGATCAGCTTCCGAGCACAATTCAAAGTGCTGGTTTTATTTAACCTTTAAAGCTTTAAACGGTTCTGGTCCAGACTACATGTTCAAATGTATCTCCTACTACAAATAATCACGAAGTTTAAGATCATCTGGAGAGGCCCTGCACTTGATCCCACTGCCGTCGCAAACGCGATTGGTGGAGATGAGAGACAGGGCCTTCTCAACAGTGGCTCCCCGTCTGTGGAATTCTGTTCCCAAAGACATCAGATTGGCCACCTCCCTCCTCTCCTTTAGAAGGAAACTCAATACTTGGCTGTGGAACCTTGCATTTGACCATTGAACAGCAGCTTGTATGAAGAAGACATAAGTGCAATTAATTGACCCAGACCCGGATTTTAATTGGTGTGGTTTAACAACTGTTTATGTAATGTTTTGTTTTAATGAATTTGTTGATTGTTCTTATCATTATGATGGCACCAAATGGTGTTTGCTGTGAGGCCGCCCTGAGTACCTCCGAGGGGGTGAGAAGGGCGGAGTACAAGTATATGAAATAAATAAATAAATAATACTTTACCATAAGACAGAAATGACTTGAATGTACAGTACCCCAAGAATGATGGGAACTGTAGTCTAAAGCTTGATATGCACATGCAGATATATGCACGTGATGATTTTAAAAGATGTTGATTTCAGCATGTGGGTAGAAGATTGCATTTTAATAGTGCCTCAAAAGAGAGGATGAGCACATCAAGGAGTGGAGTGTACTAGAACCTTTCTCTCTGGTATGCCTGAATCAGTATGGCTGGAGTTGAGTCTTAATTTCATAGAATCTCTGGAATCTATTTTCATCATGGGATTTAGCATGTTGGATACCTCTAACCAAAACATAAAGCAGAGTCACTGCTCTACTGTCATGTTACCTTTACCACCAGCCAATTGCAGAAATTCTTTATATATTATTTAAACGAGATGAGAGAGGGGGCCTTCTCGGTGGTGGCCCCTTGGCTTTGGAACGCCCACCCCCGGAGTGAAAACCTGGCTCTTTAAACAGGCCTCCCAGCATGCAAGCTGCTTGCCTCCCAGCAGGCTAGAGGGCTAAAAAAATGCTGAATCATTTCCTGAGTTGAAACAAAAATGGTGAAAAAAGCTTTGGAAGGACAAAGAGACTTCTGGTTTTTATAAATACTTCGAAATTGCTTCAAAAAGGTAATTTTAATGAATTTATAACGAGTTATGAGTTATCCGACATGAACCTATCCAAACCTACTGGGTACTGCTGACTTAGCAACCTTTACCTTTCACCCTTTGCAACACGCACTTGTGACTGCAAGTTTCCATTTTAATTTCTCACATTGCTCTAGAGCAGGGGTCCCCAAACTATGGCCCGCGGGCCAATTCCGGCCCGCCTAGGTCACTTATCCGGCCCGTGGAGGAGAAGCCCCCCCCACACACAGTGCCCCTCCCTTGGCTGGCTCACACTATCCATCAGGCCCCACGGGCAGCGTGAGCCAGCCAAGGGCAGCTGCTCCGCATGGACTACTCACGCTTAAAGCACCTCGCGAGGTGCTTTACGCGTGAGTAGGCCGTGCGGGGCTGCTTCTCCCTTGGCTGGCTCATGCTATCCGTCAGGCCCAACGGGCAGCGTGAGCCAGCCAAGGGAGGCTGCTCCGCCGCTCCATGCAGTCATGCCGGCCACATGACCTTGGAGGTGTCTACGGACAACGCCGGCTCTTTGACTTAGAAATGCAGATGAGCACCACACCCCAGAGTCAGACATGACTGGACTTCATGTCAGAGGAAAACCTTTAACTAGAAAAATTGTGGAAGATCCAGGGTGGGAGAAAGAACTCTTGTCTGTTGGAGGTAGGTATGAATGTTTCAATTGGCCACCTTGATTACCATTTCATAGCCTAACAGTTTTTAGGGAGAATCCTTTGTTGAGAGGTGATTAGCTGGCCCTGATTGTTTCTTGTCTGGAGTTCCCCTGTGTTTGAGTGTTGTTCTTTATTTACAGTTATAATTTTAGAGTTTTTTTTAATACTGGTAGCCAGATTTTGTTCAGACTAGAAATAGGAAGATTTCCCATTCTCTGCTCCTGGAATTACTGCCTAAAGAGGGCTAGAAAGAACCCCCTCTAAGGGCCCTTCCACACAGCAAAATAAGATATGTGCAATGTGCATAGGAATTTTTTTATTGATTTTTTTTAAAAAAAACTATAGTCTGGCCCTCCAACGGTCTGAGGGACAGTGAACTGGCTGCCGGTTTAAAAAGTTTGAGGAGCCCTGCTCTAGAGGAATACAATGTGTCAGTCGTACTGTGGTATATTTAAAATTGCCTCCTGCTCTCAGATAAAGTCAGTTTTGGGGATCCACCAGCTCAAGGTACTTTGGGAAGAGCTCCTCAAAACATGGTCATTTCCCAACTTCTCATTCTAAACTGGAGCTACTTTATTCTTCTCTATCTGTAAACAAAGCCAAAGAGTGCTGGATTTCTTAACAAGAACTTCCTAGAATAACAATTCTCAGCAGAGTTGTTGCCACGTTGCAACTTGGATGGGAGGCATAACTTCCTTCTACTTCTCTCACAAGGCTGGAACATAATATCATCTGCTATTCTTCTGCCAACCTGTTCCCTTTCTCCATTGCTTTGCTTTACCTGTTGAATAATGCCCAGTCCTGCTCATGGCAGCAGAAAAGTAGTGTCAGATGATAGGTAAAATCCAGGAGGAGTTGTCTTATCCGGTAGGAAGTGAATTAAAGGGATTTTGTTGGTATCCAGGATATGAGAAAAAAATGATAATACCTGGGGGATCATGATAATGTAGCTGATATTGAAATACTAAGGATTCAGTCCTATGCATGAGAGGTGGGCAGCCATGGGTCAATTTTCTGCCCTGGAACCATTCAAGTGACACTTGGACTGTCAAAAAAAGCTCCCACAAACCAGAAGTGTTCAGATGTGTATTTCTAATTTTGAAACGTTATTGGCCAAGATTGTCATCAGATATATTTGTGACTAGCTGTACCTGCCACGCATTGCTGTGGCCAACCTTCCCTCCCTCTTTCTCTCCTTCCTTCCTTCCTTCCTTCCTTCCTTCCTTCCTTCCTTCCTTCCTTCCTTCCTTCCTTCCTTCCCTCCCTCCCTCCCTCCCTCCCTTCCTCCCTCTTTCCTTCCTTCCCTTTTTCTTTCATTCTCTCCTTCCTTCCTTCTTTCTCATCCTCTTCCTTCCCTTCCCCCCTGTTCTTTCCCTTCCTCTTTCTCCCTTTTCTTCCTTCTCTACCTATTCTTGGACTGCAACTTCCAGCAGACCTCCTGATCAATCTATATACCTACTTATCTATCTCCATCTAATCTATCTATCTTATCTATCTGGAGGATTGCTGGGAGTTGCAATCCAGGAAGAGGAAATTGGAAATATGCAGGGATTGGGATGCTTTCAAGAAATCCAAGGAAGAGAAAGCTTGCATTTTGGAAGCAATGCATTTGGATCATCCTCCTAAAGGGCCAGGTCTAGGTGATGCTGGGAGCTGTAGCCCAGAAGAGAGCGTGGATATGCTATTGTGTGTTTTGTTTGCCAGGGAGTTGATTTTGTGTATGTGCTGTAGTGTCTTTTTGCTTTTTTGGTTTTTTTTTTCATCCCTTCTGCCATGTTTTTCAGTGTTTTTATGAGCAATGGTCAATCATTGGCCTGTTAGGTGTATTGTGTCCAAATTTTGTGTCAATTCGTTCAGTGGTTTTTTAGTTATGTTACTAGTGATCTAGGCTTGTCTGCACACTTCATCCCTCTCCAAAACTTCTATCCTAGTTATATGTCACCTTGTCATGCCCAATTTTTTTAAAAATCTAATTATTACATTTGGCCCAGCCATAGGTTTTTAAATGCGTTGTGTTATTGTTAATGTCTATTGCTTTTTTCTGCTTATGAGTTTATTTATTGTTTTATATTACTGTTGCTATTGTTTATTGTTGTATTGTGGGCTTGGCCTCATGTAAGCTGCACCGAGTCCCTTGGGGAGATGGTTGTTGTTCATTTGTTCAGTCGTCTCCGGCTCTTCGTGACCTCATGGACCAGTCCACGCCAGAGCTCCCTGTCGGCCGTCACCACCCCCAACTCCTTCAAATAAAGTTTTTTTATTATTATTATTATTATTATTATTATTATATTACCTCACAAATGAACATTACTATATATATATATATATATATATATATATATATATATATAGATAATGTGGCCCCCTGGTGGTGCAGCAGGTTAAACCGCTGAGCTGCTGAACTTGTTGACCAAAAGTTCAGCTATTTGAATCCAGGGAGCCGGGTGAGCTCCCGCTGTTAGCCCAGCTCCTGCCAACCTAGTAGTTCAAACAAATTCAAATGGGAGTAGATCAGTAGGTACCACTTCTGCGAGAAGGTAATGGGACTCCATGCAGTCATGCTGACTACATGACCTAGGAGGTGTCTATGGACAATGCCGGCTCTTCAGCCTAGAAATGGAGATGAGCACCAACCCCCAGAGTCGGACATGACTTGACAATGTCAAGGGGAAACCTTTACCTTTACATTACGGAGCTGCATGTAATCCCTCTTTGCCAAACCCCTGCCTCTTAAGCCAGGTAGCACCCAAAACAAAGGGTTTCTGAGGCAGTGCAGATCAGGGGACCTGAGCAACTATTACTCCAGCACTGTCTTGTTGCCGGGGGATTTTGAGATGGGCAGTTGGAGGGTCTTTTAGGCTATTGCAATTGCTTGCCTCAATATTTCCAGTGCTTCAATTTATAGCTCCCCCCTAAAAATTCTCAGTCTGCAGTGCTGCTTGGCTTAAGGGTAGATTTTTGGGGTCACATTCAGTCATTCAGGCCCTTAAATATGAATCCAAGAAGTTACAAAATCATAAATTTGGCTTGTGATCTCGTAAATACTGAAACAGATGCCAGCTGTTATTTTTAAAATGTTAAAAAGTGTGAAGAGGCCTGGCCACCTATTTAAAAGTTGAATAGTTGCTTCTGAAAGCTTCCAGAAGAGGTAAATCACCCTTTCTGGGACAGAAAAGGGACTTAGCAGGTATTCATGGAATCCAAAGGGCTCAAGGGACACATGAAGTTTTGGGCTGCTTTACTCTTTGTTATTTACACCTCCTTGATGTGAAGTCCCATATAACTTAGTGTGTTATATGGGACTTCACATCAATTTATTCTCATGCATATGACAGTGTTGATAGTATAGATATGGACAAGACTTTGGTCCTAAATACTTTACCATCTCTACCCATGCAGCTTTGTAAATAATATCATTCTAAGCGTAGAAATTCAATAATTCTAATAGTATTTTTTTGCTTGCAATATTGTTTTTATGTGATCATTTTGGGAAGCGTTTTTAATTAATTTTAATATAGTTTTATAGCACAGTCAGCTACATTGAGAACTGCATGAGCAATGCACAGCTGGACAGAAAAGTAAAATAGGCGTACAAATAGGCACTGGACAAAATCCTAACCTAAACATATGGTCAGATAATTTAATATCCGGATCAATCCAAATTGCAAGCGTATGTATGTGTGCATGTATACCCACATGTGCATTTTGTGTTTGTCATATCATTTCCCTGGCAACTAAGCAATGCATGTGGGATTAGATTTCTGCATGAGATGCTTTCTCAAATAAACAATTCTGTCCATGAATTCCGAATTGGTATTTGCTTTATGCCAAATATTGCAATCCATGTTCCTTTCAGCTTCCCACAAATTAAACATTTACAGCATAGTCTCTCGAGGTTTGAACTTCCTCAGGCGCTTCGGCCAAAGCAGCCTGTCACAGCAGCCAATGAGAAAAAAGAAAATACTCTTAAGACATTAAATGAAGCCAGGATTTCCATGCTGCAAAGTTTCCCTTGTAAAAAGCAGCTGGTTGCAACTATGAAAATTAAACTAGTGAAGGTTTTGGGTTGCTGTGAGTCTTCCAGGCTGTATGGCCATGCTCTGGAAGCATTCTCTCATGACGTTTCATCCAAATCTATGGAAGGCATCCTCAGAGCTTGTGAGGTCTGTTGGAAACTAGAAAAGTGGAGTTTATATATCTGTGGAATGTCCAGGGTGGGAGAAAGAACTCTTGTCTGTTGGAGGCAAGTGTGAAAGTTGTAATTAGAATCATAGAATCATAGAATCAAAGAGTTGGAAGAGACCTCATGGGCCATCCAGTCCAACCCCCTGCCAAGAAGCAGGAATATTGCATTCAAATCACCACTGACAGATGGCCATCCAGCCTCTGTTTAAAAGCTTCCAAAGAAGGAGCCTCCACCACACTCCGGGGCAGAGAGTTCCACTGCTGAACGGCTCTCACAGTCAGGAAGTTCTTCCTAATGTTCAGGTGGAATCTCCTCTCTTGTAGTTTGATCAGCTTGATCAGTATTGAATAGCCTTGCAGCCAGGGGTGGCTCAACCCATTACACAGTGATTGGTTGGGGGGCGGGGGCGCCAAAATACTGTTTGCTTACCATTGAAAATTACCTAGGGCCGCCTCTGCTTGCAGCTTCAAAGCTTGGCTGGTTCCTGCCTAGGAGAATCCTTTGTTGGGAGGTGATTAATGAAAGTTTTCTTAATATTTCCTCCATTTGTGAAGAAAAACCTTCTAGGTCAGGGTTACAACAACAATGGCTTCAAACTACAAGAGAGGAGATTCCATCTGAACATGAGGAAGAACTTCCTGACTGTGAGAGCCGTTCAGCAGTGGAACTCTCTGCCCCGGAGTGTGGTGGAGGCTCCTTCTTTGGAAGCTTTTAAACAGAGGCTGGATGGTTATCTGTCAGGGGTGATTTGAATGCAATATTCCTGCTTCTTGGCAGGGGGTTGGACTGGATGGCCCATGAGGTCTCTTCCAACTCTTTGATTCTATGATTCTAACAGAGAGGAAAGTTACTTTTTAAAAATAATTGATTGCAGGTACAATTTGCAATTCTAAGAAGTCATTAGTTTGAAGGCCCCAAAAGTTATTAGCAAACTATTAAACAATCAGACTTCCACATACGCTGGACTTTGGGGAAAAGGACCATCATGAAAATGAAAATGTATGAATTAAAAACTGTATTATTTAATATCTGAGAGACCATCTCTTTGAGAATTAGACGGTCCTCCAGCTGGAAACTGACCATAGAATTACATAAGAGAACATAGAGATTCCTAGAAAGATGATTTTAATCAAAACCATGAATGATCAAACCCGCAAAAGCCAAAGCCACAAATATGGACAGGCAGCTGTAGTTATGATGGCCAGAATTCAGTAAGGGACTGTCCAGTCCATATTTAAAAGGATTTGCCATCACATCACTACAGAAGGGGAGCCCCAGGTGGCACAATGGGTTAAACCCATTTTTGACTGAAAGGTCAGCAGTTCAAATCCTGGGAGTGGGGTGAGCTTCCATCTGTCAGCCCCAGCATCCTTGCAGACGGTCAATTCTCTCACACCAGAAGCAACTTGCAGTTTCTCAGAACACAGAATGGAGCTAGTGACATCAGAGTGAGGAAGTGGCTACAAACATTAGTATAGTTCAGTGCATTCCTGTCATTGCCTTGTTATGTATCTTTGCAATTTATTAGGAGAGTTCCTTATTGCCTCTGATATGTAGCTAAGTATGCATTAATGTGCAATACAAACCATAATATAGAGGCATGACCAATTTGAAGAATAAATCACTTTCCCAATTCTTAAAAGTAACTAACTAGATTATTTTTCTGAATCCAGGGTAGAAAACGTTTTCCATTCAGTATGACAAAATACAACACAAGCTGACATATTAAAACAAATGGTATGCTGTCTCGTGAAAGAGGGAATGTCTTTTATATCCATGGGTTGGTGAACTAGCTGCGGGCTTTCATTAGAATTTTTTAAAAGAGTTATCCAAAGTACTGAATGCTGTCAACAGATAGGTTCAGCACCTTGGATATCTCTGTTAAAGCAGGGCTTCTTAAACCTTTATGTGACCTCAGGTATATCTATATAAATAAAAATGTAATGTTCGTTTGTGGGATTAACAGAACTCAAAAACCACTGGACGAATTGACCCCAAAATTGGACACAAGACATCTAACAACCCAATGTATGTCCTTCACTCAAAAAAAATGATTTTGTCATTTGGGAGTTGTAGTTGCTGGGATTTATAGTTCACCTACAATCAAAGAGCATTCTGAACCCCACCAATGATGAAATTGAACCAAACTTGGCATACAGTTCTCCCATGACCAACAGAAAATACTGGAAGGGTTTGGTGGGCAGTGTCCTTTGGTTTTGGAGTTGTAGTTCACCTATATCCAGAGATCACTGTGGACTCAAACAATGATGGAGCTGGACCAAACTACATAAATACTCAGTATTCCCAAATGTGAACACTGGTGGAGTTTGGGGAAAATAGAATCTTGACATTTGGGAGTTGTAGTTGCTGGGATTTATAGTTCACCTACAATCACAGAGCATTCTGAACTCCATCAACGATAGAATTGGGCCAAACCTCCCACACAGACCCCCCATGTGGGCCACAGCAACGTGTGGCTGGGGACGGCTAGTAAGTATATAAAATAGGTATAAAATCACTACAGAAGGAGACCTCCTGGTGGCGCAATGGGATTTATAGTTCACCTACAATCACAGAGCATTCTGAACCCCATCAACGATAGAATTGGGCCAAGCCTCCCACACAGAACCCCCATGTGGGCCACAGCAACGCGTGGCTGGGGACGGCTAGTAGGTATATAAAATAGGTATAAAATCACATTTACTAAAATAAATGAGCATTTGCAAGGCTTGCTAAACAGGCTGAGTTTCCTTTTTGGGGAAATGCAGATGAACTATTTTCTGCAGTCCATTGTAAACAGTGCATGTTGTGTTGTTGAAGGCTTTCATGGCTGGAATCGCTGGGTTGCTATTTGTTTTCTGGGCTGTATGATCATGAAAGGCTTTGACAACAAGACAACATGCAAAGTTTATAATGGACTGCTTCCGGAACATGGCCATACAGCTTGGAAAAGTCACAGCAATCCAGTGCACATTGTTGCTAACAGAATTGTGTAGATGGGTGGCATTATGGTTGCGAATTTTTTTGTGACCCTAACATTGAGCTAAGGGAACCACATTTGTGGCTGAGACCCACAGTTTAGGAAACAGCACTTTGGGGTACTATCCAGATCAGATATTCCACCCCACTGACACATAAACCACCAAGAGCATAGCTTGTGGGCTGGAACAGGGAACCAAAACATTCCATATCCTAGTATGCATAAGACTTCTGTTGTTGTGGCTTCCTCTCAATAGCTTTGAGAGTTGTAGTTTGCTCAGGAGGCTGAGAATTCTGTCATTAAAATTTATTTTGAAAACTAAACTAGTCTGCCTCACAGAACTACAGTTTCCAGGTGTCCCTGGACAGAGAAAGAGCGACTGTTGAAACATGTAATGTTTGTAGAACAGGCTTTGACAAGCCTCCTGGCTGGAGTTTTGGAGGACAAGCTTTCTTTTGAAGAATTAGTGCCTTTTCCTAGAAAAAAAGCAAACATTACAGGTTAAACTAAAAACAAACAATGAACAGAAGGGGGTGGGTGGAGGACAAAGAAAACAGTAAAGACATTTAATAACTACTGGTTTCAGACTTTAACCCTGCAGGCAAATGGAGGAGGGAAGTACCACAGACTAGGGAGATAAATTAGAGGAGACATGGCTTACATTTCACAGTTTCCCCGTGCATTTCTCTCCAGCCGCAACTTTCCTATTCAAAATATTAAGAAAAGACGCTGCTTCCAGTTTGAGGGATAAAATGGGCTCAGTCTAGAGATGGTTTCCCATGCAGAGAGCGGGATCCACACTTTTTCATGCTTTGAGAAGGCATATTGAAATAAGTGGGGCACATGAGTTGCAATTAAGTTCTCAAATTTTCACTATACTTGGGGCTTCACTATACCTGGAGTGGAATCAATGGCATTATGTGAAATCTCCCCACCGTTCCAAAGAGATTATTATTATCAGAGTGATTGAGACCAAAAACATGCAGAAACTTTGAACATTCAGGCATACGAGTTCAGCATTACATGCAAAAGAGCTCAGTAGAAGAAACCATTTAGATATTTTTTTTGGTATTTCCAATTTAAAAAGGGCTCCACCATTTTCTTTCTTTTTTTGGTTGCAGTGGTGGTAGCAAGAACAATGTTGCTTCTTGCAGAAAGCTTTGAGAGCCATCCAAGTGCACATGGGACACCAGTACCATGGTGGGACTTTAACAGCATGTGCACAGACATGCTATTGAGTATGTTGATTGAGATCTTGAAAAACTATATTGAAAAAGATTGCTGTTTTATCACTGACAGTATCAGGCAAAAAACAGCCTATCCAATAACTCAAACGTTTCTTACGATCCAGTTAATTGCTGGCTTTACTTGTTTTGATATCCAAGACTTAGGACTTAATCCCATGGTGTCCTAGAAAGCGTTTCCATACAATTGAAATGCTGAGTCCCACGGATCCCATCACACAACGCAAGATTGTCCCATGGGTGCCCCGTTTGAGCCCATTTCTTAAGTGTGTAGAAACAGAACAGTTTTAAAGCCGCTTGGGAATTGATTCCAGATAGTTCCCTCCACATAGAGATGGTTTAAAGCGGCAAAATTTAGCTGTGATGGGAATTGTTTTCTTTTCTTGTCAGGTTCGTAGCCAGGATTTTGATTGGGGGGGGGGGCTGAGTTTGTTTCGGGGAGGGGGCTGAGTCTGAGTGAAAGAGGGTCAACCCTAGCAAACCTTGGTGTATCATTACCCCAATATCCCCATGCATATGGGATATATTGAGTATGGTGATCAGATCTTGATATGAATAAACATAACAGTTTAAATAATGCACCAGTAAGGCCTTTTCGCGAACCACTATGAGAATTTTTTTGGGGGGGGGGCTGAAGCCCCTTAAGCCCCCCCCCCCCCCCCCCGGCTACATGCCTGTTTCTTGTGTTCTTTCTGTTTTATGACATTGTCTCATGGGCAGTTCTTAAAAGTGCTCCAAAGATGCAGTTCTTGCCATCACTCTAAGGACAGCAGTGTTCATTCGTTCAGTCGTCTCCGACTCTTCGTGACCTCATGGACCAGCCCACGCCAGAGCTCCTTGTCTGCCGTCACCACCCCCAGCTCCTTCAAGGTCAGTCCAGTCACTTCAAGGATGCCATCCATCCATCTTGCCCTTGGTCGGCCCCTCTTCCTTTTGCCTTCCACTTTCCCCAGCATAATTGTCTTCTCTAGGCTTTCCTGTCTCCTCATGATGTGGCCAAAGTACTTCAACTTTGTCTCTAGTATCCTTCCTTCAAGTGAGCAGTCGGGCTTTATTTCCTGGAGGATGGACTGGTTGGATCTTCTCGCAGTCCAAGGCACTCTCAGAACTTTCCTCCAACACCACAGCTCAAAAGCATCGATCTTCCTTCGCTCAGCCTTCCCTAAGGTCCAGCTCTCACATCCGTAGGTGACTACAGGGAATACCATGGCTTTGACTAGGCGGATCTTTGTTGCCAGTCTGATGTCTCTACTCTTTCCTATTTTATCGAGACTGGACATGGCTCTCCTCCCAAGAAGTAAGCGTCTTCTGATTTCCTGGCCACAGTCTGCATCTGCAGTAATCTTTGCACCTAGAAATACAAAGTCTGTCACGGCCTCCACATTTTCTCCCTCTATTTTCCAGTTGTCAATAATTCTTGTTGCCATAATCTTGGTTTTTTTGATGTTTAGCTGCAACCCAGCTTTTGTGCTTTCTTCTTTCACCTTGATTAGAAGGCTCCTCAGCTCCTCCTCGCTTTCGGCCGTCAGAGTGGTGTCATCTGCATATCTGAGGACAGCAGACAGAGCAGTAAATACTATTTTTTTATTAACTGCTGTTTGCAATGCCGAAATAAGGGTAATTTTCTATACTAGAAAGTTTTCTTTTCCAGGAAACCTTTAGTTCTTCAGTACATCCCAAGTTACTCATGGGTGTTGTTTTTGAGTTGGATAACTCATTTTCGATCTTATACTTCATGGAGTACTTCCTCTATTGAGAAGTTTTGGTTTAGAAAAAAGGAAGTGGAGAGAAAATTGGAGGAGCTTCCACTCTCCTGTTAGATAGCAAAGCAAATGGGTGATTCCTGTAGAAACAGGAGAAGGAAAACATGTGTAATTTGGGTAAGAAAGTTATTTGGGTCTTTTGGAGATGAAGCAACATGAAACGCAATGCTAAGGAGATGATACCCCCCCCCCCCCCCCCCGCCGGTGTGATGAAGTTCCCAAAATCATGCAACCACAATGAAAGATTTTGCGAGGAGTTCCTGAAAAAGTAATTCTGCCAAGCTTTGGCTTTTTCTCCTATTAGAGAGCATTTCAAACACGTGACCCCACCTATATAATATGAAAGTAGATTTGGCCATCCACATTCGTTGAGGTTAGGAACGCAACACTGGAAAACTGCAGATATTTTTAAGAAACTATTTTTTCAATCAGGTGAACACCTCTATAGGAATCTCTAGGTCCTCTAGCACAGAACTTCTTAAACGTTTCTACTTGTGACCCTTTTCTGTTCGAGAAATTATTACATAACTAGATAAATAAATTAAATAGAAAATCAAACATTAATGACAGAGATCGATAACAAATCAGCATTTGCAAGGCTGTGTGAAAAGTGAAGTGGGGGGGGGGGGTGGAAGACAGTTCCACCTTGTCTCCTGTGCTATTCTAATAATATAATGTAATGTAACGTAATATAATATAATATATTGTATATACATATAATATTTATAATATTATAATGTAATGCAATATAATACTACTACTAATATTATGATATTATAATTATATATGTATATTACATGTAATATTACTAATAATATTACAATATAATGGTACAGTACAATATAGTAATATTTAATACTGATATTGTACTATGCTAATAATATAATATATTGTATGTATATATATCTTGTAAGCCATTCTGAGTCCCCTTCGAGGTGGGAAGGGTGGCATATAAATTTTGCAAATAAATAAATAAAGGTTAGCAAAAAAGACTGATTTCCCATTTTATGAAGTATAGCTGAAGCACCTTCCACAGAGTCCACTATAAACACTCCACAACAATTTGTGTAAATAGCTGAAACATCCACTAGGTGACATTCAGAAAACGTTTACTGTTGCCAGATTTTTGGACCCCAACATTGAGCTAAGGATTGGGACCCACAGTTTAAGAAGCAGTGCTCTAGCATGACTGTATGGACAGCCTCCACCACTGGAGGACCTACAAATGCCTAGAAAAGCATTATCTAGGACAGGGGGCCTCAAACTAAGGCCCAGGAGCTGGATGCGGCCCTTCAACGTCATTTACCCGACCCTCACTCAGGGTCAACCTAAGTCTGAAACAACTTGAAACAACTTTTCAAATTATAATCCAGCCCTCCAACAGTTTGAGGGACTGTGACCTGGCCCTCTGTTTAAAAAGTTTGAGGACCCCTGATCTAGGATCTACAAATGCCTAGAGACATGTTTTCCCCCTAGAAATCTAGGAATTTCTATAGTCAAATTCATGAAAAATCAAATCAACAAAAGTCAAACCCATAGATGTGGAGGGTCAACTGTAGTACAATCTATCATTTTACTTTAAGACTCTTCCACTTCCACTGTACATGTAGGTAGGTAGCAAGGTAGAGATGTTCTTATAAAGGAGAGGCTACCAACTTGACAGTAGTGAGCTAGATTATTATTATTATTTACAGCATTTATATTGGTGCAGCCAGAGAAGGACACAAACTACATAACTGTGATATTATATGGTAAATTTGTGTATTGTATATTCCATTGTATGTTGTAATTGTTAGGCATCAAATTGTGCCTTTGTAAGCCACCCTGAGTCCCCCCTAGGGGGTTGAGAAGGGCAGGGTAGAAGCACCCCAAATAAATAAATAAAATAAATAAATTTGGCATCTTTTTATCAGCCTAGAGACATGTTTTCCCACTTCTGATCCCACTTCTGGATTTGCATTTAATTCAAAAAGGACTGACAGACTTTTGACTGCTTTGACTCAGTGAAAGACAATCTCA
Source organism: Anolis sagrei (assembly GCF_037176765.1). Lineage (NCBI taxonomy): Eukaryota > Metazoa > Chordata > Lepidosauria > Squamata > Anolidae > Anolis > Anolis sagrei. The sequence goes on along the minus strand of NC_090026.1, from coordinate 39,556,531 downwards.
TGCATGAAGATGTTTTTCTCAGCCCAAGGTCAGAAACCTTGCAAAAGCACTTAGGAGCCAGTTAGTAGTAAACAGGAAAATGTGTATCCAAGATGCAAAATTAGACAGCACTCTGTTGTCTGAAGCAGTGGTGGCTGATAGTTTCCATGTAACTGGGACAGCAAATCTGTTCTGCGCTTTAGTTTGTAGTTCAAAGGGACTGTCCAGGGTGCTGAATACTGTCTGTTAAATGGATCCAGGCATTGGATAGCTCTTTAATAATTCCGAGTAAAATATGGAATGGATTCACAGCTCTCATGAGCAGCCACTGGCCTAAGGGATTATCCATATTAGGAGTATGTTGTCATCCCATGTTTTGTATAGATTTGGTTTTCCTTTTCTCCGGCACTCACTAAGAAGCCACAATTCTAAGCCTTTTCTGCTGGTGGATCGAGCCTCGTTCGACCCAGCAATGCTGAAATGCTTCTCACCATGTTTCATGGAGGGGACCCTCTTTGGTTTTACTTGGAGGAGCTGGCAAAAGGCTGGAGGTTCTGGCAAGCGGTACTGTTTCAGTCTGCTGGTGCTGCTCATCCTCAAAGCAAGAGCACCATGGAGTGCTTTTCCGTTTGCAGAGATCGATAATTCGATACAGACCATGGTGGGCGTGGGAGCGTGTGCTTAACAGCACGACATCTCGACCTTGCAGCTGCAAATATGTTCAGCAAAGAGAGAGCAGGAGAACACACACACACATACACACACAAGTGCACGCTGGGGAGAAGTTTGCTGTAGCAAAATATTACGCTTCAAATGCCCTAAATTTCAGTTTCCTTCATTTGTGTTCTCTTTTAAAAATGAAATAATGTCATACTAACCAGATGTGCTCTCTTGACACTTCCCTTCCTGGCTGCCAACATCTGTTATCCTACTGCTGGAATTGCATGTAACCTCAAAATCTGTGGCCAAGAAACTTTGCAGCTGAAATTCACTTTTAATGCTTTTGGCCCTGAGTTTTCCTCTTCGGCCTCCTTTCATCTTGTTTTAAAAAGCTTTATTTTGGAGCTCGTTGGAATCAACATGGGGATCTGTGGTCTTGTGGTACACGTTGAAGTGCAAAGTGTCATGGTGTGGGCCTGCACTTCAGCATTTACATTTGCAGAGCTCCATGTGATGCCAGCATTGAAAATGGCTGTTTAAAGTCTTTGCTTGGCATATGGCCATCAGATAAACAGCCCATGAAGTAAGAATGTGTTTGTAGCAAACTTTCTTAGTAATGATAGGGAATGTCAATAGATGTGATTTTTTTTTCGTGTCAGGAGCGACTTGAGAAACTGCACATGCTTCTGGTGTGAGAGAATTGGCTGTCTGCAAAGATATTGCCAGGGGACACCCAGATATTTTGATGTCTTATCATCCTTGTGGGAGGCTTCTCTCATGTCCCCGCATGGAGAGCTGGAGCTGACAGATGGAGCTCATCCGTGCTCTCCCTGGATTCGAACCTCCACCTTTCGGTCTTCAGTCCTACCGGCACAAGGGTTTAACCCACTGCGCCACTGGAGGCTAGGTGTGATAAGAAAGGGAAAATGAGTCTTTACTGATTATTATCTAGAAATAGAAGAGAGCTGAATCCTAGGAGAAAACTGATAACATGACGGACACTCAAACTGAAACAACAAGGGTGAATATTAAAGTGACAGGAAGCACAACTCTGTCGCAAGAATTCAGAAAACAATTTGCTTAGCCAAATAAAGAATTAAAAGGAGAGCTGAAAGAGGGCAGCAGCCTTGAAGCCTATTGGAGATAAGATTGAGAAGCTAAACAACAAGTTTTATTTTTCTTCCTTTTTTTCTTCAAGCACGGTTATTTTGACTGGTTAAGAATGGATTGATGCTATGTTTAGAATTTATAATTTGTGGAGAATCGAAAATGAAAACAAGCTAATTGTTAAATAACCAGGAGCAAGAATAGGCAAAGACTGGGTGGTCTTAGAACGTTGCCCAGTCTTTCATAGATTTTCAAAAGTCATAATAAATCTTTTTCTATATAATCTTTTTCTACATATTATGTCTATAGGGAGACAAAAAATTTGGGCCTGACATTTTCATGCCGGACAGGCAAACCACCAAATGCCTAATGAGGGGTTGGTGAAACTTTCAGAAGTTTCTCCTGATTTGGTACAAAATACCCAAACTTAGCCTAGTTATGTTGACCCACAAACCAGGAGATCCACATATACATCTCTCACTGTTCCTGACAATTAAAATGTAGCAAAATTGAACTGAATAACTAGTTCCAATGAGCAGTGTACACTAACATCTGCATCAGAGGTATTCTGCTTCGCTATCTTGAGGTTTATGTGTCACCAATCATCCTTATTGTTTAACAATTTCACTAACAATCCCAACATTAATTACAACAATTTTATTCACTAGAATCATAGAGTTGAAAGAGACCTTTTGGGTCATCCAGTCCAACCCCCTGCCAAAAAGCAGGAAAATCACATTCAAAGCACTTCTGCCAGATGGCCATCCAGCCTCTGTTTCAAAGCCTGCAAAGAAGGAGCCTCTACCACATTTTGGGGCAGAGAGTTCCGCTGCTGAATGGCTCTCACAATTAGGAAGTTCTGCCTCATGTTCAGGTGGAATCTCCTTTCCTGTAGTTTGAAGCCATTGTTCTGCATCCTAGTCTCCAGGGCAGCAGAAAACAAGCTTGCTCCTTTCTACCTATGACTTCATCTCACATATTTATACACAGCAATCATGTCTTCTCTCAGCCTTCTCTTCTGCAGGCTAAACATGCCAAGCTCTTTAAGCCGCTCCTCATAGAGTCCTTTCTCTGGACAGATTTTTATGGGTCCTTTCTCTGGACACATTCCAGCTTGTCCACATCTCCCTTAAATTGTGGTGCCCAGAATTGGACACTGTATTCCTGGTGTGGTCTGACCAAGACATCATGAAGGGCATCATGACTTCCCTGGATCTTGACACTATACTCCTATTTATGTAGGCCAAAATCTCATTTGCTTTTTTAGCTGCTGCATGACATTGTTGGCTCATATTTAACTAATTGTCCATGAGGACTCCAAGATCTTTTTCACACATACTGCTATCGAGCCAGGCATCCATGTTGTGCCTTCAAATCACTGTCAACTTATGAACTAGTTTCTCTATGGGAAACAAGGCGATGGTAGTGTCACTTTTGCCTTCATCTTGGTGTAAGTGGAGTTCAGACATACATGGCAAGGAATACTCAAAGGTGTATTTGCCAGTTCCTTTGTCCAATACATCACCTACAGCACCTGGTGTCCAGCCAAGAACTTATCAGGACAGACTCTGCTTAGCTTCCAAGATTGGATGGGATCTGGTGCCTTTTAGGTTATTGGGCCCTATTATGAACGGGCAGATACATCATTTTTTTCTAATGTCTGCTCCCAGCAAACATTAAGAAACCCCAAATAAGCTTCTGTTAACATTGGCCTTCTTCCAGCTATATTACTTAATAGTTCATAATCAAACGAGTAGTGTTCAAACAATCAACTTGTTCCATGTTGACTCTTGGGAATGTTCTGAACATCTGAGTCAGGGTTGGCTTTGGCATTAGGCAAAATACTTCAGGCAGCTTTTTAAGGAAGTTGTGCAAAGGAATAAATCATTGATGAGTTAATTTATTATTATTTGTCTTTACCGCCAAGAGAGATAAAAAGACACATGTGGAACTCCGGTTTAAGGTGCCGAAATAACTTGACTGGTTTTTAGATATCATGAAATGCTTATTGGTTTGACACAAGGTCTCATTAGCTGCTTTGCTATACAGCAACATGTCACAAAAGTTATAAATCACCCCCACAAAAAGTGGATGTGTTTTTGAAGGCTTTCATGGCTGGAATCACTGGGTTGCTGTGAGTTTTTGAGGCTGTATGGCCATGTTCCCAAAGCATTATCTCCTAATGTTTCACCCACATCTATGGCAGGTATCCTCAGAGGTTGTACATAGTTTTTCCAATCTCTGTGTGTCTTGGAACAGTTTCTCCTTGAAGAGATGTTCAATGTGTTTTTGAAGGCTTTCATGGCTGGAATCACTGGGTTGCTGTGAGTTTTCTGGGCTGTATGGCCATGTTCTGGAAGCATTCTCTTGGGATGTTTTGCCCACATCTATGGCAGTCATCCTCAGATGTTAGTACATAGATTTTTGAATCTCTGTGTGTCTTGTAACAATTTCTCCTTGTAGAGATATTCAATGTGTGGCCAAAGACTTTGATGGCTGGAATCACTGGGTTGCTGTGAGTTTTCTGGGCTGTATGGCCATGTTCTAGAAGCATTCTCTTCTGATGTTTTGCCCACATCTATGGCAGTCATCCTCAGATGTTAGTCCATAGTTTTTCCAGTCTCCGTGTGTCTTGGAACAGTTTTTGCCTATAGAGAATCTCTGAGGATGCTTGCCATAGATGTGGGCGAAACGTCAGGAGAGAATGCTTCTGGAACACGGCCATACAGCACAGAAAACTCACAGCAACCCCAAAAGGGGATGATTTATAACTTATAAAAATGAGCATAGGATACAGATGGTGTCGAAGAGTACAAGCATACATTTCATTTTACATGGGCCTTTCTTGAGTTTAGAGACTCTCCCCAAGAACATGGGATAGTCCCTGTTTTGGACTGCAAGTCCCACAATCCCCTTGACATTCTGGCTGAGGGGTTATGGAAGCTGTAATATTGATTTGTTGCTGGTGTAAGCTGCCTTGAGTCCCCCCTTGCAGGTTGAGAAGGGCGGGTTAGAATTTTGGGAAATAATAATAATAATAATAATAATAATCTATATAAATAAAAATGTAAATGTTCGTTTGTGGGATTAACATAACTCAAAAAACACTGGACGAATTGACACCAAATTTGGACAGAATACACCTATCAGGCCAACGAGTGACCATCACTCAGAAAAACACAGCAGAAGAGACTTAAAAAGCCAAAAAATAAAAAATACATTACAACACACACACACACACACAAGTGCAAAACCACACACACACACACACACACACACACACATATGTAAACGTACATATACACAAATATATAGACACAAAAACACATATACAAAGTCAGCAACACATGGCAGGGGATGGCTAGTAGTAGTAGTAATAATAATAATAATACAAACAAGCAACTTTATCAAGCTCTGACTTCAGCATTTGCCCTTAAGAGACAGCAGTATGTACATCCAGATATATTTTGCATTCTACATCTGGAAGGCTGGACATTGTGAGCAATCTGTTTTTCAGGGAAGCTGAAACATCATTACTGATGTCACTATAAACCTCCAATAAACATCACGGGCTTTACCACGCAGAGGGGGTAGAACTGGCACAATGGTCTCTATTTCACAATGTTAGGTGATACCCATTGCTGATCTGCGATTTCCCCGCAATGAAGCTATCAGGAGCAAAGGCCAGCAATAGTCCTTGGCCACATAGCAGTCCTGGAACTTACCTTGTATAGCGAGTACAAGAGTTTTTATGGCAGCATGTGCCATGCTCTACTTACTATAATTAAAAAAAATCAACAAGGCACTTTGCAATTGTGAAATGCTTATAAAAATAACAACATTAACGAATAAACAAGTAGGGAAAACAGCACAATGGGAGGGCAGAATTACGATATCCACATGGAAGTGCACACATCTGCATTATTGGACTTCAGTATGGAAAGCTGCCACCTCAATCCTGCATGGCCTGAATGGTGTGGGATAGCAGTAAGCATGCAGTAATGTATTGTCGAAGGCTTTCATGGCTGGAATCACTGGGTTGTTGTAGGTCTTTCGGGCTATATGGCCATGTTCTAGAAGCATTCTCTCCTGACGTTTTGCCTGCATCTATGGCAAGCACCCTCAGAGGTTGTGACCTCACAACCTCTGAGGATGCTTGCCATAGATGCAGGCAAAATGTCAGGAGAGAATGCTTCTAGACAGTAGTTCTCAACCTGGGGTCCCCAGATGTTTTTGGCCTTCAACTCCCAGAAATCCTAACAGCTGGCAAACTGGCTGGGATTTCTGGGAGTTGTAGGCCAAAAACATCTGGGGACCCCAGGTTGAGAACCACTGTCTAGAACATGGCCATATACCTCGAACCACTGTTCTAGAACATGGCCATAAACCTACAACAACCCAGCATGCAGTAATGTCCATTGGGGTTTTCTGGAAATAGATTATCTTAGAATGAGACATAGGATGCATCTACTCTACAGTGTATAATTAATGCAGTTTGACACCTCTTTAACTGTGATGGATCAATGCTGTGGAATCATGGGAGTTGTAGTCTGGTGAGGCACTAGCACTCTTTGGCAAAGAAGCCTAGAAACCTTGTAAAACTCCCATAAGTCCTTAGCATTGAGCCATGGCAGTTAAAGTGGTGGCAAACTGCTTTAATTGTACAGTGGAGATACACCCAAAGTTATCCTTAGTTATAAAGGAAAGTGGTTAATTGCAATTTCAATCTTTAAACCATTTACTTCTGCTTTTAAGTCATTCAATCTGCCCGTGGCCTGTTTTTCCTCTTTTGATTCCATTTCATTCAGTGACCTAGTAGTGTTGCCAGATTGAGAACTGGAGAGGGCTCCTGTATCTGTAATGGATGCTCAGAAGAAATTTCAGCAGGTGTTGCCAGTTACCTGGTTGCATGACAAGCAACCTTAACTGAAGTTACTTTCCAGTTTGACTACTGTAATGAACTCTGTGTAAGGCTGCTTTGAAAAGTATTCAGATGCTACAGCTAGTGAAAAACACAGCAGCCAGACTGGCGTCAGGTGTGCATTTGGGAGACCATATAACATTGAGCTTACAAAAATGACACTGGCTAGTGTTACCAAGCATTTGGCATTGACCTACAAAGCCCTAAACTACTTGAGTCCAGATATCTGAAAAACTACCTCCTCCCATTTAAACCTGCCAGAAATTTGAGATCTTCCGATGATGTAAATCCCAACGCCTTGTGAAACTGGGTAGATGGATGCACCTAGCATCCCATAGAGAACTCAAGGAAGTTCGGCTGGCCCCCCTTTTTTTATATACCAGCAAATATGGAAACCACAAGAATGCCCATCAGATTATATCCCCATACAAAAAAGGAAAATGCTAAAGAATGCTTAAACTTTTGTACAGTGGCACTTATTTCACATGCCAGTACGGAAGTGGTCAATATCTTGCAAGATAGACTCCAGCAATACGTGGAGCGAGAGTTGCCAGATGTACAAGCCGGGTTTAGAAAAGGCAGAGGAACAAGAGACCAAATTGCCAATATCCACTGGATAATGGAGAAAGGTAGGGAGCTTCACAAAAACATCTATTTCTGTTTTATTGACTATTCTAAAGCCTTCGACTATTTGGATCATAATAAATTGTGGCAAGTTCTTGATACCAAGTCACCTTGTCTATCTCCTGAGCAATCTGTGTAACGACCAAGTAGTAACAGTAAGAACAGACCATGGAACAACAGACTGGTTCAAGATTGGAAAAGGAGTACGGCAGAGCTCAATACTCTCACCTGACCTATTCAACTTGTATGAAGAACTCATCATGCGACGTGCGGGGATTGACGAATCCAAGGCTGGAGTTAAAATTGCTGGAAGAAACATTTACAACTTTAGATATGCAGATGATACCACTTTGATGGCCAAAAGCGAGGAGTAGCTGAGGAGCCTTCTAACCAAGATGAATGAAGAAAGTGCAAAAGCTGAGTTGCAGTTAAACATAAAAAACCAAGATTATGGCAACCAGACTAATTGATAACTGGCAAATAGAGGGAGAAAACGTGGAGGCAGTGACAGACTTTGTATTTCTCGGCCCAAAGATTACTGCAGACGTAGACTGCAGCCAGGAAATCAGAAGATGTTTACTTCTTGGGAGGAGAGCAATGACCAATCTCGATTAAAAAATAAAAGAGTAGAGACATCACACTGGCAATGAAGATCCGCATAGTTGAAGCAATGGTATTCCCCGTAGTAACCTATGGATGCGAGACCTGGACCATAAGGAAGGCTGAGCGAAGGGAGATGGATGAACAGTGATGTTGGAGGAAAATTCTGAGAGTGCCTTGGACCTCAAGAAAATCAAAGCAGTCCATACTTCAGGAAATAATGCCCGACTACTCACTGGAGGGAAGGATATTAGAGGCAAAGATGAAGTACTTTGGCCACAGAAAAGCTTGGAGAAGACAATGATGCTGGAGAAAATGGAAGGAAAAAAGAAGGGAGGCCGACCAAGGGCAAGATAGATGGATGTTATCCTTGAAGTAATTGGCTTGATCTTGAATGAGCTGGGGGTGGCCATGGCCGACAGGGAGCTCTGGCGTGGGATGGTTCCTTGAGGCTACAAAGAGTCGGAAATGACTGAATGAATAAACAACAAAAATCTCTTTTAAGATTCCAGAAGGCAGTGAACACAGTGCTGTCCTGAATGGCATTTATTGTTTGAAATTGCTGTGTGCATTGTTCTAAAACCGAATCCTAGGATAATTTAGACTTATTTCAGAGGTCTATGACGAGTTTTTAAAATGTGTTTGTAAAATGTTTTTTTATTTTTGTATTGTTTTAATTGGCTTTAACTTGTTTGGTGCGGCAGGAGCCCATGTGAGCTGGGAGGTGATGCAGAACTACTTCAAATAAATAAATAAGCCCAGGCAGACTGTAAGTGCCACACACCAGTCCTCTCTTGATGGAGTTTAGTTCCTTCAGGGTCCTTGAAAAGAGGCCGCAGCCTTCTTTAAACTCTCAGCAGCTGTTTCCCTGGCATTGTGCCTTCTGCTTCCTCTGGCTTAAGACATATAAATAGAAGTGGGGCAGAGTGGGGGAGGGAAGTGGGGAATGGCTTTTGTAATGGTTACCAGGCTTTTCTGGGTAGCTGTGGAGACCCTTGGCCTGCTGCCAGTTTCAAAGGTATCTGTGTGCCAAAGAGGCCTGCCAGTATAACATGCACTGTGGCCAAACGTCTCAGAGACAGCAAAGAAAGGAGAAGGGCATGGGCAACCCACCAGAAAGGTGACTGTGCAGGGCTATGCTGTTTGAACTCGCACGCAGAATAAAGTGAAATGTGAAATATAGGGAAACACAAAGAGCTGCCTTTTATGGACACACAGCATTGATCTCTCTTCACAAGCTAGAAGCTCTCAGATGGAGAATTTTCCTATTCTTGGTCTCGAATTCTTTTAACTGGGCATAGTTGTAATTTAGCTTGGAAATTCTGAATGTACATCATATATTTTATCATTGAGATGCAGACTTTTCCACTACAGCAGCATTTCTCAACCTGGGGGTTAGGACCCCTGGGGGGGGGACACCTGGGTGGTCACGAGGGGTGTCAGAGTGGTCAGAGCGGTCAGAGCGGTCGCCAAAGACCAGTCTCATAGATAGGATTTTGATTTGGGGGGGGGGGGCTGACTCTGAGTGAAAGTGGGTCTACCCTAGCAAACCTTTTGTATTGTTACCCCAATACCCCCATGCATATGAGATATATTGAGTATGGTGATCAGATCATGATATGAATAAACATAACAGTTTAAATAATGCACCAGTAAGGCCTTCTCGCGGACCACCATGAGAATTTGGGGGGGGGGGGGGCTGAAGGCCCTCAACTCCCCCCCCACCCCCAGCTACATGCCTGCCAAAGACCATAAGAAAACATAGTATTTTCCGTTAGTCATGAGGGTTCTGTGTGGGAAGTTTGGCCCAATTCTTTCAAATGCTCTTTGACTGTAGCTGAACTATAAATCCCAGCAACTACAACTCCCAAATCCCAAGTCTATTTTCCCCAAACTCAACTGGTGTTCACATTTGGTCTTGATGAATATTCATGCCAAGTTTGGTCCAGATCCATCATTGTTTCAGGCCTCAGTGCTCTCTGGATGTAGGTGAACTCCAAAACTCAAGGTCAATGCCCACCAAACCCTTCTAGTATTTTCTGTTGGTCATGGATGTTCTGTGTGCCAAGTTTGGTTCAATTCCATCATTGGTGGAGTTCAGAATGATCTTTGTAGGTGAACTAAAAATCCCAGCAAATATAACTCCCAAATGACAAAATCAATCCCCCCCCCCCCACCCAATCCCCACCGGTATTCAAATTTGGATGTGTCGGGTATTTGCGCCAAATTTAGTCCAGTGAATGAAAATACATCCTGCATGTCAGATATTTACATGATGATTCATAACAGTAGCAAAATTACAATTATGAAATAGCAACGAAAATAATGTTATGGCTGGGGGTCACCACAACATGAGGAACTATATTTAGGGGTCACGGCATTAGAAAGGTTGAAAACCAATGCAAAACAGCAAGAGAAATATACTCTTTCAGTCTGAGGTATATGAGTCATTGGATGCCATAGATTATATTAGCCTAAAGCAGGGATGGGAATCAGGTAGCCTGTCAGGTGTAGCTGGACTAGAACTTCTGAGGTTCACCTGTATTGGTTGTATTGGCTGGGGCTGTGGGGAGTTGTAGCACATAATCTCCCTCTCCCAATCTAAAGCAAGGGTGGTTGGAATCCATTTAGCCCAAGGGACAAAGTCTGTTTCAGAGAAGTGTTATTGGGCCACCTTCCAGCACTGGCCAATGCCAGAGACAAAAAGGTGGGATTAAAACTTATTTTGGTTTGAAGTTCTTATTGCCAATCAATGGAGAGGGATTTTCAGCCTTTTAGAATTGAGATAACCCATACTAAACTTAAGGGATAATCCCAATTAGTCCTTTATCATGCAAGTCCTATATGGGAAGCACATGCCACAGGACAACTGGCATATACATCTTGCTTTTGGGAAACGAGTGAAATCACCCCAGGTCAATGGTATGGAGCACCATCCAGGTCTTCTATTTTATACTAAGTTCACTCAGGGCAATGCTGCAGAACTTTCCAGTACAGAGGAATCATAGAATCATAGAATCAAAGAGTTGGAAGAGACCTCATGGGCCATCCAGTCCAACCCCCTGCCAAGAAGCAGGAATATTGCATTCAAATCACCCAAAACTATGGATATGGATGTATGAATTTATTTCTGTTTGTGTCAGGGACACTTTAGACCAGGCATGGGCACTCTTTTGCTCTCCAGGTGTTTAGGACTTCAACTCCCACAAATCCTAACAGTTGGTAAGGAGACTGGGATTTCTGGGAGTTGAAGTCCAAAATACCTGTAGGGCCAAAGCTTGCCAATGCATGCTTTAGACAGAATAGAGCCACCTCCTGTCCTGGTTTGCCTTGGAAATTCTTAAAAACTAGACCAGGACAGGAGATACATTGTATGGATATTTTTGAAATTCTCAATAAGCACAGGTACAATTCATGCCAGATGTGGAGCTTTTTGGGCAGTCTGGGTGAGTCCTAAATCATTCACATCTGTTCTCTGCTGAACGCATGCCCCTCAATACTTACACTTTTCTTGATCTGACTCCCAGCTCTTACCAATTACTTGTGAGATGCAGTTGTCTGGTTTAGCTAGCTATTCCCAGCTTTCAAAATCAGTGGTTGAACAAATTATAAAATAGAATATATGGGGTCTAACTTGTCACATTTGAGAATTTAGGAGACTTGGGGGAAACACATAGATGCCAAGGATGTGTTGACTTAGCATTACCTAGAGACTTTTGGGAAAAATAAGCTGAGAAGGTTAGGAGAATGCTATCCATCCTAATACAAAGTTCTCTTAATCATTTCCAGTACAGTCACTACTAAGAAAAGCTCTTGACACTGTTGATGCCTTTGGAAACTATTTGCAACTATTCTCCTTGTGGAGAGAAAAAAGATTATATTAAATAAATATAATCACAACAATAACAACAACAACAACATAAACTTTGTTTTGGCATAATCTTGAAGTAAAATGAGATTGGATATTATATAGATTTCTTCCCCCAGTATCTGTTTCATAAAACAAATTATATTTCTCATTGTTATAAATGACTAGCTATACCTGCCAGGCGTTGCTGTGGCCAATATCACTCCTCTCTCTCTCTCTCTCTCTCTCTCTCTCTCTCTCTCTCTCTCCCCTTCCTTCCTTCCTTCCTTCCTTCCTTCCTTCCTTCCTCCCTCCCTCCCTCCCTCCCTCCCTCCCTCCCTCTTTCTTTCTTTCTTTCTTTCTTTTCTTGCTTCTCTCCTTCTTTCCATCTCTTTTTTTCCTTCCCCCCTTTTCTTTCCCTTCCCTTTTCTCCCAATTCTTCCTTTTCTATTCTTGGACTGCAACTCCCAGCAGTTCTCCTGATTGATCTATTTACCTACCTACCTATCTATCTGTAGCTATCTGGAGGATTGCTGGGAGTTGCTGTCCAGAAATAGGAAATATGCGGGGATTTGGATGCTCTCAAAGAAATACAAGGAGAAGAAAGCTTGCATCTTGGAAGCAGTGCATTTGGATCATCCTCCTCTCCTAAAGGGTCTGGTCTAGGGGTGGCTGGGAGCTTTAGTTCAGAAGAGAGTGTGGATATGCTATTGTGTGGGGGGTTTTTTTTGCCGGGGAAGTCTTTTTGTGCATGTGCTGTAGCATCTTTTTGCTTTTTGGCTTTTAAAGTCCCTTCCGCTGTGTTTTTCAGTGTTTTATGAGTGATGGTCATTCATTGGCCTGATAGGTAGGTTGTGTTGAAATTTGGTGTCAATTTGTCCAGTGCTTTTTGAGTTATGTTCATCCCACAAACCAACATAACATTTTTATTTATATAGATGGAAGGAATTCTACCGTACAACCCTAAGGATGTTTACTTTCAGAAGCCAGTCCTTAGAATCTACTTTCTAGTACATTTGCTTAAGATTAACTTTGATATTATCTGTTATGATCTGTGGCTCTTAAAACAACAGGAAAGGCCTCTTTTGTGAAGTATAAGCAGGTGGAGCCAATGTCAAATAAAGAGTATGTATAAACTATCTTTATGCAGTTCTGAGAGCCAAATCCAGCTTGTAAACTCTTGAATTTGCCATAGTTTGGGGGAAAAAATTGGCAAGTAGGATCATGATTATCATCTTTGGCACAAAATGGCCTTGTAAATCTTAGAATATTACACTGGATTTCAAAAAGAGATAACTTTTCATTAAAGTTGGAATAACAAAACCTTTATTCTAGATATTACATGCAACAGAAACCGTGGGATGCGGAGGCTGTTGAATCTACACTGACCATATAATTCAGCTCAACTCATATTATTTGGCAGTGTAGATCCAGCCTAAGTGGGAGAGGGAAAGAGAGGGCACATCTAGACAGCCCCTTTAATGCAGGAGTTACTGCAGTAAAAAGGGGGCTGTCCAGATGACGTCCTGGACAAACTGAATTAATTTGCCACAAACCAGGAAAACCCTGGTTTGTGGTGAATTAATTTGATAGTGGGTTTATTCTGCACCTTCTTGAAAGGTGCAGAATAATTTGATAGTGGGTTTATTCTGCACCTTCTTGTGCTGCAAGTCCAGACAGTATTTCCATAGTTTTCCGGGCAAAATTAGCCTGAAAAACTGTGAGAATACCAATCCCCACCCCAAAAGACCCCAAAACCAGTGTAAAAAAACAAAAGAACTTACCCAGCCTCCATTAGAGAGCTGCTGGAGCTCTCCTGGTGCATACAAATTGTTCCTGCCACTCCACTTTTCTCCTGGAGACTTGGGGAAAAAAATCAGTTTGTACATGCCAGGGTAGCTCCGGCAGCCCTCTAATGGAGGCCGGGTAAGTTTTTTTTACACTGGTTTTGGTGTCTTTTGGGGAGGGGTTAGAGTGTCCAGGTGTCCTCCTGGGAAGTTCCAGAAGAACATCTGGACACCCACCCCAGAAAGCATGCATTTTCTGGGTGTGTGGATTTATTTATTTCACATCAAAAGCATTGCATAAATTAGCATAAAACCGATAAAAATAGAAGGAGCGCAGATGGCTAAATATCTTTTGACCAAAAATGGGCAACAGCAATGGCATTGTCTGTAGCCTCCAACAATTCTTCCTCTGTACACGTGGCAGGGTATAGTGGACAAGCATACAGATGTGGAGTTGTCTGTTTTGCTCCACAGTCACACAAGGTATGGGATTCTTTTAGGTAGTGCCATTTTTCCAGGTTGTCTTTTGATCTGCCCACTCCACTTCTGTGTGTGGATAGGGGCCCAGGAACATCTGTGCTTTTTGAACGCGGATGCTCCTTGGATAAAGGGCTGTGTGGAAGTGCCCAGAGAGGAAAGGAGAGGAAAGGAAAATAGTTGCAACCTATGTTGTCTTTTCTTTCTCATTAATAGTGTTTACTATCTTGACCACATTGTGATATTGCTTGGTGAGTGTTCATCTGCCCAGTGTTGGAGGGTATAGTATTCAAAAGTCTCAGATTTGCCCATAGATATAGACAAGACATTTTGTCTAAACTGCTGAACTGGTAAACTTCCTGACCAAAAGGTTGGTGGTTCGAATTCGGGAAGTGGGGTGAACTCCTGCTATTAGCCCTAGCTTCTGCCAACCTGGCAGTTCGAAAACATGCAAATGTGAGTAGATCAATAGGTACTGCTTCAGCGGGAACTCTATGCAACGGCACTCTATGTAGTCATGCCAGCCATATGACCTTGGAGGCATCTATGGACAACCCCGGCTCTTCGGCTTAGAAATGGAGATGAGCACCAACCCCCAGAGTCGGACACGGCTGGACTTATGTCAGAGAAACCTTTACCTGCAGATAAGATATAACCATTTTACACAGCTAAAACTATCAAATGCTAGCATGCAATGCCCATTAAATGCTAATCTGCAATTTTCTCCTTACTGAAATGTTCAGTTTCTGATTAAAGGGGCTTCTGTATTGTAAGGGCTTTATTTTGGAGAAGACAGTGAATATTTCAATAAGTTAAAAGTAATACTTGAATATATTGCAGCACATTCCTGTGCCGGGATATAGTCCAGTATTACCCTTAATAATTTGTTGAAGCATACATTGTCTGCTCCAAAATAGTTTTTTTGTCTTTTGTTGGCAACCAAGATGGCTATAAATTGTCATCAGAATTGGTAATCTCCTCTACTTTGTTTCAGTGGTTGACCAAATTATAAGATAGAATATTATAGGGTCTAACTTGTCATGTTTGAGAAATTAGGAGACTTGGGAAAAAAATCAAGTTAGTTGGAGGATTTGTGGTTTGCATTTCTTACTAATCTGGCAGCCCAAGAAGGCAGTAAATCAATTCCTCACATATTCAGATATATTTCCTTATAACAATCCTTTCTTTGTATAGGCATGACTTCAATGTTGATGTGCTTCACCACTCACTGGGGCAAACTCCATTGCAGATGGTTTTTCTGGACAACTTGATTTATCACTTCATTCAGTGTTTTTTAATTGTATGTTAAAGTTATTGGGTTTTTATTGCAGATTGTCATGGCTCCTGGAACCATACAAACTCCTTGTTTTTGCGCAACCAATTCTGGCATCTTGTAAAGCATTTATGCCACATTAACCTGATATACATTCATGTCAAAGTGAATTGCGATGTTATGCAATGTTTGCATTCTTAAGAAGGGAGCAGAGACATTGCAATGTCTCCAGGTTCATTGCAGTCTAGTCGTTGTGCCAATGTGTCGTATTGCACAATGGACATCTAATTACTGTGGGACCCTCTGTGTAATGGGCATCAGACTGCAGTGGGATCCGTTGCACTATGAGAACCCCTGCTGTATAGTAGGCACCCACCAAGCAAGATGCTCTCTTACACATTGCCAGAATTTACTATCCCTGATTTCCAATTTACTATCTCTGATAAAGTCCTTAGAGTCTCCTATGATCAACAATGTGGTTTCACAGATACAGAAATTTGCGACTAACACAAAACATGCTTACTGTGTTGTCAAAAACTTTCATGGCCGGAATTCATTGGGTTGCTATGAGTTTTCCAGGCGGTATGACCATGTTCCAGAAGCATTCTCTCCTGTTGTTTTGTCCACATCTATGGCAGGCTCTCTCATAGGTTGTGAAGTCTGTTGGAAATTAGGCAAGTGGGGTGTATATATATGTGGAATGTCCAGGGTGGGGGAAAAAAATCTTGTCTGTTGGAGGCAAGTGTTCAGGCCCCACCTATCTTCACGATCGCATCTCCCTCTATGAACTGGCACAAACTTTAAGATCTTCCGGGGAGGCTCTTCTCTTGCTCTTACCACTGTAACAAGCACAGTTGGTGGGGATGAGAAAGAGGGCCTTCTCGGTGGTGGCCCCTCGCCTCTGGAATGCCCTTCCTAGAGAAATAAGACAGGCCCCATCCCTCCCCTCCTTTCATAAGAGCTTGAAGACATGGTGGTTTAAACAAGCCTTTGAGAATGACTAGTTCTAGCTCAGCCCCAGATATTGTTGAATATGGCCATATCTCTTTCTACCACTTATCCAGGTCACTTCCTCCTATTAGGCCCCGGAAATGAACAGCCATAGACTATACCTATTATTGTTGTTGCCTGCTATAGCATTGCACCTAATTTCCTGGGCCCTCTAGAAATTGCACTAGCCTCGGCCCAGCCTTTTTAAATTGCCTTGAACAGGGAGGATTAGTTTAAATATATAGGTGCTATTGTGATTTTTTATGCTTATATTGCTTTGTTAATTTTTTGTTTATGTTGTTTACTCTGTATGTATTGATGATGTTACTTGGAAACTGCTGTGAGTCCCCTTGGGGAGATAAAGCAGTATATAAATAAAGTTTTGTTGTTGTTGTTGTTGTTGTTGCAATTTATGTCTTTGATTAGCATTGAATAGTCTTGCAGCTATTCAATGCAAGGCTGCTTCCTGCCCAGGGGATCCTTTGTTGGGAAGTGATTAGCTGGCCCTGTTTGTTTCTTGCCTGGAATTCCCCTATTTTTTGCATGTTGCTCTTTATTTATCATCCTGATTTTGGAGTTTTTAAAATACTGGTAGTCAGTTTTTGACCATTTTCATGGTTTCCTCCTCTCTGTTGAAATTGTCCACATGCTTGTGGATTTCAATGGCTTCTCTGTGTAGTCAGTCTGACATGGTGGTTGTGAGAGTGGTCCAGCGTTTCTGTGTTCTGAAATAATATGCTACTCTAAAATCAGGACGGCAAATAAAGAATAACATTCAGAAAAACTGGATATTACAGACAAGAAACAACCAGAGCCAGCTAATCACCTCCCAACAAAGGATTCCCCCAAGCAGGAAGCAACCAGGCTTTGAAGCTGCAAGGCCATTTCAGGCTAATGAAGTTAGTCAGTTGCAAGCAATCCCACCCTGGACTTTCCATAGATATATAAACCTCACTTGCCTAGTTTCCAACAGACCTCACAACCTCTGAGGATGCCTGCCATAGATGTGGGTGAAACGTCAGGAGAGAGTACTTTTGGGACATAGCCATACAGCCCGGGAAACTCACAGCAACTCAAAACATGCTTAGTTTCAAACAAGCTACCTTAAAACTACAGTTTCTGAATATGGCTTCTATAACCAAGCTATAACTCATGTTAATCATAAGTCTGCATAAACAGATGATAAGATTAACTGTTGTTAACTAAAAGCAGATGTCTAAAAGCTTCGGAACTGGATTTCTTGGCTGCACTGGAGGATAGATGAGTGCAGGGGTGTGCAAAGTTGTGGTTCCTTCCTACTCATTGGTATCTAACAAAACTATTGTTCAGTACAGGGGTGGGAATCAACTTTCCAAGGGGTATTGAACTTCATTTCCAAGCATTCTGTATTATTACTGCTATTGCTCCTACTATGTTTATGGTATTCATATCTTGCTTTATCTCTCCACAAGAAGACTCAAAGTGGAGTCTTCTTGTGGAAGACTCCATTTTGAGGGCTTGTGCTGTTGAGGGCTTCTGGGTGTACCAAACCAGCAACATCCAACAGCCTACATCATTCCCATTTGTGGTTTACGGAAATATATGCAAATACGAGGGTTGACTGAAAAGTAATGCCTCCACCTTCGTAACTCCTCAACAGCTGGCAGTACTGGTATGTGGCAGGTACTGGCTTGTTCAGTAGATTCTCCTCTACAGTTCCATTTTGGTGGGAAGCCTTAGAATTGAAAGGTTGTGTTGTTAAAGTGCGAAGTATGGAACCCTACACAGACGGTCGGTCAATGTGACTTAAGCAACATCCAGTCATTGAATTATTGACAGCAGGAGGTGTCACCCCAAAGGAGATTCATCAGAGAATGAAAGCTGTTTATGGTGATTGTGTTGATGTGAGTACTGTGTGTCGTTGGACAAGTAAGTTTAATGATGTTGAGGTGGGAACATCTGACTTGTGTGACAAAGAGTAGGACGTCCTGTGACAGCAACCACCGAGTTTTATAAGCAAAAGGTTGACAGATTGATTCAGGACAGTCATCGTATCACTCAGAGAGAAATTTAAAGCATAATCGGCATTTCACAAGAACGTGTGGGTCACATTATTGCTTTCCTTGGCTATCGGAAGATCTGTGCATGATGGGTTGCTGAAACCGAGTGTCGATTTCCGTGACGGCTTCAGAAAACTTGTTCATCATTGGCAGTTGGCAATTGTCTGGTGATTATGTGGAAAAGTGAATAGTGGTAGTTAAAGAGCACATTCTAAGGATTATTTCTGCATTTATTAAAATATTTCCATCCAAATCCAAGTAACGAAGGTGGAGGCATTACTTTTCATTCAACCCTCATGTAACCATTTTTAGGGCTTTTCCTCAAGAACAAGACAGAACTATTTGGTCTGATGACAAGTCATGATTATTAAAATGTGCTAAGTATGCAACACTGGGGTACTTTTTGTAAACAAACCAGATTGTTTCTCTTGTAGTTTGTGAAGTTTGTTTCTCTCAATGAGGTTGAGGAAGAGGAGGGAGGTTTCACCTATAGAGAAAATCTCATTTTTCTCTGGAAGGAAGCAAACAAGCAAGCTGCATCTCTGTTGTTTGTCAGCTTATGATGCCAAAGTTGCACATAAATTCATGGAAACTTGGACACAGATCATTTGGAAAGGAGGGACCCAAGAGAGAACAGCCATACTTTGGAAACCTGGACGCAGCCAGCTGGGCAGGGATTTGAAAAGAAGAAAGGATGGGGAGAGGGAAGTTGGAGGAAACCACGCAGGCTCTGTGTGTGGGCTAGCTCTGAATTGGTTTAGGCAGAGGGACTCTTTTGTGGTTCAATTTACCGGCCACACATCCTGTATAAGGTTTAATTTGTGTGAGGACACAGAGTCAGCTCCTGTTTCATTTGCCCACAATGGAACCTGTAAACTTTCATCGCCCCACATCCTTGATCTTACCACTCAAACAGGGCTGACATCTGAGCAAAAACATGGGGAGAGAAATTATCTCTGGAAGCTGTTATCAGTGCTCTCATCCCTCAATCACATAGTTGTAAGAAAGGACAGAATCCCTTTGCTTCTGCTGAGGAATAACAGAATCTGCCCACATCTTTACTGGCAGAGGAGCTTCTGGTGGCACAGTGGGTTAAAGCACTGAGCTGCTGAACTTGTTGATAGAAAGGTCCCAGGTTCGAATCTGGGGAGTGGTGTGAGCTCCCGCTGTCAGCCCCAGCTTCTGCCAACCTAGCAGTTTGAAAACATGCAAATGTGAGTAGATCAATAGGTACCGCTCTGGCAGGAAAATAATAGTGCTCTGTGCAGTCATGCTGGCCACATGACCTTGGAGGTGACTATGGACAATACCGGCTCTTTGGCCATATCGTCATTCCAGTCACATTCCCTTAAAGTGCTGCTTGCATCTATTGTCCAAAAGCCTGGTCCCATAACCATGCCTTTAGTTTCTTTTGAAAAACTAGGAGGGAGGTGGCCAATCTTACCTCAGTTGGGAGTGTGTTCCATAGGTGGGGGTCCACTGCCGAGAAGGCCCTGTCTCTCGTCCCCGCCAGGCGTATTTGTGCTGTTGACGGGAGCAAGAGCAGGGCCTCCCCAGTTGATCTTAGGTTTCGAGGTGGGACATAGGGGTGGATGCGTTGAGACAAGTAAGCTGGGCCAGAACCGTAGATCAAATGTGAGTAGATCAATAGGTACTGCTTCAGCGGGAAGGTAACGGCACTCCATGCAGTCATGCCGGCCACATGACCTTGGAGGTGTCTATGGACAACACCGGCTCTTTGGCTTAGAAATGGAGATGAGCACCAACCCAGTCAGACACGACTGGATTTAATGTCGGGAAAACCTTTACCTAAGTTTCTATGAATTCCAAACAGGTTTGTAGTCCAGCTCCCTCTCTTTTGACAGATTATTTGTGTGTGTCGGGAATGACTTGAGAAACTGCAAGTCGCTTCTGGTGTGAAAGAATGGGCCGTCTGCAAGGACGTTGCCCAGGGGATGCTCAAATGTTTGATGTTTACCATTCTTGTTGTCTGGTTGATACTGACAAGATAAATAGATACCATCCTTGTGGGAGGTTTTATCTCATGTTCCCACATGGGGAGCTGGAGCTGACTGAGAGAGCTCAACCCGCTCTCCCCAGATTTGAACTTCTGACCTGTTGTCAGCAGTTCTGCCGGCACAAGGGCTTACCTATCTGAACATATCTCTCCTTATGAACCATCTAGGACTTTAAGATCATCTGGGGAGCCCCTGCTCTTGATCCCACCTTCCTCATAAATGCGTTTGGTGGGGACGAGAGACAGGACCTTCTCAGCGGTGGTCCTTCCGCTATGGAACGCCCTCCCCAGGGATATAAGATCAGCTCCCTCCCTTCTAACATTCCGCAAAATGGTTAAGACCTGGCTCTTTGAGCAAGCTTTTTCTGCTGGAGCATAATTAGACGTAAACGAATATATGGAGTGACTGACGTTGCAACTGGTCAATGATTTTAGTAAGGAGATGCTGAGGATTTTGATGGAAAACAGATATATTTGCTTTTTATATTACATTTCAAATGTTGAATTGTTTTTATAATTTGTTTTAACTGTATTTTGATATTTGTTACGGCATCGAATCGCTGCCGACTGTGAACCGCCTTGAGTCGCCCCTGGCTAAGAAAGGTGGTACACAAATGTGGCAATTAATTAATTAATTAATTAATTAATTAAAGGTTTAACCCATTGTGCCACCAGGGGCAGATAAAGAACCACCCATAGTTTCCTTTTGAGGTCTTTTACTGAGATATTCAGGAAAGATCTTCTCTATTCAGAGAAGGGAGGGCAGTAGCATTGTGTTTGAGGCTTAAGAGCTGTAACGTAGTAGCTGATGGAAAACAAGTTGTCATTTTGCTTTGCAATAAAAAGCATCAACAGTTTTAAGCATATGGGCTTTTTAGACATTTGTGGTTTAGCAGAAAAAAACAGAAGGTAATTTAAAACAACAGAGAGTCTTGGGGTGCCTTAAAAACAACTTTTATTTGGCACAAGCTTTTGCGGTTTCTATCACACTTCATCAGATGCAAAGGCTACTCAAAAATAGCACTCTTCCCTAGTGCGCTCTTAGTATTGCCAAGTCACAGTTGGGAAATTTGCCCGGTTCCCTTAAATAAAAGGTGGACAAAATGCAGCCTCTAAGGGCCCATCCAGACAGTACCTTTATCCCAGGAGTTTCCGCAGCAAATGGGAGTGTGGTCAGACGCCATTACCTGTAAATGCGGAAGCAATCACTACAAAAATGCAAAAAATGTGAGATTTCCATATGTGGGAATATCGGAGTTTTGACCAGAATATGCGGATCTTTGCATGTCTGTATGTCCCTGCACTCCTAAATCATGTTTTTTTAAAAAATCTGGGTATATTCCCGGGTTTTAGATTTTTGCTCCTGATTGGTCAGTTTCTACAAAGAAGGTTTTTTTTATTTATCGTGTCAGGCAACCGAACAGTTGTATTACATTTTTGACAGAACAAACAAACAAACAAAAGACACAGAGTTTGCAAGCTTGGTAGTTGATTAAATGTCCTTTGACCAGTATCTGGCCACTTGGAGTGCTTCTGGTGTTGCCGCAAGAAGGTCCTCCATTGTGCATGTAGCAGGGCTCAGGTTGCATTGCAGCAGGTGGTCTGTAGTTTGCTCTTCTCCACACTCGCATGTCGTGGATTCCACTTTGTAGCCCCATTTCTTAAGGTTAGCTCTGCATCTCATGGTGCTGGAGCGCAGTCTGTTCAGCACCTTCCAAGTCGCCCAGTTTTCTGTGTGCTCAGGGGGGAGTCTCTCATTTGGTATCAGCCATTGATTGAGGCTCTGGGTTTGAGCCTGCCACTTTTGGACTCTCGCTTGCTGAGATCTTAGAAAACTAAGAGACGGGTTTTATGAGAGTGGAGGCCAGGGTGTGGGTGGCCATATTTAACCTCTGGCTCAGACTGTCCCGTGCACCCCTTGGCCTTGCCCCACTAACCATGGAGGATGACTTCCAATCCACATGGAAGCAGGCGGTAGCATCCAAAATCTCCTCGTTGGGATTTTCTCCAGGTCTACTATTAGCTATGGATTACAATCAAGCCAAAGCACTTATTAAACAACGTATCACAGACACAGAGCGCCAACTAGATCTGGCCTCGGCTCCAAGCTTCCTTATCAGTGAAGAGAGCAGATACCTTGCCTCCCCTATGGCATATTTAACATACTTAGAGGTTCCTATTCATCGAAGGGCTTTCACCCTGGCCCGATGCTACGCTCTCCCATCAGCTGTACTCGAAGGCCGCTACCGGAAGATCACTTTCCCAGAGAGACTCTGCCCCTGTGACTCGGGTCATGTGGAAACAATAGAACATGTGCTCCTTCAGTGTCCGTTCTACAGGGATACCCGTGCCAGGCTTATCTTACCCTTGATAGACAAGCACCCAGGCCATTCAGGACAATTTTATACCTCCCTGCTACTTGCGGATACTAATTCAGCTACAACCTACAATGTCGCAAAGTTTTGTGCAGCAGCATACAAAATCCGCCAGGGAATGACTAGTTCCAAAAGTCAACTGTGTGTCCAGTAATCGTCTTCCCTGAATCTACAATTTGGTGATGGATCTGGGCATTGTATGTTTTTACCCTGTTTCCCCTTCTGCTCCCTCACCCATATTGTGTTTTTAGTAGTTGTATTTATATTTTTAATGTACCAAACATGCCAGGTTTGTATGGAAACGTGACACTATTTCCTGTGCTGGTCAATGACCGAAATAAATGTTTTGATTTGATTGATTTAGAAAACTATTTCTTGAATTAAGTCGTTGACATGCTGGATGATGCCCAAACAAGGGATGAGCTGGAGATATCTCCACCTTGGTCCTTTCACTATTGGTTGCTAGGATACTACAAAGAAGGTGACACTTGAGTAGAAGGTAAAAACTTTGTTTGTGTGCCAGAAACTTCATGAAAAGTTTGGAGGGCACAGTTTCTCTGTCCAGGACAAAGGACAGAACTTTTGCAGAGATTCGCCTCAGTGATTCTCCGCATATATGCACTCAAGGTTTTTTTTTTTAATGCCAAAGCCCTGCAGTAGCCATCTTGGAAGCCTCCAAATCTCATGACAAAACATCTAGTCTGGACAACAGAGGCAGAAATCCCGGGACCAGCAGGTCTGTATGTGGACCTCTTCTGAAGTCCTGGGATTTTTTTGCCCCTGTTTAAAACCCGCAATTTAGTGCTGCCTGGAAGCGCCCTAAGATATAGTTGTATTGCAACTCCCATCACCTCTAGGCCAGTCCAGCCACATCTGAAAAGCTTCACTTTCTTCTCCATTCCTTAAAATAAAAGTGTCTTACTGTCCAAGCAGAACATAACCCAAAATGACCATACAAATGAGTAGGTGGGGAAAGTAACTGCCTCTCTTAACGTGTCAGATTTGATTTAAAGGAACATGGCAAATATTAAGGTTAAAAAAATAGAAGACACAAACACTGACCCACAGTACCCTTTGTGGTCAAGAATGAGAGTCATGTGGCCTTCCAGATGTTGCTAGACAATTCCTAGAATCCCTAGCTATCCTGGCTAGGGTTGCTGGGAGTTGCAGTCCAACAACATCTGGAGTACTTTTTTTACTACCATCTTGGCAAGCAGATTGAGAAAACCTATTTCTAGGAATATCCATGAGGATCATAATATTTTTGTGCCAAGAAAACAACTAAGGAATTATGTGAGAACTGTTTTTAATATAATTGGATTTTTGGAACATCATAATGACAACAAGTCTGTTTTGATTTTTTGGACACAGAGAAAGCATTTGATACTATTTCTTGGAATTGCTTATATCAAGGATTGGCGAGATTGACCTTTGGTGAAAATATTATTTGAACAGTAAAGGCAATTTACTCAGTTCAAAGGGGTAGTAATGTAACAAGTCCAACTGAAATACAAAAGGGAGTAGACAAAGTTGGCTTTTACTTTTTATCGGACATTAGAGATCTTACTAAGAGATATTAGACAAGATGTCAGAATCTATGAAGTGAGAGTCAAAAGAAGAGTATAAATGGAGAGTGTGGATGACCTTGTGACACAAACTCCATTGGACTCAATAAATGCTGTTTTGGAAGATCTTCATTTGTTTGGGACATGTTCAGGGTTTAAAGTGAACTGTGATAAAATAAAATTTCTGACTAAAAATAAGACTTTAGAAGATAATGAACTACTCTTTCAAATGATAAATAGGAAAAAATGGATTAACTATTTGGTAGTTACAGTTACAAATTGTTTTAAAACAGTAATAAGCTATGACAAACTAGAGAAAGAAATTAAAAGAGATTTAGGATAACCGGGGAAATAAAAAAACAAATGTTTTGCCAAAGGTATTATATCTCTTTCAAATGATTTGTATTATAAGAAAGATTAAAAAAAACTTTTTGTGCAATGGCAAAAAGATTTATAGATTTGTTTGGAAGGCAAAGAAACTCAGCTTGGGAATAATTAATGTTCAATTATATTACGAAGCTTGCAGTTTTGTTTGGCTAAAGAAATTGATACTACTTAAAGATTGGAAAGTTTTGCAATTTGAAAGTCATGATGTAAGATTTGGGTGGCATGGTTATCTTTGGTATGATAAAGTTAAGGCACATGCTGCATTTAAAAATTACCGTATTAGGTATACTATGCTACAAATTTTGTATACATAAGCAGATTTCCCCCCTAAGAAAATATTAGTCACTTCACTACAGAAGCCTTTTTGAAACAAAGACTAAAATCAAGGTTGACTGATGATTTTATTATTATTATTCACAAGACATCTTGAACATTGCTTCTTAAGGAAGGCAAGGATCTTAACTGGTTTCGTTATTGACAACTTAACAATTGATTTACAGTATTATTATTATTATTATTATTATTATTATTATTATTAACTTTATTTGTACCCCGCTAGCATCTCCCGAAGGACTCGATGCGGCTTACACGGGCCGAAGCCTCAAATACAATACAATAGAAAACATAACACAACAATAAACAAAGCAAATCAAAACAATTAAGCAAAATAACCACAATGACAATACATCAAGACACTATTAAAACTGGTTCGGCCAGCGCAATGGGGTACAGGGTTAAAAGTGCTGAGATGGCAGGAGGAACGTAAGATTAAAAGTGCAGTGTGCAGCAACAATAGTTGTGCTAAAGTGCATCTAGGACTTGGGATGGGGATTCCTAATCTGCGAAGGCACATCGGAACAGCCAAGTTTTTAGGTTCCTTCTGAAAACTGCTAGAGTAGGGGCCTGACGAAGCTCTTTTGGAAGGGCATTCCAAAGTCGGGGGGCCGCCACAGAGAAGGCCCTGTCCCGTGTCCCCACCAAGCGCGCTTGCGACGTAGGTGGGATCACGAGCAGGGCCTCCCCAGATGACCGGAGTGAGTAGAGAAATGCAGCCGTAAAGGTTGGAGAAAATGAATTTTAATTAAAGTTGCATAAAGATGATTATCATGTGGTTTTAAAAATGTATCCGTGGCTTTTGAAACTAGAGATGAACCTGTAAAAGTGTACATGGTAACATGGCCTCAAAATCTGGAGCATAATGTTCATATGGATGTATAGGGGAAATTTTGGTCCAAAGATAGAATATTTACTTTTTTGTAGTAATTGAAAAGAAAATCTGTATTCATCAATAAATTTTGACCATCTGGATGAGGCTTTGACACTTCTCACTCCAGCTTCTCATTCATGCTAAAGTAGCTCTGTATGATCAGTGGGATTTACATAAATGTGGATCCATTATTCAGCCGCTCTCTTCTAGTTGAGACTAACAAACCAATATAGGCTTCTGGTGTCTTGTTGAGCAAGAAGTTCTATCGTGGTTATTTTACATGTCATAATGCAAATAACATTAACATTTTGAGTGACAAGATATATCACTTGCTGCTGTAACATGATATTAATGAGGGAAGGGTGTGTTTGATATTTGGCATGGGGCTTGTATGTGCAAGAAATAGAAGTTTCACAACATCCTAATTCACTTTGGGGCTGCCATGATGTTACAGTGTACAGGCTTCCAACGTGCAGTGATAGGCCGTTAAGTGATAGATACACCACAGTTTCAATTTGCGATGGATACCTATGGGCATCTGGATGTGCATCCGAAAATGACCATAGGGAGTGCCTAAGCACAACAGGAGTGCCTGGTGACCGAAAAAAAAAATTCCTGATGTGCATCAAAAGGGTCCAATGTGCATAAGAACTTCCCAGTGAACATTAGAAGCCCCAGCATGTATCAGAAGTGCCAGGTACTCATCAGGAGTGCCAGATTAAGAAATTCCAAATTCAGTTGTGATGTGCATTCATACCAACGAAGATCCGCATAGTTAAAGCAATAGTATTCCCCGTGGTATCCTACAGATGTGAGAGCTGGACCATAAGGAAGACTGAGTGAAGAAAGATAGATGCTTTTGAACTGTGGTGTTGAAGGAAAATTCTGAGAGTGTCTTGGACCGCAAGAAGATCCAACCAGTGCATACTTCAGGAAATAAAACCCAACTGCTCATTGGAGGAAAAGATAGTAGAGGCCAAGATGAAGTATTTTCGCCACATCATGAGAAGACAGGAAAGCTTAGAGGAGACAATTAGGCTGGGGAAAATGTAAGGAAAAAGGAAGAGGGGCCAACCAAGGGCAAGGTAGATGAATGGTATCCTTGAAGTGACTGGCTTGACTCTTAAGGAGCTGGGGGTGGTGACAGCTGACAGGGAGCTCTGGCGTGGGCTGGTCCACGAGGTCATGAAGAGTTGGAAGTGACTGAACGAATAAACAACAACAACGAAGTGCATCCATACATTCTTGGTAGTTCCTCGGTTTATATATTTGTAATTCATTAGCAGGGTTTCATTACATTTGTGCAATGTAGTTACAGATTTGTAAAATTATAGTTTCTTTTTCAAAAAGCATTTGCCTCCAAAATTTTGCTAAGGCTAGCTTTGAAAATAAAAGTTTTGATGTTTGTTCCATGGTTTAAACAAGCATATTTGGGAATTGATGGAGAAAGCCATTGTTTTGCTGTTTACTTATGTGCTGGTACGGCTGTACCAGGAGCTCCAACTTTATTTACTTTGTATTAAATGTTTGTTTGCAGTCCTAGGTTTCAGGGACTCTGCAGATAGGTGGCTTCCTTTGGTTGCAGTCATAGGGCAAGTCACCTGTCCATCATCGTTAAGTTTTTGTCCCGCCCCTTGCTCAGGGTAATTGGGAAGGGAAGGGAGCAATTTTTAATTAGTCTCAGCAAGGAAAGCTAATGTACAGGACGCGTGCAAGCTTCCCCTGTACAAAAGCTTCAACCCTTAAGACTTTCCGGGGTCTTAAGAGCATCCAAGACTTTCCGGGGGAGAACAGTCTTAAGAGTCTCCAAAGATTTCCAGGGAAACAGCCCTAAAGACCAAAGAATTCCAGCTGGAGAATATCTAAGCCTTAACTGGTAGGTCCACTCAGTGCTTCAAGATGCAGTTTGACCCAGTAGTGGAGCCCACATCAGTAAGGGTTAGATTACAGTCAGCCAGGGAGAAGTTAAAAAGGGGATTTTCCTTTAAAGAAGAAGTTATTGAAGACAGTTGCCTGTCCTTCATGGGCAAGATTAGGAATTCACCAGTTGCCTAAAAGCTTGGAATCATTTGTTTAACTTTACTGAAGACAAGAAAAGTTTCTGTTTGTTCATTAATAAAGTACTTTGTTATACTTCACAAGCCATCTAAAGATCATTTGTGGAGGAAAACCTCTGAGAACTTCTCTTTTGGCCCCCTGGCTTCCCGCTGGGCAAACGTTGCACGTCCTGTCCTAAAGGAAATTCTTTACAGGCCCAGCACACGACAGAACAACTTAAAATAAAAGAAATCTTTGCAGTAATGGGCTGTAATAAAGTAATCATTGTAGTAAACAGTGTATTCTTAATCTTATATAAAGACTGCTTCTTGCAACCTCACAACACAAATCCCCTTTTTGTTGACTCTTTTCATGGTCTTGTCTTTCTCTTTCTCTTCAGAACTGGAGGAAGTTGTTGAACTCCCGCAGCCCAACAACTTCAGCCCCTGCAGCAGCCATGACAGAAAATGCCTCCAGAAGCAGCAAGCAAGAGCACGTGAGAGGATAAACAGTGGTGTCAAGATGAGGAACAGTGGGATCCTACCTATCCGGGAGGAGACACGACCAGTGGTGAGGTGTTCTGGTTTCTCCTCTGGGGATGGGAACCACCAGGAATGTGAGGAATCTCATTATCCATTGCTTCACTTTGCTGTTCCTTTGACGCAGGGGCACCAATTTGTGGTCCCCTGAGTATTTTTGAATTCCACCCCCCATGATTCCTTAGGGCTGTTGGAAATGGAATTCATGAACATATAGAGGACCAGCATTCTTCTCTCCTACTTGTAGTCCATCTATGTCTGGAAGGCCGCAGTTGCCTACATTTGATTTAATCTAAGCAATTACTTTCATCCAATCGGCAGCAGTTTATTTCTTAAGGGAGCAGGTATTGTTTTGCAGACTCTCTTATGTCTATGATGGAGAGAAAAAATACAGGGCTGAGATTCATCTGTTAGTGCTCTAAATATACATTTTTCTCTTCAAATGCAAAGAGTTAATTCAATAGGTATAGAATTACTCTTAATTGCCTTTCTGCTTATTCTTGTCACAACATTTGGACATCATTTCCATCCATTGCTTTGTCAACAGGTCCAAGGCTCATGTCAAAGTGAACTTCAGAGAGCACTGGAGAGGTTAGCAGCATCCCAAACCCGAACCCATGAGGATCTGTACCTAATCCCCATCCCCAACTGTGACCGCAATGGGAACTTTCACCCCAAACAGGTAATACCAGAGTATAGGTTCACCTATGTCAAAGATGGGTGGGTTTCAATTCTGAGCAGTCTGTTTGCTTTTGACTGATTTTTACTTGCATTTATTGCTTCTAGCAGCCAGTAATAAGGATGTCCTTGTTAAAATTATTTGTACCAGTGGGGGAGAATAAGTAATTTAAACAAACTTCTCTTTGACATCTTTAAAAATCCACAGGGAGGAGAAAATTTCCCCTGTCCTCTTTTCTGCTCTCTCTCCAACCATGTTGTGGTCAACAGGAAGAGGGAGGCAGCCAAGCAAGGAGGACTGTGTGTCAATGGCTGCTAGATAACAATTGACAGATGATCCTTGTTTGGTTATTCCCATCCTATACTTTCCATCAGCACAACCATGTATTGTGTTGGGGGGAACTGAGTGTCAATGGTTACTAGATAGATCAGTGGTTCTCAACATGTGAGTCCCCAGATTTTTTTGGCATACAACTCCCAGAAATCCCAGTTAGGATTTCTGGGAGTTGAAGGCCAAAACGTCTGGGGATCCACAGGAAGAAAACCACTGGAACTCCCCTTTTACACCAGCTCCACTGGCTGGCAATTAGTTTCCGAGCACAATTCAAAGTGTTGGTTTTAACCTACAAAACCCTACATGGCTCTGGCCCGGTTTACCTGTCCGAACATATCTTCCCCTATAAACCATCAAGGACTTTAAGATCTTCCAGAGAGGCCCTGCTCTCAGTCCCACCACCTTCGCAGTCATGTTTGGTGGGGATGAGAGTCAGGGCCTTCTCTGTGGTTCCTCCCCCCCCCCCCCCCCCCCGGTTATAGAACTCTCTCCCTGGCGAGATTAGGTCTGCCCCTTCTCTCCTGTCCTGTTATAATTGTTGTATGAAGGGGAGGTAAAGGAGGAGGCAGACATGATTGCTCTAGAAGAAGCGGAAGCAGGAGCAGGAGGAAGAGGAAGAGGAAGAGGAGGAGGAGGAGGAGGAGGAGGAGGAGGAGGAGGAGGAGGAAGAAGTAGTAGTAGTAGTAGAAGAAGAAGAAGTAGAAGAAGTAGTTTATTTTTCTACCCTGCCTCCATCTCCCTGAGGGGACTCGGGCGGCTTACATGGGGCCAAGCCCAAGGCAACATACAATTAAAAACAGAACAATAGCATATTAAAACAGCATAAAACAGCATAAACAATAATAAACAAGCAACAACGGACTCATTTTTTGGAGTGGGAGAGGGGCCAATATGTGAAACTAGTTAAAGGATAGGGTGGATAGAAGAGTCTACTATTAGACTCCCTCATTTCCTATCCTGATAATGAGTTGTCCTTCTGTTTTTCTTCTTCAGTGTCACCCAGCATTGGATGGGCAACGAGGGAAATGTTGGTGTGTGGATCGGAAAACTGGAGTCAAGTTGCCAGGAAGTGTGGAGATGAAAGGAGATCTGGATTGCCATCAACCTGCAGATGCCGTGCAGGAGTGACTGGGCTGAAGAGAAGCGGACACTGAGGCTTTCCTTGATGAACTGTCAAGGAAACAAATGGTGCTGTTTGATGAGCAGATGGAATGCAAACTGGGGCTATCACCATGACACTTATTTTTTTGTTCCCTGAGATGGGAATTGTAACAGCAGTAATATCAGCACACATCCCTGTACAAACTTTAACTGCATTAATCAATGAGGCTCAACCAGCCCTCAACTCTGGTATATAATTTGGTTCCTATGTAGACTTTGGAGATTACATGATAACTGATTACAAAATTTTCACACACACAATCTGCAAGCTTTACGTAATCTGATGGGTCGAAAGAGGGTTTCCCCAAGTAAATCTGCTTTTGCTTTCAGCACAAGACACAGCAGAATTGTGTATTCTTTAAGGGTATTTTTGCTGAGGGGAAACAAAAAAGAGGAATAGATGACCGGTGTGTTCTTCCTCACCCTTTTGTGGGGCTCCACACAACAAAAACCAAATAGGCTCAACAATGCCGGACCCTTCCCCATCCTAGTGTACTCTGTTATTTTGGGGATAAGGGATCGATTAAACCAAGGATGAGCAAAACCAGCATAATTTAAATCCAGAGCTGGAGTTTGTTTTCTGCACTGTGCATTGCTCAGGCCTGGAACATGCGAAGCAATAAGGGTGATTTTTGAACATGTAAATAGTGCACCTCCCAGAGCGAAACAACAAAAACAGCTTATCTTGGGTTCCATTTTTCTGGATTAGGATGCAAGTCTTACAGTCAGAGGAAAGAATGGGATACTTCCAAACTGCCCGTCCACCCAGCCTCCTGGTCTTCAATGAAAGGACTGGCTCGGCTTTGTTTTGTTTTTAAATTCAGAAACAGATAAATGGAGTGGATGTATCAGCAGGGCAATTCATACCCTGAAACTAGGCTACTCTAAGTAAGTTTAAGAATCACAATTTTTGTCAAAACTAGTAAGGAAAAAGAAACAAACAAAATGCTTGTGTATAATCTGCACAAAATTATTTCCCACTCCAAACGGTGGGAAATTCACTTTGGTGTTGGGTACAATTGGGTGTACATTTTTTTTTAAAAAAGAAAGGGTATTTTCTTGAGTTTTGGATTGTGATGATGGGTTTGAAATTGTGAGTGTAGCGGATATTTCAGAAGCTAGGTGCGGGAGGTTACCAAGATTTTTATGGTTGGAATGTTAGCACTTTGTCCCTCTTCATAATCGGCAGCATTAAATAAAATAAGAAAAGTATATGCAGAAATGGCTTAATTGGTTTTCTTTATATACAAGGTGGGGGTTAGCTCTGTCCAGCATATAAATTTGCTTTCACTGTTCTCTCTAGGGCCCCTTCCACACAGCTGAATAAAATTCCACATTTCCTCCTTTGAACTGGAATATATGGCAGTGTGGACTCAGATAACCTAGTTCAAAGCAGATATTGTGGGATTTTCTGCCATAATATTCTGGGTTATATGGCTATGTGGTAGGGCCCTAAGCCAGTGGCCTTCAACCTGTGGGTTGCCAGGTGCAACTCCCCAAACTCAGCCAGTTTACCAGCTGTTAGGATTTCTGGGAGTTGAAGGCCAAAACATCTGGGGACCCACATGTTGAGAACCACTGCTCTAAGGGAAGACACATGCAACCCAAATAAGAAGTAATATTTGGATTAGGTATAGTTCCAAGCCAGCCTTAAAAACTTGAGGGAATAAACATACTAAGCTGTTCATGGCTCAAGGCATCCAGTCCAGCATCCAGAAGCAAAGCCAGCTTTCCCCCAGTATGCAAACCTTGAGAATATATAAGCATTCTGGTTATATGAATATGAAGGGTAGCAGCATCATGTTCAGATTGTCACAGGCATACAGTGAAATGGCTCCCATCGGCCTATGGAACCCTATTTTAAGACCAGGCCAAGCATGCCAGGTATAGGGAGCAATTTTCCATCCTCCTGGAGGTGCTTTGTTGTTCATTTGTTCAGTCGTTTCTGACTCTTCGTGACCTCATGGACCAGCCCACGCCAGAGCTCCCTGTCGGCTGTCACCACCCCCAGCTCCTTCAAGGTCATTCCAGTCACTTAAAGGATCCCATCCATCCATGTTGCCCTTGGTTGGCCACTCTTCCTTTTTCCTTCTATTTTCCCCAGCATTGGAGGTGCTTGGCTTGCCAGAAATCCCTCCCTTGCAAAGCCAATCAATGTTAAGAAACTCACTTCTGGCTTTGATGTTGGTATTTTTGATGTTAAAACGGCATGGGATGATGACAATGCAATATATTTAAAAGATTGCTGTTTTAGGGACTTCTAGGAGCAGCAGTTCAACTCTTTGGAGAGTGTGGCAGGACGTAGGGCCATAAAATGCATCATTGGAAGTTTGGAATCAAACTTTTGGATTCAAGAGTTCTCTCTTTAGCATAATATCAGAAAGATCATAGACCCCCTTTACACTGCCATAGAAAATCCAGATTATCTGCAGTGTAGAGTCATATAGAATCACTGAGTTGGAAGAGACCTTGTGGGCCATCCAGTCCAACTCCCTGCAAAGATGCAGGAAAATCACATTCAAAGCACCCCTGACAGATGGCCATCCAGCCTCTGTTTAAAAACCTCCAAAGAAGGGGCTTCCACCTCATTCTGAGGCAGAGAGTTCCACTGCTGAACAGCTCACGGGAAGCTCAGGTGGAATCTCCTTTCCTGTAGTTCGAAGCCATTGCTCCGCATCCTGGTTTCCAGGGCAGTAGAAAGCAAGCCTACTCCCTCCTCCTTCACATGTTTATGCATGGCTATCATGTCTCCTCTCAGCATTCTCTTTTGCAGGTTAAACATGCCCAGCTCTTTAAGTTGCTCCTTATAGGGCTTGTTCTCCGAAATCCAGTTGAAAGCAAATAATGTAGATTATCTGCTTTTATAATCTGGATTATATGACAGTGTAGAAGGGGCCTTAGTTTCCATTAAGAAGGGACTCTAACAATGGTGGATCTATTTTCTTGCCCAGTCCTAGTATGTTCTATGAAATTGGAGCCACAGCTGGATTAGAAGAGCCATGGCTCAACTTCCTGTTAAAATGTGACTCCATCTACACTTCCATATAAAATCCAAATTATCCAGTGTAGACTCATATAATCCAGTTCAAAGCAGACAATTTGGTTTGCCTGTTTTGATAATCTGGATGATCTGGCAGCCTGTGGGTACCAGAAATCACATGCTGGAATATTGTCCCATGAAAGAAAAATTACCCACATGTTAAAAAGGGGTCTATATTTTAACTAACCCCCCCCCCCCCCCAGCACAATATTAAATGCAGAGTTTCTTTTTTTGAAAACCTGTTATTATTCCAATAATACAGACAATATAATATGCAATAACAAAACACATGGTAGCAACAAAGGCCTAGCAACAGAAAATATTTGAAAATAAAATAGAGCAAACAACAAACAGAAAAGGAACAAAAAGAAAAGAAACGCTAAATAATTTATCTAAAGAAGGGCAGAAGATCAAATTTTATCTTCAAACTTTTTCTTGCTCCAAGAATCTGGCTGGCTCCAGCAAGACAAGGCGAGGTGAGGGAAGTATATTTTTCCCTTGTCATTCTGGTTTTTACATTTTCTCATTTTTTTTCGAAGGGTGGGGGATGGTTGAATATGTATGATCATGAAATTTCAACCTAAGATTGTTGATGCTACAATTCCTAGAATCCTCTAACCGCAGACATACTTGTCGAGGAACTCAGGGAATTGCAATCCCCAAATACTTACTTACTTAGGCAATCCCTCGTTGTCCGAGTAAGATTGTTCTCCAAGTGCGGTGTCCTGGTGATAGGTACGTAGGTGACTGTTGAGCCCTATTCTTGACCTGCATGTCCCTTCCGCAGTAAGGGCATTGGTTTCCAGGTGGAAGGTGGTCCCGGTCAGGGTTCAGGGTTGGCTTGACACACCTTCCTCTTGACACGTTTCTCTCTTTCGCCCTCCATTCGTGCCTCTTCAAATTCTACAGCACTACTGGTCACAGCTGACCTCCAACTAGAGTGCTCTAGGGCCAGGGCTTCCCAGTTCTCTGTGTCTATGCCACAATTTTTAAAGTTGACTTTGAGCCCATCTTTAAATCTCTTTTCCTGTCGTTCAACATTACATTTTCTGTGTTTGAGTTCGGAGTAGAGTAACTGCTTTGGGAGACGATGATCAGCATTCGGACAATGTGGCCGGTCCAGTGGAGTTGATGACAGAGGACCATCACTTCAGTGATGGTGGTCTTTGCTTCTTCCAGCATGCTGATATTTGTCGGCCTGCCTTCTCAAGAGATTTGCAGGATTTTTGGGGGGCAATGTTGATGGAATTGTTCCAGGAGTTGCATGTGACATCTATAAATAGTCCACGTTTCGCAGGCATATAGCAGGGTTGGGAGGACAATAGCTTTATAAACAAGCATCTTGGTATCCCTACGGATGTCCCAGTCCTCAAACACTCTGTACTTCTGGGTTGCTGTAGGTTTTTCCGGGTTATATGGCCATGTTCTAGAGACATATAGCTGAAACAGTTTTCAAATGATATAACCATTCACAGTATGGTATTGATAAAACTGTCTCCAACTGCCAAATTGAAGGGCTGCTTCTGTGTGCTGCCTCTAACCATTTGGGCTGGCCATAAACGATTCAGGAGCCCCCGGTGGCGCAATGGGTTAAACCCTTGTGCTGGCAGGACTGCTGACCAAAAGGTTGGTGATTTGAATCTGGGGAGTAGGGTGAGCTCCCGTCTCTGAGCTCCAGCTTCCCATGAGGGGACATGAGAGAAACCTCCCACAGGATGGCAAAACATCCGGGCATCCCCTGGGCAGTGTCCTTGCAGATGGCCAATTCTCTCACACCAGTTTCGAAAATCGCTCCTGATACAAAGTAAATAAATAAATAAAAGATCAATTCAAACATTTCAATGTTAAGAAGAAAAAAACGGAGGGCCAAGCTGGATGCAACTTTAACATCAGCCATGTCTGTGTATTTGGGGAGCGTAATGAACAGGGTCCTTACAAGCAGTGAGAAGGAATTTAAAAGTTTCCTGTTGCATTTTTCAGGATAATTCCCCTTCCAGAGGAAATACAATGAGAAATTTCCTTCCAGTACAAGTAGGGTCCTCAGATAAGGGAGTTTTCTTAGGGCTGTAGCAATGGGAGAAAGAGAGAACCCTCCCACACTTGCAAAGGCAGCTCCTGCAAGCAGGGATCAAAAGTGGAGAACCAAAAGAGCCGGCTTACCATTAGGGTTGAAGATGTTGGGGCATTGGCAACTATTGCTCTGAGCCTCCGTCTTTTCCTCTCTCTAGATATGGTGTCCTCAACCCTGAAAACAGGGCAGTGCTAGGGTTAAAATAAGAATGAAACTTTTGCTTTGATATGTTTTATGTGTGTGCACCAAAGAAATTGTGTCCTTTGTCTCACATGGTTAAATATTGTACTCGGAATAACTAAGCAAAAGGAGGGAGAGTGTATAGCTAATGCTGAATATTGCTAGAAACAGCAATCCAGGCCACATTATTTACTTACAGGCCACATGATTTCCACCTCTATCTTAACATGCTTCATTTTACCTTGGCACATTTTAGTTCAGAAAGACTAAAGCTGATTCTACATTGTACAATTAATGCAGCATGGCATCATTTTAACTACCATGGCTTAAGGTAAAGGTAAAGGTTTTCCCCTGACATGAAGTCCAGTCTGTCCGACTCTGGGGTGTGGTGTTCATCTCCATTTCTAAGCTGAAGAGTGGCGTTGTCCATAGACACCTCCAAGGTCATGTGGCCGGCATGACTGCATGGAGTGCCATTACCTTCCCGCCGGAACGGTACCTATTGATCTACTCACATTTGCATGTTTTCAAACTGCTAGGTTGGCAGAAGCTGGGGCTAACAGCGGAAGCTCACGCTGCTCCCTGGATTCAAATCTGCGACCTTTCGGTCAACAAGCTCACCCACTGCGCCACCGGGGTTTAAGGAATCATGGGAGTTGTAGTTTGTCGAGATACCAACATTCTTTCCCAGAGATACTTTCATGTCAAATTAAAGCTCCCATGATTCCAAAGCACTGAGTCATGGTAGTTCAAGTGGTGTCAAACTGCATTTATTCTAGAGTGTAGACACACTCAAAAGAATTTTTTGTTCAGAGATAGCCAATGCAATGGGAAAGGGGAAGAGGAGACGGAGGAAATTAAAGTTGCTTTTTGAATAATTTTTGAAACCTGCATTAAGAATGTCTGTTTGCTTCCACTTCTGCTCTGCTTGTATATTTGTAAATAAAGCAAATGTTAAAAAGAAACCATGGCTGTCTAGCAATCTCTCATCCAAAGGAAATCAAACTCCTGGGGCTATTATTACTGTTCTGGAATTGAGCTCCAATTCCACTTAGAGAAGTGGGATCACATAACACAACTCTTAGGCAGCTTACTACATTTCCTGCCACAGATAGTAGGAGATGAAATGCACGTCTTTTAGAGCATTAGTGTCAAACGTCGTAATTGTAAACTTCATATTCATTTTACAAAGTAGATTTGGGACTTTCTACATTAAGGACCGTGTGTGTTTGTTACAGATGACTTGATACAATTAAAATTAGGAGCAATGTGTTGCACTGCACAGGACAAAGAGCTGGAATTGATAAAACATCTAGTTTAGGTTCTGAAGCAAAGCGGGTGACCTTGTCCAAGTCAACATTTGCCAGCTGAATTTATCTAAAGTTCATGAAAGGAATAAAATGAGATTATTCCACAGTCAGTAATAATCGCCAAAATTCAAATCTCACTGGCTGTCATCACAGTGGGAAAACCTATGTCTAAGGAACACCTAAATGACAAATGGTACAGCAAGCACACATTGCTAATGGGTATGTTCCAGACATCAGCATCTGACACACTGAAGCATTGTCCAAGTCTCAAGCAATGAATATAAACTGAGGAAAAAGCAAACCACAAAAGTTTAATTTCCCCTCTTTTATTGTCCAAATGGAAACTGTATTTTCAACATAGTTGGAATTGATTTTGTAAAATCCACCAAAGATCCAGTGACAGATTTCGTACTGCCACATCATCTTGGATGCAATTATTTATTTATTGTTTACATCTGTGTTGAATGGACTCTAAGCTACAAACATGGCTTTCTCATCCCCATTGTATCTTCACATTAACAACAAGCTTCCTATGGACTTCAGAGAAAATGACCCAGCTGATCAATGAAACTTTACAGATTCTGCACTTCGATATCTGAAGTCCTAGTGCCACATCATGAGGAGACAGCAAAGCCTAGAGAAGACAATTATGCTGGGGAAAGTAGAAGGCAAAAGGAAGAGGGGCCGACCAAGGGCAAGATGGATGGATGACATCCTTGAAGTGACTGGACTGACTTTGAAGGAGCTGGGGGTGGTGACGGCCGACAGGGAGCTCTGGCGTGGGCTGGTCCATGAGGTCATGAAGAGTCGGAGACGACTGAATGAATGAACAACAAAGTACAACATTTCAGCCACTATACCAATAACACTCAGTTTTTCAAATTCTGAGAATTCAATCCTTATTATTTATTATTTACTTCATTTATATACCGCTTTTCTCAGCCCTTAGGCGACTCAAAGCGGTTAACAGCAGCAATTTCAATGCACACATTACAAAACCATTGGAACATTTAAAAACAATAGCATAACAACAAACATCAATACGACAAATCATTCGCGTCTCGTCAACAGAATCAGAATCCAGTCTCATCATCCGTTATTCCGTGTTCCTGTAATCAATTACACTGCCTAATCGAATGCCTGTTCGAACAACCAGGTCTTCACTTTCCTCCGAAATGCCAATAAGGAGAGGGCCGATCTGATATCTGTAGGAAGGGTATTCCACAGCCGAGGGGCCACTATTGAGAAGGCCCCGTCTTTCGTCCTTTAGAATCATAGAATTGGAAAAGACCACATGGGCCATCTAGTCCAACCCCCTTCCATGCAGGAAAAGCACAAAGTACCCTGGACAGATGACCATCCAGCCTCTGTTTAAAAACTTCCAAGGAAGGAGCTTCCACCACATTCGAGGGTAGAAAGTCCCACCACTGAATAGCTCTTACAGTCAGGAAGTTCTTCCTAATGTTCTGATGGAATCTTCCATAATTTGAACCCATTACTCAAGGCCTGATTTCCTTACGGCATCCTTTCACACATTTATACATGGCTATCATGTCTCCTCTCAACATTCTCTTCTGCAGGCTAAACATGCCCAGCTCTTTAATATGCTCCTCATAGGGATTCATGGTCTTCAGACCTTTGACCATTTTAGTTATCCTCCTCTGGACACCTTTTTAGCTTGTCAATATCTCTTTTAAAGTGTGGTGCCCAGAATTGGACACAGTATTCCAGGTGAGGTCTAACTAGCATAATAGAAAGGCACCATGACTTCCCTTGATCTTGACACCATACTCCTTTTGGTGCATTCCAAAATCTCATTGGCTTTTTAAGCTGATGTATCACACTGTTGGCTCGTGTTCAACTTGTCGTCCAGTAAGACTCCAAGATCTTTTTCATAGGGACTGTTGTCAAGCCAGGCATTACCCATTCTGTATGTTGTGAATGTCTCTTTTAAAACTAGCTCAGTTAAAAGTTCTTTAGAGGTCTATTCTGGTTGTTTTATAATTCTCTTATTTTTCTCTCTCTGTGCATGCATTGTTTGCAATTGTGCCTTCAGTAACTCGCTTTTAAGAAACTCCCATTCATCATTAAATCCCTTCTTTTTTAGTATTCCTGTCCATGGAATGACACTCAATATTTCCTTAAATTTCTTGAAGACAGCTCTCTTAAAGCCTAGAACTTGTGTTTGACTTCTCTCTGTCTCATCTAAGACCCTTCGAACTTGATAATGTTTTCCATACAGTAGACCACTGGTTCACCAAACTCATGTATTAACCAAATCCAACCCAATAACCTCTTCATGACACCCAACAGCCAAGCCATATAAACACGTGGATGCTATGAGGAAATCTAGCATGCCCTTTTGTCCCAGAACATGATATTGTTGGAACATGTTTAGTTTTTCTTCAGCTCTAACCCTTTTATACTTGCTGGCAACATGATCGGACAGCTAGTTATTCCCATCTTGGCTAGGTGACTTAGTTTTAATTATTTGTGGTGGTTGATTGATGAAAAAATGGCTGATTGTTGCCTAAGCATGTATCAAGACTGCAGCAAGAACTGTGTGCACAGAAAATAGATTTATGCATCTCCACCCCTGTCTTCAATGCCAGCTAATGACAAATGTTATGCAGGCCTTCACATTGGAATATTTCATTTTAATTCTCCTTCCATTTGGGAATGAAGTGCAGATAAGATAAATGTTGTTTCCAGCTGCTGCTTCATTTCTTGGCAAGTGGTCCAAGAGCTCTCAGCCTATTTGTTCCCCCTCGACCTACCTTACTTGTAGAACTTGCCTGGTAAACACGGAGAGAAAAGCAGCACAAGACAGAGGCAGCTGGCCAAGGGTCCCATCAGCATGAATTCTAAACAAACGCCAAAAGCTCGCTAAGTCTTCTCCCATCACCTCTGGCAGGCTGTCCTGCCTCTTTGGGCATATCGGCTTTCTGAAAAGAGGGGAATAGAAAGGAGAGAAGACAGTGAGATCATATAGTAATAGAGGCAGGGGCAAGACGGCCTGGAAAGAAGGCAGCTGCGTCCCTCACTCGCAGATAGATTTCTTCCAAAGGGCAAAGAAGGGGTGGTGGTGAAAGAAGTTGCTCTTTCTCTGAATATGTGTGCAGGCATGTAGAAGAAAAGTGAAAAAAATAATTCCTCCTGTGTCATTTTACCATAGGAATGATGACACATCCTCCAGCATTAGAAAACTGGAATACTTGTGGCCAAATCAAATCAGAGTGAATTCAAGATGGCAAAAAAAGAGAACAGACTTCCAGGAAAAGCTGCAGCAGTTTCCTTTTCCTGAGCCTACTGGGAAGGGTGTGATTCTGTCTCTTCCTTCTGCTGAGTTAATTGAACATAAACTATGGCACTTTTGCATTTTGAACTCAACACTTTTGCAACAACTCAAGTAAGCTGAGGGCAAAGAGGGAGAGCTGAAGAAGGAGAGAGAATTTGGAACCGCATCTGCATGGGTCAGATAAAGAGAACTCGCTTTGGAAATCCTGTCTACATGACATACAACTGGTTTCACAGCATCAGCCATTAATCTACTGAAAAGGGAATCAGAATTTACTCAGGAGTTTCTGGGAAGTATCAGAGTTACCCTAGTATTTTGGGGGAGTGGACAGTTGGGTTGCCCTAAATCTAGCCTGATCCAGAATCCACACATGCAGCTGACCCATTACTGTGGCGTTAGCTAGAAGCAGCTACCTAGCAGACAAAGGCGGCCCTAGGTAATTTTCAATGGTAAGCAAACAGTATTTTGGCGCCCCCCCCCCCCCACCACCAATCACTGATATATATATATTCTGTTCGCCGTGGGAGTTCTCTGTGCCATATTTGGTTCAATTCCATCATTGGTGGAGTTCAGAATGCTCTTTGATTGTAGGTGAACTATACATCCCAGTATCTACAACTCGCATATGTCAAGGTCTATTTTCCCCCAAGAGCGCCTCAGGAGCGCCCTTGGGCAAAATCAACTATACTGCAAATGCTTACTTTGCGTAATGGGTTGAGCCGCCCCTGCTAGCACAGCATTGCTGGTGTGGCATTGTTTTTAGTGATCACATGACTTGATGACCTGTTATGATCTCATGAGAAGTGATGTCAACAGCAAGGCTCTACTTTTGGCTGAAACATCAGTGGCAATGGTGACCCCAATGTGATCTCAGACAATCTGTCCATTGGACACCAAAAGGGCTCTGGGGATGCCCCTGTGCTGCATCTGTGGCAGTTCCTGCGTACAGTACTCTGGATTATTTGGGTAAGTGTATATGCAGAAGGGAAAGTTGTAAAAGCAGCTGAAAAGTGGGGAAGACAGAAGGTTAATTGGGACTGTCCCATCCAGTCTGGGTCAGTTGAAAGGTATGTGATGACCATAATACATTGCCATTATTATAGGTCTGTCACACTACAAGGAAAAGTTCTTTTGGGATCAAAAAGTAACTTTTAAAAGGTGTGCTTTGCCACAGTTAAGCACCATTGGGAAATCAGAAACAAAGTAACAGCATGTCCCAAGATGCTGACTTATGGTTCTTGCGTTGTTGTTGCATTCCAAAACCAACCCAATGCTTCTGGAACATGGCCATACAGCCCAAAAAAGCCACAGCAACCCAGAGATTCTGGCCATGAAAGCCTTCGACAACCCAATGCTCTTTAATTTATTTTCATTTTGTAACATGTCTTCAGGGCCTATAAAATAGACAGTACATAATAAAGTAATTATTCTGTACTAGAATTTCAACTGGTTGTTTGTCTGATCATCTATCTTTTATGCTATACAAATCCCCATTTGCTCACAAAATCACTAAACCTGGTATATTATATATTCAGACCAAAATGAAGATGAAAATCAATGCATCAATTGAGCTGATGCCATTCAAATATGTATTTTATATATATATATATATATATATATATATATATATATATATAGGGCTGTCCAACCACAGAAAAATTTGTTTCTAAAGCCGATTTGTTTTTAGGGATTTTTTGCATTTCGTTATTTAAAAGAATTCCGAATTTTTTCTTTAAAAAAGTTTGATATTTACGAAATTTCGGAAATTACGAAACAAATATGAAACAAATACGAAACAAATACGAATCGATTCGTTAATGGCGGACGCAATTGTGCAATACGCAAAAAAAACCTCCAAATGGGACAGGGGAAACTTCTGAAGCTTCCCTCTCTCTCTGTTGTTGACTGTTGGTGTGATAATTATATTTTTTTTATCACTGATAAAACAAACAGCAACTATAAAATTTGCACCAGACATACGGAAATAATAATGAAACAATAATGAAACGATTTCGAAACAATTACAAATCGATTACGAAACAATTACGAAACAATTATGAAACGAATTGAAAAATTCGTTTCGTTTTTTAGTTGCTCCTGAATGGTTCAATATCGCTTCGTTATAAAAAAAATAACGAATTTTTAACGAATTACGAAATTAACGAACGAAACCGCCCAGCCCTAATGTGTATATATATATATATATATATATATATATATATATATATGGAATGTACATTAACGAATTTCAAGTGAAATTGACAATGCAAACATTTTTGTTCATGTTTGAGAAAACACGAATTTTCTCTCCAAAAAATGCTGATTTGGATATATTTTGTGTGAAACTTGATGTGAAAGAAATTGCTATCAGTACTTGGATGTCACTGTTAAGGAGAATCTGACCTAGGGCACCCATACAGCAGTGTCAGTGAAGAGACTGTACTACCTGAGACTTTTTAAAAACCACCAACTGAATGAAAAACTGCTGGTGACTTTCTACCGCTGTGCTATAGAGAGTGTCCTAACTTACTGCATCTATGGCAGATAGGAAGGCGCTTCAAAGGGTCACCACTTTTGCACAAAGAATCATTGGTTGCCCTCCCTC
The DNA here is from genome assembly GCF_037176765.1 of Anolis sagrei. Taxonomy (NCBI): domain Eukaryota; kingdom Metazoa; phylum Chordata; class Lepidosauria; order Squamata; family Anolidae; genus Anolis; species Anolis sagrei. The sequence goes on along the minus strand of NC_090026.1, from coordinate 39,513,423 downwards.
CTCGTCAGAAGAACTTCATGAGTCCCGCACCCTAAAGAAAGCTCACTCAGGATCCATCTCACTCAGCATTTTCTTTTTTTTCCCCCCAGTTATTACCATCTGGCAGACGATACATGGCGACAAAGTCCAGGACACACAGACTAGGAGACAGATTTTATCCTAGAGTTGTGGCTATGTTGAACTCCATGGTTTTGCATTGATGCGGCATTGGGGGCTGTGTGGTGGTGGTGGGAATGTGGAGGGATGGATGTGTTGTGTGCTGGGGAAAGCATTTAATTTTGTTGTACGATGTGCAATGACAATAAAGTTATTCTATTCTATTACCTAAAGGCTTGTTGCATTTATATCATAAGTGAAATCAACAACATCAACTCAGGGAATGTTGGATAAATATTCTAGTATTCAATACCAGTGAATCTAAAGCTCTAAATGTGAACTGTTGGAACTGTGACAAAGAAAGAGGTGCATTCCACTACAGTTGTGACAAAGCCAGAGTATATTGGAGAGAAATTCATGGAGCGGTCCAAAAGATTATTCAAATAAAATTTCAATTTAAACCAGAGTACTTCCTATTGGGAATTATAGACTTTAATTTAGATAGAAATAAGGATATAAAATTTAATTACATAATAACCACAGCTAGAATTCTGTACACTTGATATTGGAGGGGGAAAGAAACCCGATTCTAAAAGAATGGTTAATAAAGATGCTGGAAGTCAGAAGTATGGATAGCCTAACAAAACAACTTAGATATCAACAAGGTAATTTAACAACAGATTGGAATTTATTTATGAAGTTTATGGAACAAGAGAAAATGGAAATATTAATATAATCTTATTAGGAGAAGGGTAAATATCCCTTAACTTACAAAGAAGAAGAGGATGAAACACAAAAGAAGACAGAATAATAGAAAATAGATCCTACAAAGTAGAAGATGGGAAGTCAACCAACCCTATACCCCCTTTCCCCTCTTAGCCTATCATTCCCTAATTCCATAGCTAACCCTTACCCTCTACCCCACCCATTTTAATTCACCCAATGAATATCATCATCTTTCCTACCCTAACCCCTCTACCCTAGACACAGCCTACACGTACCTTCCTCTCTTTCCCTTTCTATCCTTCCCCCCATTATCTTTTTATGTTAATTGGAAAAATCTTTAATAAAGAAGAAGGACAGGATGCATTCATGCATACCAATTGCATCAAAGAATACAAAATCACCAATGAATTATCTCTAGATGAACTATAGCCTCCAATTGTCCCCATTTGGCAGGGATAATCTCAGTGAATCCACTGTGATCCCTCTTTTCATCTCTTTTTAAGGGTCCCTGCTTTTCTCTCCTTTTGCTGCTTCCATTGGTCTCCCCAGTTTAAGTAAATTGCTCCAGATTGAGATTGAATTGCAAAAGTAGTTTGCACTCAGTTGGCTGAACAGTGAGGAGGGGTATGAAATCTTGCCTTTCCCAGTAGGCTTAGGCAAAGACAAAGTGCTGCAGTTTTTCTCAGCTTTTGTGCTCTTTCTCATTAATAACATTTGCTATATTGGCCAATTTCTGACATTACACACATTCCATTTTTCATTGATGAACTTTAGGGTATACAGGAATTGATATATGTTACTGCCATCCTTCCCCTTTTTTCAATTTTTCTCGATCCATTTTTAAAAGATGAATTCTACATCAGCAAACATTTGGAGAAAGGCCAAGTATTTGGAGTATTTGTTGGAGTGACAGACCACATATTTAGAATTTAGGAAGTCTCATGTTCAATACCAGACATCTCTAGTTGAAAGTTCTCATATATCAGGGATATCACATATCTGCTTAAGATACTATAGCTATTTTCAAAATTTCTACCTTCACCAAACTCTTTCTGCATTGATTTTTCTGCCAAGGAATTCCTACGGATTCCAACTTGGATTTTGGGTAACGGTCTCAAAAAACAACAACTTAAGCCAGTGTTTCTCAACCTTCCTAAAGTCACGACCCCTTAATACAGTTCCCCATGTTGTCGTGACCCCCAATAAGAAAATTATTTTCATTGCTACATCATAACTATAATTTTGCTACTGTTATGAATCATAATGTAAATATGTGATACGCAGGATATATTTTCATTTATTGGACCAACTTTGGTACAGTACCTGACACATCCTAATTTGAATACTGTGGGGTTGGGGAGGATTTATATTGTCAGTTGGGAGTTGTAGTTGCTGGGATTTATAGTTCACCTACAATCTAAGAGCATTCTGAACTCCTCCAACAATGGAATTGAACCAAACTTGGCACAAAGAAATCTCATGACCAACAGAAAATGCTGGAAGGGTTTGGTGGGCACTGACCTTACATTTTGGAGATGTAGTTCACCTACATCCAGAGAGCACTGTGGACTCAAACAATGATGGATCTAGACCAAACTTGGCACGAATAATCAATATACCCAAATGTGCACACTGATGGATCTTGGGGAAAACAGACCTTGACATTTGGGAGTTGTAGTTGCTGGGATTTATAGTTCACGTTCAATCAAAGAGCATTCTGAACCCCACCAACAACAGAATTGGCCCAAACTTCCTATATAGAACCACCATGACCAACGGAAAATACTGTGTTTTCTGATGGTCTTTGGTGACCCCTCTGACACCCCCTTGCAACCCCCCCAGGGGTCCCGACTCCGGGGTTGAGAAACACTGACTTAAGCTGAGTCATTGACCTTGTTGGCTGGACTGCTGTGAGTGAAACCATGCCCTAAAAATGTACCCAATTCATTCCTTCAACTTCATATAGAAAAGTAATTTCAGCAATGGTGGTCAAATTGTCTTTCAGGAAAGCCTGACATTTAAGGATGCATCTCCACTGTAGAATTAATGTAGTTTTTAACCCCTTTAACTAATTTGTTTCAGTGCTATGGAAATCATGGAAGTTGTAGGTTTACAAGGTCTTTCGCCTTCTCTGCTAAAGTGTGCTGGTGCTTCACCAAACTCCAAATTCTTGGATTCCGTAGCATTGAGACAAGACAATTAAAGTGATGGCAAACTGCATTCATTCTCCACTGAAGGTGCACCCACACTCTTGAAGGAACCACAGAAAATTCTGTTTTGCAGACTTGTTTTCCTACAAGCAAGTCAGATCAGATTCCATACGTGGAATGGAGTGTCATCTTGACCGTAACTTCAGGAAGGAAAATCTCTTGTGTCAGAGTGGATAACATCATCCTGTTTGCTATTTGATACCAGCTAAGTTTGTAGGTCTATGTGACATCTGAATAAAAAAAAAATAGAAAACATATATTGTGATGGGAATTGTGGTGGGAAGTTGACCTTACTAAGAATTCTAAACTAAATATTAAGCTTGCAAGGGGTGGAGGGAGCCATCCCTTTGAAAATGTAAATTGGTATTCCAAAATTAAAATCATTGAACATCTGGTGTAAGTTATCTTGAAATCAGGTAATTATAGGGATGGTAAAGTGTGAACAACAACAAAATCATTATTTCACACCTTGATTAAAGAGAGGAACTTTAATCAAGCTGGCTTGCCAAGTGCACTTTTTGGGGGGAATGCTCCATTTCCAGAGGCATAAAAAGAAACCACTATGGCTCTTGGAACCAGTGTGGTGTAGTGGTTTGAGCACTGGGTTATGACTCTGGAGACCAGGATTCAAATCCCCATTGAGCCATGAAACACCATGAGCAAGTCACACAGGTCAAAGGAAGGCAATGGTAAACCTCTTATTGCAGAAAATTTGCCAAGAAAATGCCATAAAGTTGCCATAAGTCAGAAATAACATGAACAACAACAGTAAATATGGACTACGTGCTAAATAACAATACTTTGGCATAAAGAAAAGACAAGCTGTATAAATCAGACAAATTAAGATTTTTTTTTGGCATCATTTTGCTTCTTTTGCACAATCTACTTTGTTTTTGTTAATCATGGGATGGTCCAAAGTATTATGCAATAATCTGAAATAACCCAGCCCAACCTGACACTGGAAATTCATATAGCATGGCTTTGGTTTCCGAACTCTCACCAGGTGTTGTTCACACTTTTGTGCACATTACCACAACAATAATGGCTAAATGCGACTGCTTCTCCCTTTTCTCAGAATGCTGAGCTGGGCACCATATACCACATCCTGCACTCTTACTACATGCTCACAGAAACAACTAACACACCTGCTCACTGCCTGCAGTTATGCTCTCCTTAAAATAGGAAATTTGATGCAATTTGAGACCATTTCAACTGACATGGCTCAATATAATGGAATCATGGGAGCTGTAGTTTATAGGGTCCTTAGCCTTCTCTGCCAAAGTCTGCTGGTGCCTCACAAAATTGAATAATTGCATAGAATTATGACATAGCAGTTAAAGTAGTGTCGAATTGCATTAATTCTACAGTACAGATGCAGCCTAGGGAGCAAACTGCAGCAAATGCAGAGAGCAAAGGAGGGATTCTGAAATGGACTTTGGTTTTGACTTTGTGCATGTCTTCATCCCATTGACATGCGATATATACAAGACAGATTGTGCTGGTTTGGAAGACACCACAAAACAAAAATAGACCTAAGTGTTAGGAAGGTGAACCATGCTCTATTTTATTGGTCTGGATTTGTGATCAGTCACTTGGGTCGGTGAGTTAGTAAAAAGTGAAGCCAAGTTTACCTTGAGATGCCAGACTTGGCCATGGTAGTCCATACCTTAGTCACATCCTGTTTGGATTACTGTCATGATCTCTACGTTGGGCTGCCTTTGAAGATACTTGCAGCTGCAACTGGTGCAGAGATCGGCAGACAAATTGCTAACTGGAGTATCATATCAAGAGAGGATTACTCCCATGCTGCGGCAGCTCCACTGGTTGCCGGTCCGCTTTTGGGCTAAATTCAAAGTTCTGGTTGTCAGTTACCTATAAAGCCCTAAATGGTTTGGGCCCAGGCTATTTGTCTGGACACATCTCCCCATATAGGCCATTGCATGCACTGCGATCATCGGAGGAGGCTCTGCTCTTCATCCCATCTCTGTCTCAAATGCGGCTGGTGGGAATGAGAAAGGGGACCTTCTCTGTGACCACTCCTCATCTCTGGAACTCCTTCCCTAAAGAAATAAAAATGGCCCCACCCTCCTCTCCTTTAAAAAACTCTTGAAAACACACTTATGCATTTTAGCATATGGAGAGGAGGAGGACTAGAACACTTTAAATTAATCTCATCAGATCGCTGGCTTATTGCTACCTCATGGCGGCTATGACACATTTTAAATGAACACCTGTGGTAGCCATTTCGAATGTATTTTAATTCTCTTAAAGGGTATATGTTTTAATGTTAACTCATGCCATTAGTGTTATCATGTTCTATTGGATTATTTTATTCTGTTTTAATTTTGATGATTAATTCTTTTGTTATACATTTTCTGTTATTATTTGTATTTTTGATGTGTTTGTATTTATTTTGGACATTGGATGTTTGTCCTTTGTGTGTGTTTAAACTGCCTTGAGTCCCTTGGGGGAGAGAGGGCAGCCTAGAAATAAAGTTTATATTATTATTATTATTATTATTATTATTATTATTATTATTAGATAAAAACACAGTATGTAACAGCAAAAGTGATCTATATGCTGGATTTCGTATCACAAAATCACAAGTTGAACACTTCCCAAGCATCTAGGACTGTGTCATGTATTTTGGAATAATGCGTGCAGATCCAAGTAAGGTGACCTTTTGCAGTTTTTTTTTTTGGGTAATGTCAGGAGCGACTTGAGAAACTGCAAGTCGCTTCTGGTGTGAGAGAATTGGCCATCTGCAAGGACGTTGCCCAGGGGACACCCGGATGGTTTGATGTTTTATCATCCCTGTGGGAGGCTTCCCTCATGTCCCCGCATGAGGAGCTGGAGCTGACAGAGGGAGCTCATCCACCTCTCCCCAGATTCGAACCTGCAACCTGTCAGTCTTCAATCCTGCTGACACAGGGGTTTAACCCACTGCGCCACTGGGGGCTCCAACTTTTGCTGTTGACAGATCGTGATTTTGTCAATATGTATTGTTTCCAAATGCCAGCTGAGATCTTTTGGAACGGTACCCAGTGTGCCAATGACCACTGGGACCACCTGTACTGGTTTATGCCAGAGCCTTTGCAGTTTGATTTTGAGGTCCTGATAACGACTGAGTTTTTCCTGTTGTTTTTCCTCAATTGGACTGTCACCTGGTATGGCGACATCAATAATCCAAACTTTTTTCTTTTCCACAATCGTGATGTCTGGTGTATTGTGTTCCAAAACTTTTGTCAGTCTGGATTCGAAAGTCCCACAGTATTTTTGTGTGTTCATTTTCCACTACCTTTGCCAGTTTATGATCACACCAATTCTTTACTGCTGGTAGGTGGTACTTGTGACATAAATTCCAATGAATTATTTTGGCCACAGAGTTGTGCCTCTGTTTGTAGTCCGTCTGTGCGATTTTCTTGCAACAGCTGAGGATATGGTCCATGGTTTCATCAGCTTCCTTGCACAGTCTTCTTCTTCTTCTTCTTCTTCTTCTTCTTCTTCTTCTTATTATTATTATTATTACAACATTATTATATATTATTCTAACCTGAGCCAGTCTGATCACTGAAATAAAATCGCACAATACATTACGAACTGGAACTTGGATAGTTATTCTCCCATTTCAGGGTTTAAAATGCTAGTCCCAACATTGGCTATGAAAAGGGCTGCAAAAAACAGGGCTGTTTTCACCCAGCATAAATAAGCTCTCATGTTTGGAAAACCCACGGGCTTCTGTTTCACATGAATATGTTGAATGTCGGAGAGACAAGTTTACTTGTTCGGTTAAAATCACACCCTTGGTTCTCTGCCAATCCGCCCAGTTATCATATCCAAAGAAGGGAAGGCTTTAACATTTGAGATGACTGTGACAGAGCGCTGCTTAGTGCTTACTGCTCTTAAAGCAGTGACCCAGCTGCCAAAAAGAGAAGTCCCATCTAGCTGGTTGGCACCTAACTTCTCTGCTTTTGAAACAAGGGAGGCTTTCTGAAACAAATGAATCACTATGAAGGAATCCCTTCTTAATCAGCAAAGACAACTTGTGCTCTGTATATGTGGAAAGAGGGATCTAAATCCAATTATTAGTCCTAACTTGAGCACAGTCGCTGAATGAATGGAACTTATATACATGCTGACTTACTAAGTTCCCACTGATTCAATGGGTCAATGCTAGTTGGGATAATCGTTGAATTTAGGCCATGAAAAATAAAACAAGATAGCTGTGCAAACACATGCTACTCAACTCCAAAGCCACAGGAAACAGTTTCCTCACTTCAGGCTGTGAGACCAGCTATAGAGAGATATATGCTTTGCATATACAAATGGATTCCAGAGAGAGCTACGTGGTGCCATCTGCACCATCTCATATCCTGAAATATTTCACAAATTAAAATTGGAACATGTGCAGCCAAGCAACATCAGAGTGAGGTCAATATGGCATCTGTTATTAATGAGGAAGGATACACAACTTAGAAGAGATTGCAGCAGGTTGCTTTTGTTTGAACCTACTGAAAACCCAAAAGATCTGAACCGAAAAGTGCCCTTCAGCTGCTTTGAATCTCCTTTGTGGAGAGAAAAAGTGAGAGGTGGTACAGTGGGTTAAACTGTTAAGCTGCACAGCTTGCTAACCAGAAGCTCAGCGGTTTGGATCCGTGGGACGGGGTGAGCTCCCATTGTTAGCCCCAGCTTCTGCTAAACTAGCAGTTCAAAAACATGCAAATGGGAGTAGATCAATAGGTATTGCTTTGGCGGGAAGGTAACAGTGCTTCATGCAGTCTTGCCAGCCACATGACCTAGGAGGCGTCTACAGACAACACCAGCTCTTCAGCTTAGAAATGGAGATGCACACCACCCCCCAGAGTCAGACAAATAAACTTCAAATAAACATAAACACCAACAAAAATAGCAATAATCTTGGAGAGAATCAACTAGTGTGGTGCCATAGAGTTCTGTCATGCACTCAGTTCTATTCAACATCTTTATCAATTAGTCAGATGATGGAATAGAGGGCATGCTTTTCAAATCTGAAGGAGTAGCTAATAATAAAGGGGGGAAGAGGAAGAAGGAAAAAAAAATGGGACACTGAAAAGCAACAGAAAATGTGGGGCTCAAAGATTAATCTCTTCTATTTCACTCTGGGCATACACAGTTCCGAACAGTAACTATCTCACATTTTCCACATATCTACATAGTATTATATCTGCATAGCTATGATATAGTACTTGCCAAAATGCACACTGGAGCTAAAGTTTGTATATATTGTAAGTAGGGCATGAATCACTAACAATGTAAACTGCTCTCTGCCTGAAGCGTGGATACAATCAATTACCATATTCCTTCGATTCTAAGACACCATCAATTGTAAGATTCATACTAATGTCAGTACTACTAACAGATATATATATATATATATATATATATATATATATCACCTGCGACTCTAAGGCACACCCTATTTTTAGAGTTGTTTATATGGGGGGGGGGGGGGAGTGCATCTCAGAAATGAAGAAATATAGTACATTAATCTTAAGCAAGAGTAAAGCAAACCGCTTGAGGGTTGTGTTTTAGTGGTGGGCATGGGAAGGGTGTGTGTGTGGAATCAAACAAACCAATATAGTTTAACTTAAAATTCTTGCTGACAGCACCTATGTTTTAGGGGAAGCGCTTTGACCTCTTGGAACATGGAGAAAACTTGTACAAAAGCTGAGAAAGCAGTGCATTTGTTCCCAGAGTCTGGATCTCAATTGCCACCTGGAGTTCCCATATTTGGTGAGTTACCTCTGGGGGCCCTTCTACACAAGTCCTAAAACATGGGAGAAAGCAAGATAAAACTGGGGGGGGGGGGGGTGGGGTGGGGTGGGAAGAGACACTAAATGATGTCATGAAAATGTGCGCTGATTTGGATTAACAGCTAGAAAACACATGTTTAAAAGGTATGCTTAAAATCTGATTTCAGCCAGAAAATATGCATATTTGCATTCCTGCAGTCAAGGAAAACACATGATTTTGTTCATATATGCTGGGGTGGACAGCTCCAGCACATGTGCACATTTTAATGGGCACACAGGTAGCTAAATGGAAGCACATTGGAAAGCAATTACAATGAGAAATCTCTGCAAGCATTCCTTTGTTCTGATCTTTATGAAATTAAACCGAGCTTGAATTTTCAGCAGGGTGAGGAGACAGAATAACAAATCTGTTTGTGTGTAGTTTTAGATATCCGCATGTGCACATATAAGGGCCAGTGCATCTTGGGTCCCTCCCACACTGCCCCTATATCCCAGGATCTGATCCCAGATTCTAGTTGTATCCCAGATTATCTGGCAGTGGAGACTCATATAATGCAGTTTAAAGCAGATAATCTGGGATTAGATCCTGGGATATATGGCAGTGTAGAAGGGGCCTTGGAGAGTTGTTTTTTAAAAAAAAGTAATTTTGACATTTTCTGGAAGGGTCCTGGATGACAGGATAGGTTCACATGCTGCAGTTTCACATGTTTCAGTTTCAGCTCTAAAGCAAGAGATGAGGCTACATGTAAGCTTCCAACCAGGCAGAGAACTTTCTAGCTGGCTGTGAAATGTGCTGCATTTTGCAAAGGTTATTTGATTTAAAACAGGCTTTGTAACTTAATTTTCAACCAGCAAAATAGGTTCTGCCTATGCATGTCTCTCCAAATGACAAATTGTGAGCAACTGTGATTGCTGTTTAATGCATGATGCTGTATAGAAATGTTTTCAAAACTTGGGTATTCCTGGTATTTTGGAGCTCCCATAATTCCTGACTGTTGGCCAAACTGGCTGGGACTGCTGGAAGTCAAAATCAGTGGAGGGCCAACATTTGGGATCCACTGCTTTATAGCATCACCAGGCTTCATGACCTCACCAGGGCTTACTTTTAGGGGTCACAGTGGTGCAATGGGTTAAACCCTGGGGCTGCTGACCTGAAGGTTGGCAGTTCAAATCCATGGAACAGGGTGAGCTCCTGATGTTAGCCTTAGCTCCTACCAACCTAGCAGTTAAAAAAAATGCAATTATGAATAGATCAATAGGTACCACTTTGGCGGGAAAAGGCAAAAAGACACTCTAAGAAGTCATGCCAGCCACACAACCAGGAGGTGTTGCGGATAATGCAGACTCCTCGGCTTGGAAACTGAGAAGGCTACGTCCCCCAGAACTGGAGACAAGTACCGTCTCCAGAGCTGGAAATGAAAGGAGAGGCCCTTGCCATTGTCTTGTATTTGTCCCATTGTATTTCATTGTAACAAGGCACTGAATGTTTGCCTGTGTCTGTTTATATGCTGTAATCCGCACTGAGTCCCCTCAGGGAGAAGGGTGGAATATAAATAAAGTGTTGTTGCTGTTGTTGCTGTTGTTGTTAGATCTCAGATTTTGTCTTAGAAATCTCTGGGCAAGAGATGATCCTGTGTAATGATTCTTACCTCGTAGGCCAAAGGAGAAGCCTGGGATATCAGTGAGGTAGGCCTCCATTTTGGGAGTGTCAGCAAAGGAAGCAGACATCTTGAGAGTGTAAAATGAGAAGAGTGGAGGAGGTGGAGCTCTCTTGGGATTGGTTAGGACAGATGGGAGGAGCTAAGTCCAGAGAGGGAAAAGTGTCAGCTTCACAGAGAGCAGGGAGATTGGATTTGGGACTTGAAGAGAGGAGAGGTATTTTTGAGCTTAGGATTTTTCTGACAGAGAGCGGTTGTGACAGGCAAGGCTGCATTATTGGCCAGGATGGTCAAGTAGTCACCTGGGTACTTGTGTGGGTTTTGCACAAGTGGTTTGCTCTCTGGGTAGAGTAGATTAGCCATATAGAGAACTCTGCTTAGAGTGGGCTAATTGCTCTGAAGATAGTTGTTGTTTGTTTTATCACACCAACAGTCAACAACAGAGGGAGAGGGAAGCTTCAGAAGTTCCCCCTGTCCCATTTGGAGGTTTTTTTTTAGCATATTGCGCAATCGCATCCGCCATCAACGAATCAATTCGTAATTTACGAAATTTCGGAAATTTTGAAATTTTGAAATCTTAAATTTCGGAAGTCCTCAGAATTTCGAAACGCTAGCGCACCCTAGAAACGAAACGAGTTTAGAACCAATTTTTTTCTTGATCGCCCAAGCCTACCCTAAATCCTTGTCTAAGGACTCTAGGGAAAGTACACACTAAAGCCATGTCTACACTGGGCACTCAGGCCAGGGCCAGTCTGGAGCATGGTCTCAAAGTGACCATGATGGTGGCCAGATGTACCAGCCCAAAGTCATTGTAGTGTCATGTTGGTATCACTCAGGCAGTAAAAGAGAGTCCATCTGGACAGGATGACAGTGTCCATCTGCTCAGAAGATTTGGCCAAATGGACCCAATCCAGCTGTCCAGACTGCCATAAACCCCCAGGATACTCTGAGTATCCCTCCACTTAGCCTAAAGCAGGGCAAAATCGGGTTAAGGCCAGAAAAAACAGGATATTTTCTGGAAGTCCCCATGCTTTGTGGAGATAGCTAGAAATTGATTCAACATGAATTCTGTTTTTTTTAATCTGTGTAGACAAGCCCTAGGACTATCCCAGTATAGAACCAAAATCTGCTTCTCAACTCAAGACTGCTCTAGAAACACCCTTTCCTATTATTAGAACATACACTTAAGGCGAAGGCGTTTTGAAAGTCACACAGAGAAAGAAATGAACATGGGTAACAATATTGTACAAAAGAAAGATATGCTGCTACTTTGTTCATTATAGTATGTTTACATCGTGCTTTGCAGGATAAAACTCTTTTCAGAGCAGCCACAGATTAGAAAAGTTGTATTTTGGGCTACAGTGCCCAGAATCTAGTTGGCTATGCCAACTGGGTGATTCCAGAAAGTGTCGTTAAAAATAAAAATAAACTTTCTGAGCTTTGGTTTTCCCATAAAATCAACACACATCAATCCTAACAGCAAATCTAAATGTAAAATCCCAATAATACTTCTGCCCCCTGCTGGTTAAGGGTATAAATAAAAGGCCACATTAATGAGAAATACAGTAACTCTGCTACAGCTTCTGAGAACCAAGTTGATGATGTAGGAGAATGACAGGCAGGAAATTTGCCTCCCACTAAATTTTGCAATCTCTGTATGAGGGAAAGGAAAAGTTGCAAAACCTTTGAACAGGAAACAATAAACTCCATCCCCTCGTTTTGTCCCCTTCCCTTCTTTCCAGGTAAAAATTACACTCCTTTTCTATCATTGGTCAAGGATGCCTTCTTTCCTCCAAAGGTTGTAAACTGGTAGCAAAGAAGTTTCAAATGATTTTTTGAGTATGTTATTAATTGAGAAAAACTTATTTTATATATCACTAGCTGCCCCCTGCCATGCATTGCTGTGGCCCATTCTGGTGATCTGGAAAATAAAATTATGGTTTGTTGGTTTCTAATATATGTGATTTCTTTATGCTTGTGGGTAAACAGTATTCCTTCTTAGGTTCTTGTGGGTTTTTTCGGGCTATAGGGCCATGTTCTAGAGGCATTTCTCCTGACGTTTCGCCTGCATCTATGGCAAGCATCCCCAGAGGTAGTGAGGTCTGTTGGAACTAGGACAATGGGTTTATATATCTGTGGAATGGCTGGGGTGGGGCAAGGAGCTCTTCCTTGCTGGAGCTAGGTGTGAATGTTTCAACTGATCACCTTCATTAGCATTTGAAGGCTTGGCTGAGTCTGGGAAAATGTTCTGTTGAGAGGTGTTAAGATGTGCCTGGTTGTTTCCTCTCTGTTGTTTTGCTGTAGTAATTTTAGAGTTTTTTAATACTGGCAGCCAGATTTTGTTCATTTTCATGGTCTCTTCCTTTCTGTTGAAACTGTCCACATGCTTGTGGATTTCAATGGCTTCTCTGTGTAGTCTGACATGGTGGTTGTTGGTGTGGTCCAGCATTTCTGTGTTCTCAAATAATATGCTGTGTCCAGGCTGGTTCATCAGGTGCTCTGCAATGGCTGACTTCTCTGGTTGAAGTAGTCTGCAGTGCCTTTCATGTTCCTTGATGCGTGTCTGGGCGCTGCGTTTGGTGGTCCCTATGTAGATGGTTGAAGTATTCCTTCTTGTTTCTTTGTCAGTGTTGATGTAGAGATTGTCTGGTTTGCCTACTCTGGAACAGGCAACAAATAATTGTCCTTCTTTAGGGGTCCCTTTCAAATCTATGATACTATATCTGTCATATACATATGTGTATGTGTGTGTATGAATCATATCTATCTATCTATCTATCTATCTATCTATCTATCTATCTATCTATCTATCTATCATCTATCTTTATCTATGACTGGATGGCTCTTTGTCAGGAGGGTTTTGATTATGTTTTCTTGCCCTGGTGAAGGTAGTTGGACTGGATGGCCTTAAGGCAGCATTACTCAACCTGGGGGTTGGGACCTCTGGGAGGATCATGAGGGGGTGTCAGAAGGGTCGCCAAAGACCACCAGAAAACACAGTATTTTCTGTTGGTCATGGGGGTTCCGTGTGGGAAGTTTGGCCCAATTCTATCGTTGGTGGGGTTCAGAATGCTTTTAATTGTAGGTGAACTGTAAATCCCAGCAACTACAACTCCTAAATGACAAAATCCAAGGTGAACTATAAATCCCAGTAACTAAAACTCCCAAATGTCAAGGTCTATTTTCCCCAAACTCCATCTGTGTTCACATTTGGGCATATTGGGTTTTTGTGCCAAGTTTTTGGTCCAGATCCATCATTGTTTGAGTCCACAGGGCTCTCTAGTTGTAGGTGAACTACAATTCCCAAACTCAAGGTCAATGCATGGGCAAACCTTCTAACTTGGGGGCCACAAGATGATCTGGAGAGGCCCTGCTCTCAATCCCACTGTCACCGCAAATGCGATTGGAGGGGACGAGGGACAGGACCTTCTCAGCAGTGCCCCCCCCCCGCCTATGGAATTCCCTCCCCAGATTGGCCACCTCCCTCCTGTCCTTTAGAAGGAAACTCAAGACTTGGTTGTGGGTCCAAGCATTTGATAATTGAATAGCGGCAAGTGAGAAGAGGACATAAACAATTTGAAGTGACAGTGAACTGACCTGGACTTTGGTTTTAACTGGCGTTTTGTTTATTTAATGTTATTATTTAATGTTGTTTTAATGAATTTGTTGAATGTTTTTATGATTGTGATGGCACCAAATGGTGCTTGCTGTGAGGCCGCTCTGAGTCCCCCCTCGCGGTTGGGAAGGGCGGGGTACAAGTGTATGAAATAAATAAATAAATGAGCAATTGTATAACTGAGCAGTTAATTGGGCCCAAGGTATGTGTTTCTCTTTCTCTCTGTCTGGCTGTATCACAGCAGAGACAAATCAATGTAGAGTTTGTTTCTTCCAGAAACCTTTTACATACCCAATAAACTGATTTTATCCAAGTATGATCCTTCCTGAGGCAACAGATATGTCAATGGGGTATTTATTTATTTATTTATTTATTTATTTATTTATTTATCGTGTCAGGAGCAACCAGACGGTTGTATTACATTTTTAACAAAACAAACAAAGCAAACAAACAGACAAAACGCAAAGTTTGCAAGTTTGGTAGTTGATTAAATGTCCTTTGACCAGTATCTGGCCACTTGAAGTGCCTCTGGTGTTGCCACAAGAAGGTCCTCCATTGTGCATGTAGCAGGGCTCAGGTTGTATTGCAGCAGGTGGTCAGTGGTTTGCTCTTCTCCGCACTCGCATGTCGTGGTTTCCACTTTGTAGCCCCATTTCTTAAGATTGGCTCTGCATCTCGTGGTGCCAGAGCGCAGTCTGTTCAGCGCCTTCCAAGACGCCCAGTCTTCTGTGTGCCCAGGGGGGAGTCTCTCATTTGGTATCAGCTAGGGCTGGGCGGTTTCATTCGTTAATTTCGTGATTCGTTATTAATTCGTTATTTTTTTGATAACAAAGCGATATTGAACATTCAGGAGCAACTAAAAATCAAAACGAATGTTTCAATTCATTTCGTAATTGTTTCGTAATTGTTTCGAAATCGTTTCGTTATTATTTCCGCATGTCTGGTGCAAGTTTTATAGTTGTTTGTTTTATCAGTGAAAAAAAATATAATTATCACACCAACAATCAACAACAGAGGGAGAGGGAAGCTTCAGAAGTTCCCCCTGTCCCATTTGGAGGTTTTTTAGCGTATTGCGCGGTCGCGTCCGCCATTAACGAATCGATTCGTAATTGTTTCGTAATTGTTTCGTAATTTCCAAAATTTCGTAAATTTCGAACTTTGTTAAAGAAAAAAATTCGGAATTCTTTCAAAAATCGAAACGCAAAAACCCCCTTAAAAATGAATCGAATTTAGAAACAAATTTTTCCATGGTTGCCCAGCCCTAGTATCAGCCATTGATTGAGGTTCTGGGTTTGAGCCTGCCGCTTTTGGACTCTCGCTTGCTGGGATGTTCTAGCGAGTGTCTCTGTAGATCTTAGAAAACTATTTCTTGATTTAAGCCATTGACGTGCTGGCTGATACCCAAACAAGGGATGAGCTGGAGATGTCTCTGCCTTGGTCCTTTCACTATTGGCTGCTACCTCTCGGTGGATGTCAGGTGGTGCAATACTGGCTAGACAGTGTAATTTCTCCAGTGGTGTAGGGCGCAGACACTCCGTGATAATGCGGCATGTCTCATTAAGAGCCACATCCACTGTTTTAGCATGGTGAGATGTGTTCCACACTGGGCATGCATACTCAGCAGCAGAGTAGCATAGCGCAAGGGCAGATGTCTTCACTGTGTCTGGTTGTGATCCCCAGGTTGTGCCAGTCAGCTTTCGTATGATATTGTTTCTAGCGGCTACTTTTTGCTTGATATTCAGGCAGTGCTTCTTGTAGGTCAGGGCACGGTCCAGAGTGACTCCCAGGTATTTGGATATTTATTTATTGTGTCATCAGCAACCATACCATTGTAGATTTTTTAAAAAAACACCCCCCCCCCCCAGATTTTGCAAACTTGGTAGTTGATTAAATGTCCTTTGACCAGTATCTGGCCACTTGGAGTGCCTCTGGTGTTGCCGCAAGAAGGTCCTCCATTGTGCATGTGGCAGGGCTCAGGGTGCATTGCAGCAGATGGTCAGTGGTTTGTTCTTCTCCGCCGTGGATTCCACCCTGTAGCCCCATTTCTTAAGATTGGCTCTGCATCTCGTGGTGCCAGAGCGCAGTCTGTTCAGCGTCTTCCAAGTCGCCCAGTCTTCTGTGTGCCCAGGGGGGATTCTCTCATCTGGTATCACCCACGGATTGAGGTGCTGGGTTTGGTCCTGCCACTTTTGGACTCTCGCTTGCTGAGGTGTTCCAGCAAGTGTCTCTGTAGATCTAAGAAAACTATGTCTTGATTTAAGTTGTTGATGTGCTGGCTGATACCTGGCTATCAGCCAGGTATTTGGATGCGCTGCAATGCTCCAGTGGGATTCTTTCCCAGGTAATCCTCAGAGCTCGGGATGCTTGTCTGTTCTTGAGATGAAAGGCACATGTCTGTGTTTTAGATGGATTAGGGATCAGCTGGTTTTCCCTGTGCCCTAATTCTACGCAGTGCCTTCTAAACTACCCTGCTGTTCTCAAGCTACAGGATAACAAAGATCTTCTGAAAAATGAAGGACACAACTGAGGTTTCATTCAGTTATGATTTCTTGCTAAAGCTGGTGTATTTGCCCTTCTGTTCTTTTGAGCTAAATTCAGTATTAGTCACAATAAGCAGTTTCATGAAAACGAGTGGAATAATAATATGACATACTCCAGCAAGACCTTTATTTGTTCTTTGGAAATAAAGCATACAGGTAACATTTAAGGCTTTTCTCCTCACAAAAGGTGAATAGAAATTTGAAAAGAAGGAAGGATTAGGTCAAGAAAGTGACCTGCACTGTAATTTTGATGCAATAACGAGGGTGTCTTTATTGTTCTTATGCAGTAGTAGATCATTATGACACTGCAATGAGCTCAAAGCTCAGCAGTCAGCGCTGACATCTTTGAAATGGCAAATGGGATTACCAGGAAATTACATCAACAACATGAAGTTGTAAACAATTAATCATTACAGGAAATCATAGCAGGAATTAAAAATTAATCCATGGATAGACCCTCAGATGGAGGAAGACAGAATAATTATGATCCTAGGAAAAGGTTTGAGAAAAGACAGAAACTGGACTGAAAAAATTCTACTGAAGGTGAGAAATAGCATTTTTGGTATAGGTAATAGAAAGACAGAAATAAACACAAAAGGATCAATACTTACTCCATCTAGCGTTGTTGTTAACTGCCTTCAATAAGCTCCAATCTATTGCAACTCTATCCTAAGGTTTTCTGAGCAGGAGATATTTAGGTAAAGGTAAATGTTTCCCCCTGAGATTAAGTCCAGTTGTGTCCAACTCTGTGGTGTGGTGCTCATCTCCATTTCCAAGCCGAAGAGCCGGCATTGTCCGTAGACACCTCCAAGGTCATGACTGCATGAAGTGCCGTTACCTTCCCACCAGAGCAGTACCAGAGCAGTACCTTTTCAAACTGCTAGGTTTGCAGAAGCTGGGGCTGACAGCAGAAGCTCACGCCGCTCCCTGGATTCGAACCTGTGACCTTTCGGTCAACAAGCTTAGCAGCTCAGTGGTTTAACTCACTGTGCCACTGGGGGCTCAGAGATATTTAGATCTGGTTTAACATTGCTTCTCTTATAAGGATGAGATAGTGTGATTTACCATCCATTGAGCTGCTGTTAGTTTTTCGGGCTGTATGGCCCTGTTCCAGAAGCAGTCTCTCCTGACGTTTCACCCACATCTATGGCAAACATCCTTTACCCTTCAACCTCTGTGGATGCCTGCCATAGACGTGGGTGAAATGTCAGGAAAGAATGCTTCTGGAACATGGACATACAGCCCAGAAAACTCACAACAACCCAGTGATTACAGCCATGAAAGCCTTCAACGACATCCATTGGGTTTTCATGGCTAAAGTCCTTTCTGCACTGCCATATAAAATCCAGATTGTCTGCTTTGAACTGGATTATATGGCAATGTGGGCGCAGGTAATCCAGTTCAAATCAGATAATGTGGATTATTTGATTTGATAATTTGAATTATATGGCAGTGTAGAGGGGGCCTGAGTAAGAATTCAAGCCCTGAGCTCTTGGATTGCCAGTCTAATAGTAAAACCACTGACTACACCGACTCCCTTCCAATTAGAATTGACCTAAGCTATTGAAATAAACAGCCATGTAAATACCCTAGGACCATGATGGCGAAACTATGACATGTGTGTCAGCACTGACACGTGTAGCCATTTTTGATGACACGCGGCCACATGCAGCCACATACACAGAAGAATGGGGCTGCATCCCGAGGACATTTCATCCTCAGCTCCTGCACCAGCATTTTTCTATAATGCCGAGATATATGACATTATAGAAAAAAGCAGGTAAGTTAAATAATTAGTTTTTGGTTTATTAAATACAGTTATACAGTATATTACAATAATATATTTTTGTTACATTGGTTTTTTTCTCGAAGTGACACCCAACCTGAGTTATGCTCAGTTTTTTGGCGAGTTTTGACACACCAAGCTCAAAAAGGTTGCCCATCACTGTCCTAGGAACACTGGATTTGACATGATTTTGGAAACTAAGCAGGGTCAGCAATGGTTAGTACTTGGATAGCAGACTGCCAACAAACATCAGGTACTGTAGGCTATATTTTAGAGGACAGAATTGGCAAAGCCACCTTTCAGTATTGTGTTTTAGAGCCCTACCATACAACCATATAACCCAGAATATCAAGGCAGATAAACCACAATATCCACTTTGAACTGGATTATGTGAGTCTATATAATCCAACTCAATGTGTGGTAGGGGCCAAATTACCTGATTTAAACTGGATTATATGAGTTTCCACTGGCAAATAATCTGGGATAAGAAGATAATCTGGGATCAGATCCTGGGATATAGGGGCAATGTGGAATGGGCCTTAGAGAACCGTATAAAGTTCATGGGGGTCACCATATGTCAAAATGCAACTTGAAGGTGCATATGCATACAAAAATAAATAAATGGTGCTTGTTATTTAATTGATATTAAGGGCTTACTCTGGGACTTACACTGGATGCAAAATCCAATTTGCACACAGTGGTGAAAATGTTAGACAGAGTAGGAAATCATGACAGAATGAAAAGCAGTCATATCCTTTGTTATTCCAGAACCTCTATATTAGGTATCAGGGGAGAAACCTTAGCCTAAAGAAGCCAAACACAGCTGAGTATATTACAACGTTTAACAAAAATGAGGTTTTGAATTTCAAAAATCATCAACAAGAGTAGGACTAGAGGGATTTGTGGGTGGTTTCTGTCATCTGGAAGCAGATGGACAGTTTTTCAAGTTAGAGAATTATTTCCTATTCCAGCCCAGTCTTTTATTGAGGCACGCCTCACGGGTTTCCTGACTGTAACCAACATGAAATGAGGAATTTCCCACAAACTCATTTATGAAAGAGAATTGCTGCATGGTATAAAGTAGCCCCTTACTCCATATACATCTTTCTATCCAAATCGCCCCTCATAGTTTTGGAGATTTTGCTAGTATATTAAAAACGTGGTATATTCTTGATTCTCTTTTTGGACCGTCTTGGCTCTTTGGAAGCAGCAGGACAGAAATGTGGATACAAGATATTGACTTCAAAGCATTCTGTATCCTTTTTGGATCCTGTTCATGTTACAGATACCTGGCAACAACACTTACCTAGCCTTGGCAATCTGCAGTTCAGGCAGCTGTTTCAAATTTTGCATAATTGTCCATAGCATGCCTTGTTCAAAACTGTTATGTATTCGCAAGAAGGGAAGAAACATTTGCGTAAAGTAAGTTCTCTTGGCTTCAAGATTTCTTTTCTCTCACTAATGAGAAACAATACCTTTTAATTCACCGTCCTTCCTTAAATACTAAGGAGTCCAGGGCAACACTACAGAGTTTCGCTTCCAAGGGATGTGAGAGCATTTGATAGTTATGATGTCTTTTAATATTTCCTCTTTACAAATATATAAGAAAGAGCAACAGAAAGAAATTAAAGAATACATCAGTTGCAATGAACTTCAGCTAAAACAGTCAGGTTTGTGGATGATCCCATCTATCTCCAAGGTAAAAGTGGTACAGCCTCCCGTCCTCATTCCTTTTGTTTAATATCTTGTTTTGTAGGCAAATGGGACCTTCTAGTTAAACATAAAAATACCCCAAGATTATGGCAACAAGACTGATTGATAACTGGCAAATAGAGGGAGAAAATGTGAGGGCAGTGACAGACTTTGTATTTCTAGGTGCAAAGATTACTGCAGATACAGATTGCAGCCAGGAAATCAGGAGACGTTTACTTCTTGGGAGGAGAGCAATGGCCAATCTCGATAAAATAGTGAAGAGTAGAGACATCACACTGGAAACCAAGATCCGCAGAGTTAAAGCAATGGTATTCCCCATCGTCACCTACGGATGTGAGAGCTGGACCATAGGGAAGGCCTAGCGAAGTTAGATAGATGCTTTTGAACTGTGGTGTTGGAAGAAAGTTCTGAGAGTGCCTTGGACTGCGAGAAGATCCAACCAGTCCATACTTCAAGAAATAAAGTCCGACTGCTCATTGGAGAGAAGGATATTAGAGACAAAGTTGAAGTACTTTGGCCACATAATGAGAAGACAGGAAAGCTTAGAGAAGACAATGATGCTGGGGGAAATGGAAGGAAAAAGGAAGAGGGGCCGACCAAGGGCAAGATGGGTGGATGGGATCCTTGAAGTGATCAGTTTGACTTTGAAGGAGCTGGGGGCGGTGACGGCTAACATGGAGCTCTGGCATGGGCTGGTCCATGAGGTTACGAAGAGTCGGATGCGACTGAATAAATAAACAACAAACAAAGAGTAATTTATTTCTATTCAAAAGCAACTATCCATAATTACCAGTGACTGCTATTCTACAGGCACCAGATCTCATCTGATTTTGGAAGCTAAGCAGTTCCAGCTTTGGTTAGTACTTTGCTAGAAGACTTCTCATAAATGGCAGGTACTGAAAACTGTAGTCCCTTCTACACTGCCATATAATCTGCTTTGAACTGGATTATATGAGTCTACACTGCCAAATAATCCAGTTCAAAACAGATAATCTGGATTTTATATGCCAGCGTAGAAGGGGCCTTTGTCAGATGAAGGAGCCCACAAAATCAACTCTGAGTATTCCTTGCCTAAGAAAACCCTATGAAATTTATGGGGGCTTATGAAGGTTTTTTTTTTTACCAGGGACCAATTGACCAGGGACCACTCTCCAACATTAGCACCAAAAGGGTTACGAAACAGTTTTTGGTCAATTTCAGATTTGGTTATTTGGGGTGCTGATTCAGAAAATTGCATTGGATAGACCACATCAGCTCTAGTTTCTGATGCAGAACTTATGCCATCCAGTAGTCACCATCTGCTCGCCTAAAGAAAACCATATTTCATAATCTAGAACTGATATGGTAGTAGTAATCTTTCGTGGGTAGTCAGCCTCTCCCCTTCCAACATCCCCGTTGCCTTGAAACTATAAGAGGGTTTCGTAAGACTAGTCACTCTCATCTCCACGTGGTTTTGAGGCAACGGTGTAGTAATGGTGAGACCGCGGATCATATTTTCATTCTTGAGGACCACTGGTGGTCCACGGACCACAGGTTGGGAACCACTGGACTAAACAATCCTTACTTAACAGCCTGAGTCAATGGTTCTTGACTGGTTTCTGTGGTAATTTCTAATTCTTTCTATTTGTACAGTGTTCTTTAGTATTTGCTGTTGTTTGGTTTAGGATCTTCTATGGATACTAAAATCTGTGGATGCTCAAGTGCCTTCTGCCTAGCTGTAGTAATTCTTTCCCCCTTCCTGTGTTTCTCGGGGTTTGGGAAAATGACTTTTTTGGACCAGAACTTCCAGAATTCCACATCCAGCAATGTCAGACATTCTAGGGAAAGTCTATGTTCCTATGTAAATCCAAATATGCTTGCACTCCATGACAGTGTTGGGCTTCAGCCCAAGATGTACCCTTTTCTGACAACTCTGAATGCCGCAGGACTCCACACCTTCGCCAAACTCCCACTGGTCTTCATCGGGGGGCATTTTGTTTGGCTTTTCTGACTCATTAAGCACAAGGCTGTGAAAATAAGAGTTTCAGCAGGGAACTCGGGTTTGTGTTTTCATAATGGCCATTGTAAGGAGCACTTAGAAATTTCTCCTGGATTAGCTATTACAAAGAAAACACAAGAAAAAATTCAGGAAACTACATAGGGGCCTGAGACTCATAATGGTCTGAGAGCCAACAGTAGCAATGAAGAAAGGCTGTTGCATGATGAGAAATGGAGCAAAGCCAAGGCAAATCAGAAAGGTCCCCTTTCACCTACATAGTTCAAGAGGTTCAGGAGACTGCTCATGTCTCCTTTCTTCTTCTCAAGTATCTTATGGGTAAAATCATAAGGAACCCAGAAATTTAAGTGACAAAGTTGTGTCCTATTGGCCAATACGGGCTACACCATTATCACTGAAGACATCAACCCATCAAACACTTCCATGATGGGGAAGACAAGCATTCAAAACACTAAGACAGATCATGATACGAAGATGATGATTCTTCAGATTTCCTCTGCTGAAGCTTTTACTGTGAGGTTCCCATGACTCACTCATAGAATTGCATTTCATGTAGGGTGAGTACTACTTGTAAATCTAACCTATTTTCCAACCACTTCCTGCAAAAAAAATATATTACAGATGATTGGAATAGCTGTGCAATGTCTTTTGAGACTGGTAGTGCTAGAAGTTTTCCATCCAAGGTCATACTTGTGAACATTTCATTGTCATGAGTGTGGCTTATGTGGGTTTCAGGATGCTTGAGGGCATACAATCCTCTCTTGGCTCCAATAAACACTATTTTTAATTTCTACTGTAAGCTACAGAATTTAAGTTGACTTCCTACACTTTTCAGGGACAATTGAGCATTTCCTCTGAGTGCATCCTGTGGATTTTAGCTGCAGTTCCTCTTCAGAGGCTATGTGCCAGCACTGTTTCTCCCACACTATTGACTCTTTTTAATCTATTTATAATCTACTAAGATCCCTAGGTCCTTTCCATATGTATTGCTTTCAAGTCAGGTGACGTTCATCCTATATTTGTGCATTTCATACCTAGATGTAGATTGCATCTTACATTTCACATTTCCTACCTAGATGTGCATTTCATATTTCCTGCCTAGATGTAGATTGTATCTTATATTTATCCCTGTTCAATTGATTTTCTAAGTTTTGGTCCTGCTATGTAAAGGTCATTTTGAATTCTCATTCAGTCCTTTGAAATATTCACTACCTCCCACCCTCCCACCCCAATATTTGGTGTCATCTGTTCCATCATATACATGATTTATAAAGATATTAAGCATTATTGAGTCCAGGACATAACCCAAAGTACCTCATCAGAAACAACTATTTGTGAGTGCTCTCTGGGTCTGGTTTGTCAACCAGTTATAGATCCATGCAAATATAACACTATCTAGTCCAGAATTCACCACCTTGCCTGAAAGAATATTACAGGACCTAAAAAAGTGGTTAAATCAAGATAAATTACATTCACAGAACTCCCTTGATCTACCAAACTTGTAACTATTGAAAAAAAAGACCTGTCATAATCTCTAGTAATTCTCAAAGTTTATTGTCAAGGCCTTTTTATTATTTTCAAACTCTTAACCAAGCCTGAACTGATCCTGAGTTTTAGCTTTTCTGAATTTCCCATTGCAAATATTAAATATGTATTTGTATTCCTGTCTGGTGATTTCCTTCTTTTTCTATCCTGGTTTGTAAATATATCTTAATAAATGATAAATAATAAAATTTATTTGTACCTCACCACCATCTCCTCAATGGGGACTCGGGGCGGCTTACATGAGGCCAAGCCTAACAACGCAATACAATAGATAAAATCGAAACACAAACAACAACATGATAAAATACACAAAACATAAAATATAAGAACACAGTAAACAAAAATAAAATTACAATAAAATCATTCATAACATAAGTTTGTTAAAAGAAGCTTTCTTGAATCCCAAGAAACCACAAGAGGACGTGGTCATTCCACTCCTTCTCCAGGATCCTACTACTTCCATCCTAGTGACCAGTTCATCTATGTTGGTCAGGATCAAATTTAAAATAACACCCCCTTGTTGTCTCCTCCACATTTTGTACAATTAAATTATCTGCAAATCTAATGAGGAATTTGTTTGACCTTACATTCTTGTCAGACTGTAACTTCCAACAATTATCAGGATGGTTGAAGTCCCCCATTATTACTATACCTTGTCTTTTTGAATATTTGGCCTTGTTTTAGTAATGTGTCATTCACATTTTCAATCTGGCTGCAGCTGGAATGGGGGTTAAAGTAGACCCTCCCAATGAACCTCATTCTCCCTTTATATTTTTAACCCAAGTGCTTTTAACCCACTTCCATGCTTTACTTAATTATTACAATTTTCATAATTCACTTTCTTCTGAACTCTCTAGCGTCCCCTTGTGGCCTCCACTCAGATAATGGAACAGTACTGGGGAAGACTACTTGATTAAACAATAGATAGCAATCCAGAATGATGGATTTGGGATTTCTTTTGGGGACGAATTCATTGTCTTCATGGGACCAGAATGCTTCCTGAGCCTGGGTTTGGCTGAATCTTTATTTAAACTCATTATGTGGTGGGGAAAGGGAACAGAGAAACTGTCAGTGCTGCTCAGCTAGAGATTTTTTTTCCTGTTTCTGAAGCTAAACGGGGTAAGTAGAGGTAGTTTAGGAACCTCAGCCTTTTGTAGGTCCTGACTTCAGACAACATATGTGGGCCAGAGAGATACTTCAATTGAAACACCATCTAATTTGAAGATCTTAAAACAGAACAAATGGCAAATGAGAACAGATTGTGTTTGGTCAATATTTTTTACATTCCGAAAACTTTGCACTATGAACAATGATTGGCCTAAAGGAGGTGTAAGAAAAATTTCCAGAAGTGTATTTGCACATTTTTACCGCCAATTCTCATTCCATCTTATATTCACACTTCACTTATGTACCAGCATTATTCTACCCCCTTTCACTGTCTAATATACACCCCCATAGTGTCTTTTTCATCTCTACTTCCTTCCTACTCCATCTGTTCCCAAATCTTGTGTGTTAACAGGATTATGTATGTTTAACTTGGAACTATTGCAATTTTCTTAACATTCTATAAACTGGTGTTCTCTTTGATGAACACCATGGAGCAAACTCTTATAGCGCTTGCTGGGGAATCTGGGAGTAGCAGGCCAACACATCCAGTGAGAAGCAGGTTGAGGAAGGCTGCCTTAAATAGTTGGCATAAGGATTATTGAGATAATGTTCATTAGGGATTATAGGGTGATTAAAGGCCATACTTTGAAAAATCACATATTTTGCATCTCTGAACTGGAGGCAGGAATCCTGGTCCTAACAACCTTCTTTTGTAATTTTAATTTCCTTTCTAAAACCTAAGTATATTAAATCATTCAGGATTCCAGACATTTCTCTGACCATTAAAAATGGTGGGTCTTATGCACAGCAGAAAGGGATATGAAACGCGGTTTTTGAAAATATTTCTATAAACGTTATTCAATTAAAAGGAAACAAATCCAGAGATTATGATGAACCAATTTAGACTGTCACAAAGGACAGTATTGTTACTTACAGTTAGTAGGAGAGAGGAAACAGTTCAAGTCAACAGTAGTGCATGAGTGCCAGGAATGCCTCTGTCTCTGGCATTTTAATTTTCAAATGGATCCATTCCAGAAAAGAAATATTACCAGAGGAATAATAATAACAGCAATAAGAAAAAATTGCACAGGAAAAATCTTTGACTTTCCAGAAGGGGAATTACGATCAGAGCCATTAGCAATAAACAGAGCATTAGTAACTGGATATTTCCTGCAGATGTTGAGAATTTAAAATGATTTACATGGATCTCTGATTTGCTGGAATGATCTCCAAGTGGTGACTTTTGACTGGGAGAAAGGCTTGTGCATATACTGAGATGAAAACCAGGACATGTTTGGCCAAGTGGTATCAAAGGTGGTGAAGATAGTTATTGACAAGGAAGAGCACACATAATTGGAGAGATTGGTTGTTTTTGCCCAAAGTCTACAGGGAAGGACAAGATTCGGCATCCTCCTCTTGTCTCCCCACTAGTACATTGAGTGAGTACAAACTACATTTGAATTCAGGGTGCATCTGCACTGAAGAAGTAATCCAGTTTGATTCCACTTTAACTGCGATGACTCAATGCTACGGAATCATGGAAGTTGTACTCTATAAAGTCTTTAGTCTTTTCTGCTGAAGAGTACTGGCGCCTCACCAAATTACAAACCCCATGATTCCATAGCATTTAGTGTGCTGTCGCACACTGGGCCTGTAATAATGTCTGTTTACAGGACGTGCCTTCTGGATGCCCAGCTGGATGCCGGGGTGCCTCAGATGAAGGGTAACTTAGATTTCCCAACACAAAGTTCTATTGAGGCTCAAAATACGTTCAACAAAGTTCTTTATTTGGGCTTAAATCTTCAAACAAATGAATTAAACACTTTATAACCTTGGAAAACCAGTAGCTTCCTCAATCTGCCAACAAGGGGCAGGCAACTGGTGGTAAACTGTTCCTTTTTTTCCTTAGGGAAATCCTTTGACCCCCTCCCTGGGCAATCTTTCTTTACCTTGCTGGCGTGAGGCCCCTACTCCCGGCTCCAAGCTGCTTTATGGATAGCTCGAGTGGTCCCTTACCAAGCAAGGTTCCTGTAGTTCTGCCTAGCTGAAAGGTGTCCTTTAATTTCTCCACAAAGGCTGTAGGAACTATTTCTTTACTCCCCAGCAAAAGCTGTGGATCTATTTCTTTAAACCCCAGCAAAAGCTGTGGGACTATCCCTTTAATCCCCCCGGCAGAGCTGTGAGAAGTGAAGCCTTTGTGCAGGTGGGAAAGAGAATCCCACATGTCCTGCTGCTAGGCTTCAAACAGTGAGACTGAACAAAGGTCCTCCTTTGCCTCCAAAACCCTGGAAAAAGGGGTGGGTCTAAAGACTCTTAACTATAATTGCCAGG
Organism: Anolis sagrei; assembly: GCF_037176765.1. NCBI lineage: Eukaryota > Metazoa > Chordata > Lepidosauria > Squamata > Anolidae > Anolis > Anolis sagrei. The sequence continues at coordinate 39,486,307 of NC_090026.1, read as the reverse complement.
TTGCTGGCACTATGGCTGCAACCTGGGGAAGCTACCTGATTGCAAAATGCATGGCTTAAATAAATTCATACAAACTAGCAAAGCAAGAAAGAGAAATTTTAATCTCCTGGCACTGCCGTGCCAGCACATTTAGTCACTGCAGTTCAATATTTTGATAGGGGGAAGAGTAGGTAGTAGACCTTGGAAATTTACCCTTAAAAGTATTGGTTGCAGCTGTACTTAATAGCTTCACTGCTGTTAATAGAATTTTTTAAAATGCAGTCTTTCATTTCCCTTTCTCAAAAGTAGTTTACACTGTACAGGCAGTCCCTGGGTTATGAAAAAAATAGGGTCTGTAGATTTGTTCTTGAATTTGTTTGCAAGTCAGCACAGGTACATTTTGGAAGTGTAACTCCATTCAAAAATATATACAACATATTAGCTTTGGATAGCATAGGGAACAGTCCTATGGTGTGTGTTTTGCTGTCTGTGCCCCTATTCAGAAGATTTCACCACACTTTCAGTCCCTGTGATAATTGGATTTTGAAAAAATCGGTTTGTTGTGAAAACAAGAATTTGCAAAAAAAAAAAAAAAAAAAAAGCGGAGACACCTTTTTGCCATGATAACTCTTTCAGGAGTGAATTTCCCTTCCTAAGGGTAGATTTCTCTCCCTTCCTGTTGTCTCACCCCATTCATAACAATGAGTCATTTGTAAATCAGATGTTCATAACTCAGGGACTGCCTGTATTTATAGCATCCGAAGCATGAGAAAAAGCACAAGTTAATAGGGGTGTGCAATTCGGCAAAAACCTATGCTGTTTTTGGTGTCTGGTTTTCTGCTCCCCCCCCCCCCCCCATTATGTTTTTAGGGAGCTCCCCAAATTCAGGAGGGGGTTCTGTTTTCATGCTGAAAAGATTTGGTCCATTGCCATTAATGGGGAAACTTTAGAGGCTAATTTCTCCATCATTTTTAGGTCTATCAGCATGAAACTTCCCTCTCTTGTAAGCCATATTTATTTCTGCAAGCCTGCCAACTTTCAGAACATTTCACCAATCTACTATTTTTTGGAAATTTTTTAAGTTTTTACCATAACTTTTTTTTGAAAAAAACCCAAATGTTGTTCTGGGAATTGAAGTCCCACATGCATACCGCATGAGGGGAGGAGAATGGACACAGTCAGCCAGGTCTCTGATTGGTTGAGAAAGACAGTGAGAAACAACACAGAAAAAAAATCTCAACTTCCATCATGGCTCAGAAGGGAGCACAAGGCGCATTCGAAGCCTGCTGGGAAATTGAGTTCCCATTTGCCTCAAGTGGGTGGGTGGGTGGGTGAGGGGCTTCAGGAAGGGATGGTGGAGGCTGCCAGGGAAGAAAGTAAATGAGAAGCAGCAGCTTTCCTGTTTAGCAAGGCTGCTCTGCCCACACATCATCACATTCGCCTCATGTAGAGTCAGTGCCACTTGCTCAGCCCCATTGATCCCTATTAGCCACCATTAGCTGAAAAGATCCAGCTGCTGTGATCTGTCACGGCTAAGGCTTTGGCTGCCCCTCCGCCTGGCTCATTTTCATGGATTCGACAGCCCAATACTCCAAGCCATCTGGAGCCCATTTTCAAAAACGGAAATGTGCACAGCCCTACAAGTTAGCATTTGAATTATCAGTGATATTTGTTTTCCAACATCCAGGGAAGCCAAACTGCAGTAACTGTTTAAATAATGAAAGCTTTGACAGTTATACTGCAAATGAGGTACTATCGTCATTATTAATAATCAATAGCAATGCATGTAGTTGTACTTTCATGACTGGAGAAGGAGATTAGCACAGCCCAAATAAATAAATAAATAAATAAATAAATAAATACATAAAATCCTTGGTGTCTTGGCTTTTAGCCCTGTTCCTGGAGTTATTTGGGGCTCTGAGTCAGAAAATTGCATTGAATAGACGGCATCAGCAATAGTTTCTGAGATATGATATCTCACATGACTCGAAAGTTTGTACCATACATCTGTGATTTTGGTATGTGTGCTGTCGCACGCTGGGCCTGTGCATAAAACTGTAGACAGGACATAAATTCTGTGTGCCCAACGGGATGCTGGGGCTGCCTCAGATTAAAGGCCCTTGGATTTCCTTAAAACAGAGTCTTTAGATTGCTTAAAGGTTTAATAAAGTTCTTTATTATTGAAAACAAACAGGTACTTTAAGGCTTTCTTAACAGTCTATTGGCTCTCTCTCAATCTTGTCCACAGGGAACAGGCACTATCTTCATAACTGTAACTAATGGGGAAATCCTTAACTTCTAATCTGGGCAGTCTGTCTTTGCCTCTGTTGGCGTGGAGCCCCTGCACCCGGTAGCAACTGCTTCTGGCTTCCACGAGTGACCCTTACCAAGCAGAGCTTTGTAGACTTCCAGGGGGAAAAGAAAGAGTTCAGGTTTCGGTGAGGGCTGGCTGAAGTCCCTCAGCAAAGAAGCTGTAGGGCTGTATAACCCCAGCCAAGCTGTGTCACAAAATGATGCATGTCTAAAAAGTGTGTCGCAAACATAATATGTTTAGAAAGCTCCACTGTATGGGCTGAATGAAGAATCACTTGATCAATTGCCAGTCACCTGTATTGGCTGATACTATTTATCATGATGTAAAGCAGCAATACTTCAGTTTTACTGTTATACTCAAAGGAAAGTGGTACTGTTTTTAAACTGTGTGTGTGCATATGAGTGAGATCAGCTTTAATGAGGAAATGTTTGGCATGAAATGTTTGCTTTAACGGCATTCTTTTACATGGTACATAAGTGGGGGATTTCCCCTCTCCCCACTCTATTTTAAGACATACTTACACCTCCTTAGTTCATTGTATGCAAAAGCAAAGTCCCAATCTTTTTTTGCATTTGCTCTCCATGGCTTCATAGCTGAGTCAGGGACAATGTTTGAAATACTACATCAGGCATAATGGCTCCTGGTCCCCACTGAGCTTTGCGTCTTTTCAAAACAAACTTTTGCCTCACATGGTGCCCAACACAATGCGTGAGGCTTTAACTTTTGCTGCTCGGAGCTAACAGCCTGTTCTTTCCCAAATACATTTTTTGGAGAACAGGAGGGGAACACTTCGTGACCCTAGATCCTGTAAACAGTTTGTACAAGGCTGGAGTGAACAAAATTAGAACTTCCCTCCCTCTCCTTTCTCTGTGTATCTCACTCCCCCTCTACCTCACTGAACCTCTTTGCAAAGCATTTTGGCCAGGAATAAAGTTTGGGTGGCAGTGCGTTAGTGGAATATTAAAGAAACGAAAAGCTTACAGAGCCTTTTCTAAGACTCTCAAAGCTTCATATGAAGAAAAGGGAAGAAGGGGATAAAGGTTAGTGTAAGCACAATAACATACATTGATCTGTCTACACCGATTCTGACTGCAAAAGAAGTTTTGCATTTGCAAAATGTCTTCCAGCATTTCTGGTAGTGACAGGCATTTTTTTTGGAAGGGAAAGGAGGTCTTTACAGTAGATTCTAAAGATAGGGAAACTGGAAGTAGGAAGCATGAGATGGAGCAGGAAACCTGGGTTTATGTAAATACAACCATGTGTTTATTGTGTTAGCTAGCTGAAGGCCATGGCAAAATATTACAACAGACCACTGATTACAGTGAAGAAAATCAGAAATTTCAAATTAATCACAACTAAAGTAATCACAACTTCTGTCTAATACTCTGAATTTTTAAGCCAGTTGATATTTATCTACTGTTAGGTTTTTCCATTCTTGTTTTCAGCTAAAGCAATCTTTATGTGGTAAATAGATAAGTGGTCTCCTGGTATCCACTGAGATTTGGTTGCTTATATAAACATCCATGGATTCTGGTATCGACAGGGGATTCTGGAACCAAAAACCCAGTAAAATGGTGTCGTTTATGTAAAATGGCAAAATGAACATTTGCCTTTTGGGTCTTAAAAAAATAATATCATGGATGGTTGAATCTATGGATACAGAAGTTGTGGATACAGAAGCCTGACTATAAAAGAATTACTCCAAAGAAACAATTGTTTCTACATGGGTATTCCTGCTTCCACAGATCAGCAAAATTTGCAAAAGTCTTTTGCATGGATATTTTTATGAAGAACTCATTAGCATATAGAGAACAATGTCTTCCACCTGACCTTGGTTACAAATATGGCTGCAAATGTTATCCCTGAAGTTATTCACTCCATAAAATGAGGATATTATGTAATTAATGCAATATGGAGTGATCAGATCCAGAATTATTGAAAGCAGTCCTAAACCGTAAGTTAGATTAGAGTTGAACAGACAATTTCTCCTTTTGACCAGTGTTGACAAAGCCCAGCATCAGGGTGGCATGTTCAGTTGTCTGCCAGGGTTTACTACTGCCTTAAGAGGAAGCTCATGGATTTCAGCTTTTTCATCCTTCTTCTTGTTGCCGCTTTACTTATCTTCTCTGAGTGAACAAGAATTGGGAACAGTGAAACAGATGCCTTGGGTAGCATGTATTGGGAACCACTGTGGCAACCACCCAACTATTTCTATGGAAGCCCCTTAGATCTCAAACCCTGCAGTGGTTCTTAATCTGTGGGTTCCCATATGTTTTGGCCTTCAACTTCCAGAAATCCTAACAGCTGCTAAACTGGCTGAGATTTCTGGGATTGTAGGCCAAAACACCTGGGGACTCACAGATTGAGAGCCACTGCTCTGGAGCTTCATCGTAACTTGTCACGAATAACTCTTTCTTGTTGTGTGCCTTCAAATAATTTCTAACAATTTCACAGGGTTTTCATGGCAAGATATTTGTCATTGCCTTCTTTTGCATTCTACCCACTTCCCTGGCCCTCTGCTACCCCATTGCCCTTGACCTGGCAATGAGGTAATGCTGTTCAGCAGGCCCTGGAAATGAATAGCCCCAGGCACTACCCTGACCATTAGTTAAGGTCCTGTTCTGTACTTAACTCACTTCCCCAGCCCTATGTTCGCATTGCCCCAGTCCTCTCATATCTATGCCTCAGGTCTTGGAAATAAATAACTCCAGGTTCTACCCTGACCATCATGCAGGATCATACTTGCACTTTATCCACTCCCCTGGCCCTAGCTTACCTTGTTATATTAGCCCAGCCCTCCCATGGTTATTGAGGCCCACTCTCGAATCTTGGCCAGAGGAAACTAAACTTGCCCGATGGAATTAGCACTGAACTAGTTTTTAATTTTAAATATGTATGACTGTATTATGTCTTTGTTTATAATGATTACTTGTATATTTTTATGTCTGCAATTGCAATGTTTGACCTTGTGAAGTCTTAGCTCTGCCTTTTCCTCTCCTCTGCTTCAGTTCCCCCTGTTCATAGGATTTCCCAGTAGTGTAGATGCCTTCCTTTGTTATTAGTTTTGGGTGGAACTTAAAATCCCCTGAGAGGCCAGCCTTAATTGGTCTATTCCATTTCCCTGTATAGAGCTCTCTTGCTGGACTCCTCCTCTTTCTACAGCAGAGCTACTGTGAATTAGGCTTGGAGCTGTCTGGTAACAGCTCCAAGCTCTTCAGTCCAAAGGACAACAGAAGCTTATAACCAGCTTATGCTTCACAAGAAAGAAGATTGAGACAGTTTATAACCATCGCTTGGCATCAGAGGCAGAAGACTCCAGAGGGATGACTGCAGCCAGCAAAGGCTCCTTTTGTGTTATATTGTTTTAGGTTACCTTATGATAGTCCCAGGTGGAGTTAACCCTTTATTCATCTTGTTTGCAGTAAACTCATTTTGGTTATCTTTTCACCTTGCCTAAAGTGCCTCTGTCTGCAAAGGGTCTTAATCTTAACAGAAGGTATACAGATAGCCCACAAGTAAAGCCAGACACTATAATTTTCCCAAAGATTTGGGCGTGCCATCAGAGACCTATGCTGGAAACCACCCTAAGTCCCCTTGAGGAGATAGAGTGGTATACAAATAAAAGATTATTATTATTATTATTATTATTATTAGAGACTGAGGGAATGTGAGTTTCCAAAAGTGACCCAATAGGTTTCATGGTATCTGAACCCTGGTCTCCAGAGTCATGCCCAATGCCCCATCCACTCCACCATGCTGTCTCAATAACTCTTTATCTAGAATTAATTCTTTCAAGAATTAAAGAATAATTACATTATTTTCCAGCTATAATCTAACAAAATATATCTTGAAGTATCTGTAACTTTTTATTTACTTTTGCCTCTAGAGGGCATTAGCCTCACTAAATGGTCTTGAGGGAGGACTCAATATTTCCATTTTTGGTTTTTGTTGCCACCTGAGATGTCGACATATTGGATAGGAAAAGACTATGTTTTGTATACACCCAAATGCTGGTTTGAGCTAGAACTTCTTGATTCAGCAGAACTTGAATGGAAATTTGTTGACCTAAAAAGCCGATTCCATTTGAGATGAACTATTGGATTTAAGCCTATTTTACTTATTTATGACAAATATATATAACAACAAGTTAGTAATTTTTTCCAGCCTTTGGAAATCTAACTGCAATTAAATACTTTTAAAAATTAACTTTTCAAGCCTTGGCTCTCTATCTCCTAAAGTAGTTTTCTGTCTTCAGGGGCAATAGAAGACACTGACCCTTTGCCAAAATAGAAAAAAAAATAGTCAAATTCCAGTCTAGTATGCTAGATGGGGTGGGAATTGCTTCCGGCAACAAAGTTCCTTGGACAAGGCCTATAATAAAAAGCAAAATAACAGCATGTTCCTACCCCTTTGGCCGATGGTCAGATTTGGCCCGGAGGAGAGGGAAACAGATGGATAGAGAGAAATGTCCACAGTGTTGTGGTGGAGATGGTAGGACACTGAGAACCTGCTGCCCAAAACCTGGCTAGGAGTTCCGGTGTGAAAACTGGTGAAATCTCCTTTGTCTTGAAACATTGAAGATACCGCAGTCTAGTCCTATTTTCACTCAGGCTTCCTCATGACTGGCAATTGTTGAGTGAAAGCCAAGAGTCATGATCCTGAAAAGAGAAAACCACTTGAGGAAGGACACCCACACCTTCATGACAGAATGAAAACTGGAGAGGGCTTCCATTCTTTTATCATTTCATGTTGTGCGTGTGTTTTATTTTCCATTATGTTATTTTGTACTGTTTATTTTACTCGATTGGTTTATTTATTTTATTGTGATGTTATTTTGTTGTTTATATTTTATGTTGCTATAATGTATCGCTGGGCTTGGCCTCATGTAAGCCGCTCCGAGTCCTCTTTAGGGAGATGATGGCAGGATATAAATAAAGTTTACTGTTATTATTATTTTCAATGGGTGTTTGTGCAGGGTCTTTCCTTTGAAATATATTGTACAATATTTGGTATTCACTGGCAATCTTCCATCCAAATGCAGGAAGTCCCCAAGTTATGAACAAGATAGGTTCTGTAAGTTTGTTCTTAAGTTGAATTTGTATGGAAGTTGGAAAGGTATCTTAACTTTGAATACCATAGGGAAGGGTGAATATCCTTGTGGTTTTTTTTTTTTTTTTTTACTGTCTGTGCCCAGATGATTTCACCTCATTTTCTGTCGCTGTGATACTTGGATTTAAAAAAATGTAGATTGTTGTGGATTTTTTGTTTCTTTTTGGTGTCAGGAGCAATTTGAGAAACAGCAAGTTACTTCTGGTGTGAGAGAATTGGCTGTCTGCAAGGACATTGCCATGGGGACGCCTGGATGTTTCACCATCATGTGGGGGGCTTCTCTCATGTCCCCACATGGGAAGCTGGAGCTGACAGACAGGAGCTCACTCCGCTCCCTGGGTTCGAACCATCGACCATTTGGTCAGCAGTCTTGCCAGCACATGGGTTTAACCCATTGTGCCACCGGGGGCTCAGCTTGTTGTGGAAACAAGGATTGACGAAAAAGCTTCAGTGGAGCCACCTTTTCACCATAACTTTTCCAGGAATTAATTTTCTGACTTCTCTGACTTCCTGTTGTTTTGCCCCATTTTTAACTATGAATAATTTGTAAGTCGAATGTTGGAGGTTTGTAACTTGGGGACTCTCTCTACTTAACAGGCCTATATGTATATCTTGAAGGTAGAACCAAAGTCTAAATTTGAAATTCATTCATGTTTCATATACACCTTAAACAAATATCCTGAAGGTAACTTTATGCTTTCATATATGTATCTATGTATATTGTACCACCAGAAAACAAAGTCTATGTATATTGAACCATCAGAAAACAAACGTGCCAATATCTGAGTCACCCATATGGCCAAGTTTGAATTTCTGAGTATTTTGAAATTCTGGATCAAGGATGTTTGACATGGACCATATAGAATCATAGAGCTGGAAGAGACCTTGTGGGCCATCCAGTCCAACCCCCTAGCAGTCAGATCAAAAGGAACAGGAGGTACTCCAAAAATCTTCCCAATCATCAATTTTCCTTTCTTGGAAACCAGCGTCTTAATGCTTTGTGGCTGTGACTACTCTGTGGTGAAAGAAAAAAAAAAACAGCAATTTTTCAGATGTGTTTTTGTCCTTGTTGTTACTTCAAATGTTTCAAGAAAACCCCATTACTAGTTAGAGAAACCAAAGCCTTGTTCCCATAAGAATTAAGTCTTAGGTTATTATCTGGATTGGGTACGCTGAGCATATATTTTTGAAGCTCTGAGAAATGTTGGCAAACAACTGTAACAAAAAGAAAAGCAGCAAACCGAGCAGCCCCATCTTATTGATTTATTTGTTTCCCTTAAAAACAAACAAACGTGGCCCTCTTGAAACATGATATGCTTAAAACACATAACTGTCTTCCTCCCTTCACAAATGTTTTTCTCAGCTCTGGCTTTGCAGCAGGCGATAATGGGAGTGGGACCTTCGTGCTGCTTCCCTGCTCCTAAAGCCCATCTCAAAGCTGTTTTCTTTTCCTCTCAAAAAGCAATTAAAAGGGAGTGAAGGAGCAACCCAGAGCAAACATTCCAGCTCGAAAATCCTTGGACTCCACATCATGATCCCAACCTGCTGGGCTCTGTCATCATTTTTCAATTAGGATTCAAGGGCAAAAGAGGCTTCCCACCATTTGCGCACGTGCCAAGGCTTGGCACTGACGCCCGGCCACCCCCTCCCCAGTTGGCACCTGACGATGATTTTTCCATTAAATAAAGCTCTCTTGGCAAAAAGACCTTGCGCCTTTATCAGCGTGTGCAAAATGCAAGTTCAGCACCAACACATCCCGGAGTGCCTGTGCGTACATAGATGCCCTTAGAACAATCAGGGCTTTAGAAGTCTCATGGTTCATCCTGAGTAAAGTACAACCACTGACTCAACCACTGAATGGAAAGTCAATGTTTAAAGAAAACTTCCATGCAATGGGCCTAGTCTAGTTAGGGATCGGAACTGGGTTTAAGCCAGCTCTTGCAAAGACTTTTAAAAATGCATTTTGCTTCTATTTTTTGTAAGTTTGTGTGCCAAACCTAAGCAAATGTCATGGTGTTTTGCTTGAAGTATTTGTTCAGAGGGGTTTGCCATTGCAAGTGTCTGCTTTGAACTGGATTATATGAGTTTATGCTGCCATATAATCCAGTAGAAAGCAGGATAATCAGGATTTTATATACCGGTGTAGAAGGGGCCTGTGACCAGGGCCGTAGCCAGAAAAAAATTTCAGGGAGGGTTGAAAATTTTGGGGAGGGTTGAAATTTGGGGGGGGGGGGGAGTTTTGAAAAATTCGGGAGGGAGTTGAAAATTTGGGGGGGGGGGGGTTGAAACCTGCCTCTTAGCTCACGCTGAAGCAAAGAGCACAGCAGGGGCAGAGCAGCCTTTAATAGCCTGCAGCTCCGCCCCTGTCAACCACCTCCACCAAGTCTGGTCTCCTTAATGAGAGCATTCAACACCCCCCCCCCCAACTTGGTTGCTTCGCTACATCGGCTATTGCTGCAAGTAATGACAGTGTAAATAAATTGTCAATATTTGCTTGAGATAGTGCTTGTAGTTCTAGAGGGACTCTTAATTTTTTGTGTCTCATAGACTTAGCATGGAGATTTGGTTAACCAGTTAAAATTCATGAGTAAACCAGGTTTATTTTTTTTTAACCTGAAAAATGGGGGGGGGGGGTTTGAACCCCTAACCCCCCCCCCCCTCGCTACAGGCCTGCCTGTGACTTAACCAAGGTCAGGATCTGAGATCCCTTCTACACAGCCATATAACCCAGACTATCAAGGCAGAAAATCCCACAATATCTGCTTTGAACTGGATTATCTGACCCCGTACCGCCATATATTCCAGTTGAAAGCAGATGTGGGGTTTAATTCAGCTGTGTAGAATGGGCCTGAGTTTCCATGGCCAAAGAGGAAAATAAAAAAGCAATATGTTATTATTTCTCATTTGGATACATTGCATAATATAATGTCCTTTATTTTTAATATATTTTCTTTTTTCTTTTTAATTTTTTTATTGATTTATGGTGCACACAGGAAACAAAACTGACACACACACACACACACACACAAACAGAAAAAAGGAAAAAATATATACAAAAGAGTATGCAAGTTTACAGAATGGTATACAGTCAGCGCTTGTTGAACATATGAAAAATCAACTTTGACTGTACAGTTATTATACCTTAACATTTATTGTCTCTCTAACCCCACACCCATGAACCCCCATGACCTCCGACAGCACTCAGTATGGATCACATAACTAACCCACAACTACCCACATGTCTTTTTTCACTAAATCCCCTTTTTGTTATATTTTCGAAAAGCTCTCCAGATTATTGAAAAAAGAATGGCACAAAACCTTTAAAATCCATCTAATATGTCTCTAAAAACGCGCCAAAGGAATTTTAAAATTAATTAGAATGTATTAATTTATTTAACAAATATGTCCTTTCCTTCTAATATACCCATTCCATTAGTTTTTAGTGGTTGTTTTCTTATGCCCTGGTTTTCTTTCAAAGTAAGTTGTTACAGGTATCTGCATTTGTTGTCACTTTTTACTTCTAAGCATTTGTTGTAAATCATTGTTTTCATACTCTCACTGGGGACTACACTACTATATAATCCAGTTCAAAGCACATAATCTGGATTTTGTATAGCAGTGTAGAAGGGGGTCTAGGACACACCTGACAGTAACCATCCAATGTCAGTGTAATCAATATGGCAAAATTTATACATCATGAAGAACAAACAAAGTTCTTCATCATTTAAAGCTTTTGCTTGAACCTATTGGGAAGAGAAAGATTCCACCCATCATCCTATCTCCCACTGTTGAGTTAATTGGATACAAACTCCTTTTGCATTTCAAACTCAGTTTGCAACAAGTGAAGTATGCTGAGAACTAAGTGGGAAGAGGAAAAAGAAGCTAGGAGATTTTAAAAGCAGTTTAAAATTAGGGTGCTACAGGATTAATTGAAGCGTCTCTGTCAAATCAGGAGAGTTAGAGAGTTGTGTTCCTTCCAGGCTAAATTTTAATCCCCTGAAGGCAGGTTGGCTCTACTTTTAGAGAGCAGAAGATATAGCCACACCGTGAAGAGCAATGGCATTAATGTTGGAGGACCTCTGTATGCCACATGCCCTGCAATGTAATTCCCCTCCCTTCCTTTGGTTGCAAGTCCACTGCCTTTAAGTAGGGTGGAGAACATTGTCTTGTTGCCATAGCTGAAGGAAGATTTAGTTAAACATTTGTTGCATTTTGTTCACAGAATGGTTGAAGGAGGTTGCTATTTTGCTACTTGTCTTGGGCAGCAGAGTGACTTGGATCAGCTTTGCCATCTAAGGAACACTTCATGCCCAAGATGGCTCAACCTCTTGGGGCTCACACCCAAATACCCTCGAGAAGGGAGCCTGGGATTGTAGAGTTAGACCTGGGATGAGAAACATACCACTTTCTAAACGTTACACTAAAGCAATCTTTGAAGTACTGTGTTGTTCTCAGAATTTCTAATTGTGCTTGGCGGGAACAGAAAATGGCATCTGGCAGGTGAAAGTTCTGGCTGTACTTCCTGTCTTTGGAGGTTGCTGAAGGACAGTGTGAGGTTGAAATACAGCAAAACCAATGAAGACTGATGGAAAAATAAGATGCTCCCTAGTTCCACCCTTTCACTCAAGGTTTTGATTAATTCCACTGATGTCCTAGATCAGGGGTCCTCAATTTTATTTAAACAGAGAGCCAGGTCACAGTCCCTCAAACTGTTGGAGGGCCGGATTATAATTTGAAAAAAGCATGAATGAATTCCTATGCACACTGCATGTAACTTACTTTAAAACAATACAATAATTAAAATGAAAAAAAAAATCAACAAATATAAACTTATTAGTATTTCATTGGGAAGTGTGGGCCTGCTTTTGCTGATGAGATAGGATTGTTGTTGCTGCTGTGTGCTTTCAAGTCATTTCGGACTTAGGTTGATCCTGAGCGAGGGCCAGGTAAATGACCTTGGAGGGCCGTATCCAGCCCCCGGGCCTTAGTTTGAGGACCCCTGCCCTAGATAATAATAAAATTCTTGATACTTGTATTGCTAAAGTGAACTGCAGAACCAACCGTCCTTCCTCCCCCCTTCCTTTCTTCCTCCTTTCCCCTCTGACTTCAAACCAACAAATAAGAGCTGTTTATTTTTTCCTGCCATAGGAGAACATCAAATGGTGATGACATCAGAGGGAACCCCCAGCCAACAGGAGCCTGGATTCTCACTCTGCCATTTTGTAGCCAATCAGGTGACGGGTGTAGGTATTCCAAATGACTGTCAAAATGAATAAATGCATATTTCCCAGGGAGGCAAATCATATCTTTGGAAGCACAGACTCTATTCTGACATCCTTTCGGGCATGAAAGAATAAACCTCTGTTCTCTTTTTCCTTCAACTTGGTTTGTGTCCTGATTAGACCTTTGGGATAAAGTGGTGCACTGGTTTTAGCGGTTACTGAAATCACTCAACAACATTACTACAGGCAGCAAAGAGCCATTGTGAAAGGATGAAATATTTTCTCCATTTCTTACCTCTCAGAAGGACTTAAAACAGACAAACTGCAAATTATATTAAAGTACAGAGCCCAAAACTGCCTTTTCCAGAATCCTTCAACAACGTGGTCAACTGTGGTGATAAAAGTGGTTGCAAACATTTTTGATATTTAGTTAATTATGCATTTTCTGCATATGTTGTTAAACAGCAAATGCATTGAGGGGTAATTTTTCCCCACTCAGCTTCTTTTTTCCTATTATTTTTGTTGTGTTGGCCAAATCTAAATACATATGTTTTAAAAACATGTTGAAAGTGACTTATTAGAAAGGCCAGTCTCCTCTTTCTTTCTAATTTGTTGTTTCACATCCTTAGTAATGGATTCTGGAGGTAGATGCTGGTTGCTCGCTTGCTGTAGAGAAGGGCAAACATACTAAAGAGGGATTAGTTAGAGCAGGGGTCCTCAAACTACAGCCCAAGGGCTGGATATGGCCCTCCAAGGTCATTTACCCAGCCCTCACTCAGGGTCAACCTAAGTCTGAAATGACATGACAGTACACACAAAAACAACTATCACATCAGCCAAAAGCAGACCCGCACTTCCCACTAAAATACTAATAAGTTTATATTTGTTAAAATTGTTCTTTATTTTAATTATTGTATTATTTTTAAGTGTTTTTACACTACAAATAAAATATATGCAATGTGCATAGGGAATTCATTCATGTTTTGTTTTGCTTTTTCAAATTACAATCCGGCCCTCCATCAGTTTGAGGGACTGTGATCTGGCCCTCTGTTTAAAAACGTTTGAGGACCCCTGAGTTAGAGCATAATTCCATTCATTATCAGCAAAAAATTATTAGATTGGTTACTTCAGGCACAGTACAGTAACGTGACATTGAAAGTCTGTTTGTCCTGCCCTCTTTCACCATCTTCTTGTTAGGATTAAACCCCACGCTGCCTAAGTCTCTAGCCTTGAATGAGGAACTGGGTAGTTAGTTAGTTAAGAATAGGCTGAGGGTTTCCCTTTCCCCAGTATTTAAGGGTGGGGTGGCTGCTATTCCTGTCAAGACAGATGAAAGGGAGGGAGACAGGCTAGCGCCGTTTCCCACTAAATCCCAAGAAGGAACGAGGAGCCTCCTGCCTGCTCCTCAGAAGCAGCGCAACCTTGGGCGGGGGGGGGGGGGGGTGGACGATATTTTGTTCCCATGGACCACTAGTGGTCTAGGGACCACAGGTTAAGAATCACTGTTGTAAATAAACCTTTTGTGATTTTTTAAAGATTGAATTCTGGATCTTTGCCTCCTAATCTCTTAATTCTTTACCGCCACATCACATGGCACTTCATGCTCTTCTTGCTGTATCCTGATTGCATTTTGGATGCTCTGCTGTATTTTTGGGTAGTTTTCCCTAACAAAAATGGGCCCAGTCTATGTGCTCAGACAGGTTGTGTGTTGAAAGAAAGAGCTCGAAATAAAAATAGAAAGGCTAAAAAGAGCAGCGAGGCCCCTTTTATTTTTATTTTTTTTGGAGTTTTTGAATTTTGGTGCATCTTCATTTTTGGAAAGATGCAAAGAATAGAAAGGAGACAAGAGTTCCTGAATTTTTCAAGACTCACAGAAAATGGGTCTAACTATCTGACTTAGAAAAAGAGTTTTGAGCTACTTGTGGATTCAAAGCAAACCAAGGTCTGTCAACAAGATCTACCCCAAGCTGATGATGATGAGTATGAAGCATGGACAGAAACTGACAGAGCCTTGATTGCAAATTCCTTATCTGAGAAAATGTTTGAATATGTTAAGAAGGATGCAATGGCAAAGGCCACACTTGCACATCTGGAGAAAATCCACAGCAAGAGTTCTTTTGATGAAAGCATGTTGATGTATCATGAGCTGTTCACAGCTAAAATGGATTCTGAAGAAAGTCTGGATGATTTTCTACAACATGTGAAGTTTTTAACTGATCAATTAAGATTAGTGGGTGAGAACAGAAATGAGAAGTCAGGAATAGCCATAATTTTTGGATCCAGTGCTGAAACTGCTAAAATTGTTTTTAACTGTTTTGTATATTTAATTCTATCTTAATATTTTGTAGACTTTTAATTGCATTTTAAAGGTTGTGAGCAATTTGTGTCTCAATCACAGAGTTAAAAGTGGAATATATAAAAAAAATAATACTACAACTACTTCTAAACTTCCTAGTAGATAGAGGATCAGGATATATATAGAGAGGTCAGGTAGACATAATAAAGTCTGTGTGAAAAAGAGCTTCTTTGTCAGAGGCTTTATCAATGTGAATATGCCTGTCATTTTGTCCTGAAGGCAGCACCACACTTCTTTTTTTCTTTTGTTTAGAGTAGTGGATTTATGTATTTGTTGTGTCAGAGCAACCAGTCCATTATATTACATTTCTAACAGAACAAAGCAAACAAACAAACAGACAAATACAAAACTTGTGAGTTTGATAGTTGGTTAAATGTCCTTTGACCAGTATCTGGCCACTTGGAGTGCTTCCGGTGTTGCTGCAAGAAGGTCTTCCATGTGGCAGAGCTCAGGTTGCATTGCAGCAAGTGGTCAGTGGTTTGCTCTTCTCCACACTCGCATGTCGAGGATTCCACTTTGTAACCCCATTTCTCAAGGTTGGCTCTGCATCTTGTGGTGCCAGAGTGCAGTCTGTTCAATGCCTTCCAAGTCGCCCAGTCTTCTGTGTGCCCAGGAGGGAGTCTCTCATTTGGTATCAGCCATTGGTTGAAGTGCTGGGTTTGAGCCTGCCACTTTTGGACTCTTGCTAGCTGAGGTGTTCCAGCGAGTGTCTCTGTAGATCTTAGAAAACCATTTCTAGATTTAAGTTGTTGATGTGCTGGCTGATACCCAAACAGGGGATGAGCTGGAGATGTCTCTGCCTTGGTCCTTTCACTATTGGCTGCTATTTCCCGGCGGATGTCAGGTGGTGCAATACCGGCTAAGCAGTGTAATTTCTCCAGTGGTGTAGGTCGCAGACACCCCGTGATAATGCGGCATGTCTCATTCAGAGCCACATCCACTGTTTTAGTGTGGTGAGATGTGTTCCACACTGGGCATGCATACTCAGCAGCGGAGTAGCACAGCGCAAGGGGAGTGGATGGAAAGGGTGGTTTGCAGTCCATATGAAGACTCTGAATTTCCCCGGCAGATCCCAAAGCCAATTTGTAAAAGTATCCAATTTCTCAGATGTGTAAAAAATGTGGTAGGTTGTTTGGTTTCCTTTGTCCATTTCCTCAAGCCTTGAAAAAAGGGGGAAATTGGGGAAATTTTTTGTCTCCAACTGAAACCAGAAGTGATACTGGGTCACTTTAAAGTTATTTTGGAAGTGACACTTTGGCCTATGAGATGAGGAATAATGAAAGATAATCTAGTTGCTCACCCCATTTTATATGTGTGAAGTATTTGGAAGATTTTTGGGAAAAGCAAAGCTTAATAATAATAATAACAATAATAATAATACAATCTCCTACTAGCCCCCCACTTTCTATGTGGCCAAACGTTAAAGAGGGGGAGGAGGAACTATAATTCAAGTAATAAAAAGGAGGGGGAGAATATAACAAAAAAGAAAAGGAGGAGGAAAAACAGCTGGACTAAAAAGCATCCGATTCCTTTGATAACCGGGAAGCCAAAACATTTCCCTCTCTTCATAGTTCCCTGTATGATTATAAAAATGGTTTTATGGGATACAATTGTCCAAAATAGGAGTAAATTGAAAAGCGGAGCCTTGTTCATGGATTGCATAAGATGCTTTCCCAGATGCCCTCAGAGACTTGGGTTGTAACATGCCAGGAATTATTATTTTTTATATAAAAGGAAATAAAAAGTCAACTTTGAACATTAACAAGAGGGAGCTACGTTTTAGCTTTAATCAAAAGAAGGGCTGTGCCAGCAAGGAGGAGACCTTTCTAAACTGAGAATGGGGAGTGAAAGTAGAATACAACCAAAAGCTACTCTTTGGCACCCTCTGTGGGTCAGGACTATTAGGCAGCAACCTAGTTCCAGGACTTTTACTACCTGAATGCAAAACAGGAGGGGAAAATAAAGTATTCTGGAGCAATTTTATACCAGTATATTTTGCTGTGGTCAAAATCCTCCAGAACAATGTACAGTGATGGGAGTTAAGGAGAACCAGAGATCTCAGAATCTTATCACAACAAGATTATCATTTGAAAAGGACCCAACCCCCTCTACACACACACACACACACACACACACTAGGGGTGTGCAAAACTTAGTTTGTAATTCGTTTTTTGGATGTATTTTGTAAGATTCATACATATGACACGATATTAAGAAATGTGAGGGATTCCCAGCCAGAAAACTTAAGATTCAAAACACTGATCTATGACTTTTGGATGAGTTATGTAAGTCTCGTAAATGGCTGCATGTCTCCGTCGCAGGCACTGCTTCTCCCCCAAAAGGGCTAGGTTTGGTTCCCCCAAAGGACCTAAAGGAGGATGGTGAGGCTGGAGTAGAGGGAGTAGCCCTGCTCTTTCCCCAAAGAGTAAGGCAAGGGTAGAGGTGGGGAGCGATGCTTGGCTGGATGGCCGGGCAAGGAAAAATCCCCTCTGGCACATGGCCGGCCCATAGAGTGAGGCAGAGACCACACTCACATTGAGGCTTTAACACAGAAAGCGAGCAGAATTCTGGGAAATGTAGTTTAGGGCAGGACTTTTTGAATTCTCTGACACTGCCGACCTAGAAGCAATGCAACACTTGCATTTTAAAAACAACTTCTCTAACTTGGAAAGGGAAACCCCAAGCCCTGCTGATCTGGAGGCAATCCTGCACCTCCATTTTAAAAGTAACTTCTCCAACTTGGAGAGAGAAAACCCAAGCACTTTAACGCAAGCAACGAGCACAATTCTGGGAAATGTAGTTTAGGGCGGGGTCGTTTGAATTATCTGCCACAGGGGTCCTTGCCTCCCCAAACTTCATTTTCCATAATTCTGCTTACCGCCTTGTGCCACTGTCGCCTCCTCCTCCTGCTCCTCCACCTCCTCCTCCTCCCTGAAAGTTTTGTTGGGGGGGGGGGAGGGACTCCTGTTTGTTCTCTAAAGGGATTTCAAGATAAAAAGGGATTGTAGGGAGTTGAATCAACCCTGTGAGGTAGGCAAAGTTGAGAGGCAGTAACTCCAAAGTTTACCTAATAGGTAGGCTTGTACAATCCGTGTAAACTGTGATCTGTTTTGGTGTCCTGATTTCGATGGAAATCCTGATTTGTTTTTTTCGGGAGCCTCCTAAATTTGGAAAGACAGAATTCAGTTTTGGATCTGGGAAGCTGAAAGATTCATTTTCTATCTGGCCCATTGGTGGCAATGGGGGTGGGGGGACTTCCCAGGCTCCTCTTCTTGTCATTTTAGGAACTATTTGTCCTCATATCTTTCATTAAGACCTATATTAAAAGCATCAGAGTTAAGACATCAATATTCTTTCCCTTGTCTTTAGAGGAGATCTGGATTTAAAGGAAGGGCTTAAGAAAAAGCCTTGCTTCCTGGGATCCTTTTCCTTCTAGCGGCTGCCTCCCTCTCCACACTCAACGTGTAATTGAAGGCAGCTGGTTTTCAACAGCCACTGCTCTGTTATGGCCAGGAAAAAACAAGCCCTCGGGCTTGAGATACAGCGGTATACAAGAATAGTAAATAAAATAAATAAATAAATAAATAAATAAATAAACATGGCAGCGGAGCCCATGCCGTTATGGGCTTCCAAACCAGCCAAACAAACTGAAGGAAGACGTCCAAAACAAATCCGTGCAATAGTAGGTTTCCTATTATTGTTGTTGTTATTGTTATTCCAAAGCCTGGATGGGTGTCTGTTGGGGGTAATTTGGCTGTGTGTTTCCTCCCCCTTGCACAATTACTTTAAAAAAGTAACAAAGAATTCACTATACTGTTATAGTTAGAATACAGACCCCTAATGATGTTTTAGAAATACTTCAGAAATGATTATCCATCTCTCCCTAATTTAATATTGAGTATAGAAACATTTTTTCATTGATTGCACAGGCTATACAAATAGACAGACACACACACACACACATACATACACATATATACTAGCCGTCCCCTGCTACGCGTTGCTGTGGCCCAGTATGTGTATCTGTGTTTTGTGTGTGTATATTTTTGTGTATATGTGTATACAGTATGTGTGTTTGCGTATGTGTGTGTGTTGTAATGTATTTTTATTTTTTGGCTTTTAAAGTCTTTTCTGCTGTGTTTTTCTGTTTTTAATGAGTGATGGTGACTTGTTGGCCTGATGGGTGTATTGTGTCCAAATTTGGTGTCAATTCATCCAGTGGTTTTTGAGTTATGTTAATCCCATAAACGAACATTACATTTTTATTTATATAGAAGATATATATACAATCAGTTTGAGATACCTTGCAAAATAATTCATTTATTGTATTGACTTTGCACCATTACATTAAATGCACAAGGGAAATGGATAACATACATTGAAAAGAAGATATAGATATTTTTTCCAATACCTCTGGCATAACAATGAATAACAATGCTGATGGATTTCTTTTAGTGTCAGCATATAATGCAACTTCTCACATGACGAGAATACATCCTCTTTTAGCAGAAACACATTCATTTTTGATAAATTGATCCAAAAGGTAAAAAACAACAACAACACAAACTCAGACATTGACTAGCTGTCCTAGCTGAATAATATAAAGGAGCAAGCTCAGTGGGAACCTCCACGAAACTCAGTTGGACTCCGAATGTGGATCTCTATGTTCCTGGTGCTTGGTGGGCAGATAGTTCGTTTACAAGAGAGACCTATAAGTGGCCAGATAGGATATTCCTGGAAGTCTATCCAGGAATTGACTGGAGTTCAGCAACTTTTTAAATATTCATGTGGGCTGAAACAAGACCTGTCTTAAAAATGGTTAGCCACTGCATTTCTAAAAATCTAGAAAAATGGCCAGTTGTACCTTTCAGAGGATTAAGGGGTGCTATCAGCTATTTGAGGGCAAACAAGACCGTCCAATTTGGAGATGGGTCACAGAAGATGTGGAGACTTGGAGGATTACATAATGACTTTGGGAGAGGGGGAACATGTAACCCACTGCCCACAATTTGCTCACTCCAGAATACAATATGCCATTTTCAATAGCCACGTTTCTATTCCATCCCTCAAACTAGCAGCTTACATTTACCCAAAGCCTTAGTAGTTTTCAAAATGCAGCTTCAAAAAGGTAAGAGGGCAGTGCACTTGAGACACCAAGGGTGGTGGTGGCATAGCTAGGAAACACAAGGATCTTACATTAAGCAGAACCTAAAGCAGCAGGTAGATGTTTATTGACAAAGTCAACGACGTGAGATGCTGGATGTACTGCGTCATATTCGACGAAGAGGTGGCAAATATTCTCAGCATCGGATGGGCTCTTGGCAACAACACCAAAGATCCTGTGGCGAGAAACAGACAGGAAATGTATCCTGAAGAGATCGTTTTATAGTCATGGAAGAAGCAATGGCTCACATCTGTGTTTAGGCAGGATAGCGTGTCACTTTGTGGTTTAAGGATATATCCATCCACTTAGTTTACACAATATATTCTGCTCCTGCCAGGCACAGGAAGGTGCAAGCAGCCACAGAAGGGCCTTTCCTTTCTCTTTCCTTCTTTTGTCAAAAGGGAATCAACAGCTCAACTCTTCCTTGGAAGGAGACCGTATTCAATCTGACTTACCTGCCATCTTTCCTCCCACCGTTCATTAATTGGTTATATAATTTGTTTTAGAACTCCAGGAGGGAAGAAGCAAAGATCAGGTTCCAAATCCAAAATAAATGAAAAATATAAATAGTAAATGGGACAGAAGCTTTAGTCTTAGCACAAGCATTTGCCAGTTAGTCCTATTAAAATCATTGGATTTGCACTCAAGTAAACAGGACTAGGATGTGGGGATTAGTTTACCATTAAGGTATTTATTTTTACGGCTTTAAACAACGTGCCTCTTGTTGGCTTTTTTCCTTCTGATCCTTTACAAATCTGTTTGTCTGGGCACTGCCTGAAAGAAATATCCCTTGACCAATATCTAATGCTGCCATCACATCCTCTAGCCTTCATATATTCCAAGAGGACTTTGTCACTCGTCCCATTCATAGAACTCACCTTGAGGTTTTTGAAAATTTTTGCCACCTAATAAAGAAAAACAGACAAAAATGTTAGACTTTATATACCCCGGACTTATTTTTTGAATGGAACATTAAATAATCAAAATATATATTTTTCTGTTTGTTCAAACGAAGCTTTTAGTTCAAATCTTTAAAAAAATATATCATACTTTAATCAGTCCTTTATAAGATTTGCTTTTACAGAATTCTTGATCTTTCTTGAAAGTTGTGCTTTCAAAAATATTTTGGGAAGGATTAATAAAAATAGCATTTGTGCTCTGTATGTTCACTCACCTCTATTTTAGTGAATGTTTTGAACCTGTCCTCACAGCTTTGAGGCTATATTGTATTAAAATATGAATTCATATGTGCTTCGCTTTACTACTTTCAGCATTCAAGATGCTGTCATGGTTCAACATATTGCTCCCTCAAGTGACATCTGCTGCCTACAATGTTTGTGGAACAATACATCTATTTTGGATTTTAGTCTAAACCAGTGGTTCCCAACCTGTGGTCTGTGAACCATCAGTGATCCGCAAGAATGAAAATATGGTCCGCGGCCTCACCATTACTACACTGTTGCCTCGAAACCATGTGGTAACAAGCAATTGGTTTCGCAAAACCCTGTTATAGTTTTGAGGCAATGGGGATGTTGAAAGGGGAGAGACTGACCCACGAAAGATTACTACTACCACATCAGCTCTAAATTATGAAATATGGTTTTCTGTGGATGAGCAGATGGTGACTACTGGGTGGCATATGTTCTGTATCAGAAACTAGAGCTGGTGTGGTCTATCCAATGCAGTTTTTTGAATTAGCATCCCAAATAACCAACCAAATCTAAAGTTGACAAAAAAACTGATTCATAACCCTTTTGGTACTAATGTTGGAAAGTGGTCTATGGTCAAAGTGGTCCCTGGTAAAGTGGTCTCTGGTCAAAGTAGTCCCTGGTCAAAAAAGGTTGGGAATTACTGTATTAAAAAGGAAAATCTTAGAAAAGATACTACGGATCTTCAAAGACTAGATGGCAGTCCTACTACTCCCCCCCCCTTCCCCTTCCCCCCTTTTTTCTTCTTTTTTCTTTTAAACCTTATAAATCCATCTGGAGGGGCTAAACCTATCACGGGATATAATATGATACGCACACACATACACATATTTTCCCTTTCCTTTCTCTGTTCTGCTTCCTACTTTTCTATCTCCTCCACAATATTCCCCCTCTTTCCATGTAACTTTTATATCAATCAATAATTTAAAAAAGGTTGGGAATTACTGGTCTAAACTTTACAAAAATTACACTGGTCAATGAAAATTCAGATGCCTAGAATGTTAGCACTGCTTCTGGGTATATTTGACCTGCTGATGGTACCAGTTTTCTCCTATCAGATCTAGTTTTTGAGATACAGAACATATGCCATCTACCAGTCGGCATCTGCTCGCCCATAGAAAAGCATAATAACTATATCTTAGAAACTAGGGTTGATGCTTGTAGTTTGAATTTTGGTTGACTTTAAGCTTTTTTGACCTTTTCCTTTAAGCTATGTTGGGACATTGTGGGTGGGGGAAAGCCACTGAATTTTGAAATAGCTTTGACCTATGAGTTTAAAAATTGCCCAAATGTTAAATTTTGGAGGGAGAGGGGCTCCATGAACTTCCCATTGGGAGCCTCAAGGTCTGTATGTGGTGCATAGGTCACACTTTGCCCACCCCTAGGGTTTGAACATCTAGAGAAATGTACAAAATGGATTGTCTTTCATATTCTTTAGAGCTGGGGGTCTGGATTTTTAAGTTGGTGCAAGGCCTGTAACTATGCAGTTTGCCATGAAACGCAAACTGAAAAGATCCAGGCTCTATACATGGAAGCTGGATTATGACCAACATCAGGCAGCCCTCAAAAGCTTCTGGGAATCATCAGTGCCAAGAGTTTGGGTTGCTTCCCAAGCCTGGCTTTTAAAATCTGAAATGGCTGCCATTCATTCTCTCAGTTAATGTGAAGAATTCAGACATGTCTCTTGCCAAACACAACTGAAGTGCCATCCAGCATGGACGGTACACTGCTACTAAAGCATCTGGTGGGAAAGAGTGGTGACGTGCCACCATTTCCCGGTTGTAGTGTTAATGTTGCACAACATAGTCACTTCCTTCATTATTTTTAAATTCATGTCCTGTAGCAAATCATTTCAGTGGTGTGTTCCATTGCGAAGGCAAGAGTACAAAATTAAAACTGGAGTTTTAAAAAAGATTTTCCTGTGGGTACACAGCAGTACCAATACACATATATTTTTAAAATTTCCAACAAAAACAGGAAGTGACATTGGGAAATGAAAGAAACAATCATTTCTGGGAAGCAGATGAAGAATCTAAATCAACAGCAGCTGACTCCTTCAACCATTGAGACTAGGCCCAGAGACACCTTAAGAGTCTGAAAGACAGTGTTACCTAGTGGTTATAATGTTGGTTGGGGATGTGGGAGACTCAGGTTCTAATCCTGTCCAACCTACGTAACTCTTGATGTCTTTTATCTAGTTGCACTCTCATAATCTCAACTACATTGGAAGGTTGTATTGAGGATAACATGGGAAGCAGGGCAGCCATGATTGCAGATTCAAATGTAATAAACAAACAAAGAAAACGTATCTCATTGGATCAAGAAACATTGGAGACACAAGGAGCCAAACATGGAGAGTGCTTTTTACAGTTCTTCCTATGTCAAGTACTGTCTAGCCAACATCATAACGCCCCTCCTGCATTGCCATCTGTCAGTCTGTTGTTCTAGAGCAGTGGTTCTCAACCTGTGGGTCCTCAAGTGTTTTGGCCTACAACTCCCAGAAATCCAAGTTAGTTTACCAGCTGTTATGATTTCTGGGAGTTGAAGGCCAAAACATCTGGGGACCCACAGGTTGAGAACCACTGCTGTAGATGCTAACGTAATCAACAGTTAGTATGTTTATTTAAGGCTGAAGGTAATGAGACAAGCACTGTGGGTTTGCACTGGGAAATATAGCAGTGGCAACACAAAATTCACTATTTCACTTCCACTTGTGGCTGACTGCAAAAGAGCAATGACAATGATGTGAAAGTTGCCAGTGTATGAGTCCTGCCACTCCCGTGAACACATGCCTGTTTGTTTGCCACTAACCATGAAGTAACTATTTATTGCTCAGAAATATCAGAAAATATGTTTAGATGCAGTCAGATAACATGATGGCTTGCCAGAAAATAGTTGGGAGGTCCCCAAGGTTACAGTTGCAACCTGAGGCAAAGGAACTCTCATCCCATTCCATTCTGTGTCGAGATGTGAAGAGGATTAACAGTTGGCATTTATGCCAGTAATGGCAAAGTGGCATTGACTTCCAGTACAATGGAAGGCAGCAGGCTAGGTGTTTGGAGAGGGAAGATACAAGGCATTGCGGTGTCCAAAAGGGCCGAGGAAGAATAGCTTGAGGAAAAACCATTATTGGTTTGTTGTAAATTTTCCGGGCTGTATGGCCATGTTCCAGAAACATTCTCTCCTGATGTTTTGCCTGCATCTATGGCAGGCATCCTCAGAGATTGTGACCACACAACCTCTGAGGATCCTGCCAGAGATGCAGGTGAAATATCAGGAGAGAATGTTTCTGGAACATGGCCATGCAGCCCAGAAAACTAACAACAACCTAGTTATTCTGGCCATGAAAGCCCTCAACAATACATAAAACCACCACTGTCTTCCTGTATCTACAATCTGAGGTCGTTACCCCACTCTAACTAATGGTAAAGTTAGTCTTGGTACTTTTTATTTTGGAAGTAATAATCCAGCAATCAATGTCATTCAGCCTCTGATGACTAAGAATATGAGAGCTGAGAAATTCCAAAAATGACATATAGGGGAACTGATTGTGTGGAAATGAAACTGTGGGAAAACATGGAAACTTTTATATGTGGCTGCTCATTCATACTAGTTGTCAGGTCTGTCCTAAACATTATCTTGGACTTACTTTCGGTTTTCAGGATCCATGTTGCAAAAGCTGATGGTAGCCAGTGGATAGTGCCGCCTGAAAAACACCCTGTAGGGAACATTTTAAACTGTTGTCAAAATGTGCTCGCAAGTACATCATCATTCCATCCATGCAATCACTCCATGAAAGATCATTATTTAACAGTACAATACGACACAGTTTTGTCCTGAAGGTGCCACAACACTTCTTTTTTCTCTCGTTTATAGTAGTGAGTGGAAAAGGTGGTTTGTAGACCATATGAAGGCTCTGAATTTCCCCAACAGACCCCAAAGCCAATTTAATAAAGTACCCAACTTGACTGGAATTTGGGAAATCCAAGCCCCATGGTCTAGCTATTTTGTACTTCCTTCCTTTTATGTTTGACATGTATACCTTCTTCTAAATCACAGGTCATTGTGGAAATAAAGTGTAGAACACGAGGGTAGTATCCTCCACCTTTGAGTCAATAGATCAAAGATCAGTTATAAAGGTATCTAATAAAATAATAAATGTCCATATCAACTTAGAAGTCAACCCCATTGAATTTAAAAAGGTTACTCCCAATCATTGCTACTACAGTCTTTTTTGTTGTTGCAACCTTAATATGTACAGTCCGATCACCCGAGAGACTAAACATTTATTATGCATTCTAGAGTTACAAAACAAACAATGTGCACAGTTACAACCAGTTTATGGCTATGAGTAATTTCAGAAGCCACTGTTTGAAGAGCTATTGCAGTGTAAAAGGATATGACAGGAAGTATGAATGCCAGGCTGTATTTCAGAGGAAAGAACTGGCAAACCACCTTTGAGTTTTCCTTGGCTAAGCAAACCCTATCAAATTCATGAAGTCGCCATAAGTCAACAGTTGACTTGAAGGTACACCCACCCACCTGCTGTCACTTGAGCAATGTGTAGTTGTGTAGCCTTGAATTGTGATTGTCAGGACAGGCATGCTACACATACAGCGTATGTCCCTTTTCACCTGCATACATTCAAAGGTATGTCATCATTCTGACCATCCCACCATTTCAATAGAGTTCCCAATGTGTCCCAGCTTAGCTTCCTTACTTTCTCTGGATGTCCGTCAGGGTTATTCCTTGCTCAGTAACTTTGAAGTGGACAATGGTGGGTGTGGGCAGAGTCTCCTGCTTGAAAGTGGAGGACACGGCTTTCTGAACTGCTGCTTTGCCAGTAAGAGTCTCCATGTTCACTGAGTGCAGGTACAAGAGGTTGCATACTGCAAGGCCAAAGGGTAAGAAAATAAATAAATGAATAAATACATACATAAACAAAGACAGACAGATGGACACTGATCCATCTATGCTTCAATCCATCCACTTAGTTACTATAACTGCCGATGTCGTCCAGTGGTGTAAGTCATTCAGGGCCAGATCTACCATTAGACAGAAAGAGGCTACTTCCACCTTGATCAATAGAGTCTAGGGTTTCATGGATGAGCAGTGAATTATTAGCTATTTACAGGTATGCCTCATTTGAAATAGTTTCTGACAGTTCCTTTTCATAAATTCATTTTATACATGGCCAAATTCTGCCCCTTTCCTCTTGTCTTCAATCCAGCTGGACAATTCTGTAGCAAAATCAGAACTAGGGGCACAGTGAAGGAGAGCTGGAGAAACAGACTCTCAGCATGGTACTGTAGCAGTGTATTTGCAGTAAACAGTGACATAAAGCTTGAGCCGAGAAGAAACAGGATGCTACTCTAGACAATCCTAACATTGCTGTGTGTGTCTGCCTACATCAGACAAGATAAACAGCAGCTCTGTCCAGAATCCCTTCTAGATCATGTATGAATAGCAAAACTCATAAAGGGGGAGAGTATCACCAGGTAAAACTTTGTATAAAAAACTAATTGATCTAGACCAGTGGTTCTCAACCTGGGGTCCCCAGATGTTTTTGGCCTACAACTCCCAGAAATCCCAGCCAGTTTACCAGCTGTTAGGATTTCTGGGAGTTGAAGGCCAAAAACATCTGGGGACCCCAGGTTGAGAACCACTGATCTATACATTTGTCCAGCAGGAGAAAAATCATAGGAAGCGTGGAAGCAGAAGAAAGGAAAAATCATGTCTTTACGCATTTTGGAAGATGCGTTAATTGGTTTCTAGAGGTTCATTAAAAAAAAAAACCCTTGGAAGGCTTTCCTGACCTGTTTATTTCATTTAACATGTGCATGTTGTTAATAATAAATAAAATGTTTTCTGAAATTTGGAAATGCTTTCCTTTCTTGTAGTGCAGGAAAATTATCCATACTCTCCACATTATTTCTGCTTCTCATATCAATCTTTTTTGTTAAACAAACTATCCCCAGGAACACATCTGTTTTGTTAACTGAAGTATACCTGTATTTTGTTGTCCTTGTATTTTTACCACCAGAAAGAAGAAGTGTTGTTCAGTTTTCTGCCTCAGATAGCAAAGTATCTTGGTTGGTTTTGGGAACTATACGAGTTATATTATATTATATTAGTACAGTTATACTCGTACAATTTAGCTTGGATGGGTAAGATGAGGGGTGGCTTTGCTCTCCTATTATTTATTTATTTTACTATGTTTATATTGATTTATTTACTATATTTATGGCAGCAAAATATCTTACTGATGAAAATGAATCTTCCCTCCCCCTTCAAACTTTATAGTGTGAGTAAATTGGTATTCTCAACCTCAAGTAGCAAACAAACCAGGAATAGAAATACAGTAGGTCTTCCCTCTTTACAGTTGACTTTTATGGATTAAAATGTTCTCTCTAAGAATCTTTAGGTCCTCCGGTGTGATTTTATGCTCAATTTCTGGTGGAAGTTGATCATAAAGTTGTGCTGGAGGGTCTAGAAATTCCTAGTGATGTGTTGTTTTAGGTAAAAAGTAGTAGTTTTTTGAATTCACATTTTCTCCACTTTCACAGGAATCCTGTGCCCTTAACCTCAACAAATGTGGAGGTTTGACTATACATTTTTGCACTGAAGTGATACAACATTAAGATAAACAAAATAGAATCAAATGTTAAAAGCTAATGTTAAAGCATGCTCAAAAAGGACCCTCATTCTCCCTAATCCACATTTGACAGAATGGGTCTTGAATTGCACTGCAGATTTGAAAAAGGCATCACATTGAAAAAGCCATCACAAGGGAACTGGGCTGTAATTAGATCTTCCAGATCTCTGGATCTGGACCCTCAGGTCTTCAGACACACCTGATTTGATTGGATTTTTTAATGATTTTGAGCAAGAAAGCTGCTACATTGAGATCTTAGAAATGGGAACAGCTAGGACTACAAGGATTTTTTTTTATCAATTCTTATGAGAATTCATGTTAGGAGACATCATAAAAGAGTTTGCGCCATTCATGAAACCCCACAAAACCTTCCACAAGCCACTTGCTATGCTCCTTGAAGCATTCTGTGATTTATAGCCAAAAATAAATACATTCCCCCAGATTATGCATAATACACTCACGGAAGCGAAGACTGTTCTTTGGTGAGTAGAGAGAAATATATCAATCAGGTACAGTGTGCTATAGTTTGAATGGGGGCAAAATGAAGTTTCTTCACAGTAAGAACATATCAAAATGACATTGGAACTGAACAACAGATGTGCATTTGTAACATTAACGCCTAGTAGTAATCCTTGAATAAATATGAATTTCTCCTATAACACTCACCAGCAGCCTTCTGTGAAACTGGAAGAGTGGCTTCTGTGTCTGCTACAGATTTCTCTTCACCTCCAATAAAATCTGGAATAGAAGTGAAAGGAAAACAACTAGGAAGACACAGGTGACTGAAGAGCAGAGCATGCTAACTACAACACACAGGCAAAATTTTATCATTCGAGAACTTATGACTGCCATTTATATTACAGTTCTTGAAATCACACAACCAACATGACCACTAGCAATATTTTGAGGGATTCTGGGAATTGTAGTTTGAAAAAGTAATTTTCCAAGCTCTGCAATCCTAATACACAGAGAAGACATCTCCTTTTGTTAGGCTACATAGAGGGGAAAAGAGAAAGAAACAGAGAAGGAGAAAATAATAGGTTTCTTCTTCTGAGTGTATTGACAGTAAAATTTACTGGGATTCAAATGTCGATCCAGGTCGTGCTTCAGGTGGTATTTGCATCAGTCACTCATTTCTCCTCAAACACAATTTAATGTATTATTCTTAAGCACGGAAGAACTAGATAATATAGAAACAGATTATAAGTGAACTTGCCCATGGGAACCTTCCTAGATGCTAAGATAGGCCTGAAGAGTTTCTGATCTATCTTCTCTCATTGATCAGGTTCTCAGATGATAGAATATTACTCATTCCTTTATCTATCTCAGTGTTTCTCAACCTGGGGGTCAGGACCCCTGGGGGGGTTGCGAGAGGGTGTCCGAGGGGTCACCAAAGACCATCAGAAAACACAGTATTTTCTCTTGGTCATCTGGGTTACATTTGGAAAGTTAGGTCCAATGCTATTGTTGGTGGGGTTCAGAATGCTCTTTGATTGTAAGTGAACTATAAATCCCAGCAACTACAACTCCCAAAGCCCAGGTCTATTTCCCCCAAACTCCACTAGTGTTCACATTTGGGCATACTGAGTATTTGTGCCAAATTTGGTCCTGATCCATCATTGCTTGAGTCCACAGATGTAAGTGAACTACAACTCCCAAACTCAAGATCCATGCCCACCAAACCCTGCTAGTGTTTTATGTTGGTCATGGGAGTCCTGTGTGCCAAGATTGGTTCAGTTCCATCATTGGTGGAAATCAAAATGCTCTTTGATTGTAGATGAACTATACATCCCAGAAAGTACAACTCTCAAATTATAAAACCAGTCCCTCCCCCAACCCCACTAGTATCCAGATTTGGGCATATTGGGTATTTGTGCCAAATTTGGTCCAGTGAATGAAAATACATCCTGCTGCTTATTGGATATTTACATTACGATTCATAACAGTAGCAAAATTACATTTATGAAGTAATAATGAAAATAATTTTATGGTTGGGGGTCACCACAACATGAGGAACTGTGTTAAGGGGTCACGGCATTAGGAAAGTTGAGAAACACTGATCTATCTTCTCTCATTGATCATGTTCTCAGATGACAGAATATTTCTCGTTCCTTCTAGCCATGGGCTTAACAATACTTAGAGGCCAGAAAGCAATTCTTTTTTTTTTCCTGGCCTTTTCATCTCCTCAAATGCACACCCAACAACCATCAACTCCTTCGAACATTCTCCTCCATCTCCTCTACTTATTGTGAGGTCCTATTAATTCTGTCGAATAGTCCCACCACTCTCTCCATTTTAAGTGGAGATTGTCTGTTTCCAGTGCACTGATAATACCACATTTAGGTAGAGTAAACAATTGGGTTAGTGATTTGAGCATTGGACCATGACTCTGGAATCCCTGCTCAGCCATGGAAACTCGCTGGATGACCTTAAGCAAGTCACACTTTCTCAACCTTAGAGCGAGACAAAGGTAAAGGCCTCTCTTCACAAATCAGCCTTGTGATAGGTTTGCCTTAGGCTTGCCATACATCAGCTATGACTTGAAGGCACGCAACAATAGAAATTTACCTTGATTTGGGATGACCAGTTTACAGGGTAATGCCAAAGGCATAATAGTGTGTTGATATACAAAGGCTGAAAGACTTCCTGCAGAAAAGAGACAGAGAAAGTCATTGGTACGGTGTGTTCTTGAAACCTCTGCATTCCTCTATGTCTGCCCAAACAATTTTCATGCAAACTGCCAGTGATAAATTTCTTTATTTATTTGTACAATAATGCCAATTATTTCTTTTTCATCTTCTGGGAAACTGATGCAGAATTTCAATTAGGGGGTTCTTTGGAGGAGGATTCTGACCGTTTTGGGGTATGTGTGGGTTACCATTATTTACGATGCATCTCTGAGCAGAAGAGGAAGGATGTGTACCCATTTCTTTGAGGCTCAGCTGCCTAACCTCATTGTGTTGTTGGCCTCACATATTTTCTGGGTTTGGACCAAGGATAAGAAAGCGTTCCCCTTGAGGTTGATGTAGGTCCAAAGCACATTTTAATGCTCCTAACACCCTGCCATTTTACAGTGTATGTGTGTGTGTGTGTGTGTATGTATGTGTGTGTATACACACACACACATACATATGCATACATATCTCAGGCCCCTTCCACACAGCTGAATAAAATCCCATTTGCTTTGAACTAGACTATATGGCAGTGTGGACTCAGATAACCCAATTCAAAGCGGATATTTCGGGATTTTCTGCCTTGATATTCTAGGGTTATGTGACTGTGTGGAATTGCCTTCAATCATCCTAAATGCACTATAATTAATGGCAAAAAGAATGAAATGTCAACGAGAAAGTCCATTATCAGTTTCACAGTCAATTGAGTTCCTTCTTGTTCTATATTACTTATCAGGGTCATAGACATTATCTTATTAGAATAAAATTAAGTGCATTGCAGTTTCATTTACACATATAAATATCAATCTAATGATACTTTTCCAAGTATGAGTGAGGGAATTTATCTGTTAATGATAATGAATATAATAATGCTTAATGAAGAATTATTTTCAATTGTTTTTATCTTATATTAACTATTTAGGAATATGTAGCTAGTTGTGGCAAGACAATTTTCATGGAGACTGAAATTGAGAGAGGAGAAGGGTTTGGGCCCTATATGAGTGATTTCTGAGGAAAAAGGGTGGACAATTAAAAACCGTGAAGCTTTCCAAATAGCAAATGAACCTGAAATACAATATTTTTGACATGCAAACTAGACAAAACAATGTCACAGATTTAGCCTCTCAGATTTAAAACTAACTAGAATGGAAAGAAAAAGAAAAACTATCTTACCGAAATATGGTTCTTCATCAGCCCCTTTAAGATGCACTCCACGGGCAGAGGACTCAATGAGAAAATGCCTGATGAGATCCCAGCTTTTTTCACCTTGAAAAGCAAAACCATGCGTTGTGAAATGGGTTTGAAATTGAACTTTTGGAAACACAAAACAAAAAAGAGTTACACCTGATTTAGTGCAAAATTCAGATTTGAATTGGCCAGATCTTGACCATAGAATTGTGTCGGAGGACCTATAAATGCTTAGATAATTTCTAAGTCCTCCAACATGACACTTTAATCAATTTCTGGTGGAAACTGATCTAGAGATTGAACATATTAATCAAATCCTCAAAACCTGCAAAAGTTAAATCAGCAAATACAGTATTCTCAAATGTTACACCAGAACATGTTGGAACGGATTAATAGCATTTCAATGGGAAATTTGCTTTGAGATAAGAGCATTTTAACTTAAGAGCTCAATCACAAAACAAATTAAACTCTTAAGTCAATGTACTTAATAAATGATAGATATCTTTGGTAGTTTCCAGGAATTATTTGTATGTCACGAGGAAAGGGCTAGTAGTCAATGAGAAATAAAAGAAATAATTACAGGATGCTGTTGCTCAAAGTGTATGGGAAATCTGCCTGGAGTCTCTTTGTATCAATGATGGCTGACTCAATGATGGTTGAGTCATTCAACCACTACTTACGTTGAGACTCTAAAGAATCATACAGCCTGAAGGCATGCCACCCGGTGCTTCTCTGCATTAGTCACTGATCTGGATGTGAATGAGTTGCTCCAAACTTGTTTTATTAAGATGTCGGGGTAGAAAGAATATTAGTTTCTCTTTGTTTCCCAGCTCATTGGTGGCTTTTTCAACAGTTGGGAAGCCCCAGGAAGAAAAGAGTATAATTCACTTTTGAGGAAGTCTTCTGGGGTACTAATACATGTTTCGAGTCACCTCCAGGCTGAGAGGGGCGGTATATAAATACGGTAAATAAATAAATAAATTTTCCCATTTGTAATACATTTTCTCTAGACAGAAAAAAATGGTTTCACCACATATATTTCTGTTCAAAAATATGTTTCTCTACACAGAAAAACCATGTTCATTGATGCACAGAATTACTTCCCAGAAAACTTTACAAAAAGCTAAGAGGTGGACAGAAATTTTCATTTTCCTCTGGAAACAGGGAAAAATGTCCTTGCATGCAAGGCCAAGAAGCATGAAGATTTATATCCCTACAGAAATATGTAGGGAGTGGGATCTTTTGAGCAACTAAATAATAACTTTTTGATTTTAGGATTAAAATGTGTCTTCCTCCAATTTGAATTTTTTAAAGTGTCTTCCAACTACTCGGTGGTTGGGAAAAGTCCAGAGCATTCTGATCTACTTCCATGTTCATCCTATCTGTTTTATGTCTCATCAATATAGAGACTAGGAAACTTGAGACAAATTGTCTTTATGGTTTGATTTCCAACATGTCTTGGAAAATAAATGGTTTGACCAAGTTAGCTTCCTGTTCACACAAAAGGTTTTCTTTGTACCTGGTTTGCTACCACAGACTTTCATTGCTAAGCCAAATGACCCACGGTAAGACGTACTATCCCTCATGATGAAAGAACCTGGGGGTGCATCCATCAGCAGTTGGACAGCTGTGTAAAAACACACAATAAACAAAAGATCACAATAAGGAAGAAATAGGGCGTCTTATAAAGAATAGCTACGAAAGTAATAATATTTGTTGATTTAATTTCATATCAATTTATTCATTGCCACTATCGTGTCAAATTCAATGGCCACCACTGAATACTGGAGGGAGCAGATAAATGAATTGTCATACCCTGCTGTAAGATATTCTATTATTCCCCAGTTTGCAGA
This sequence comes from Anolis sagrei, assembly GCF_037176765.1. Classification (NCBI taxonomy): domain Eukaryota; kingdom Metazoa; phylum Chordata; class Lepidosauria; order Squamata; family Anolidae; genus Anolis; species Anolis sagrei. Next base: position 39,452,587 of record NC_090026.1, on the reverse strand, counting down.
AATGAAAGGATTGCAAAAAGAGAGACTTTCCTAATCTTGCCAATTCACAGCAGAAGAACCAGAGAATTATACTATACCATACAGGATCTTCGATATGTTGAGAGGAATTATTTGTTTGAACAGTAGGCCCTGACAAGAAAACAGATATACCCAAGAATAGTACCTATATTTATTTTAGGAGCAGGCAATCTTTCACTCTTCGAATCTGTTGAAGTTCAACTCTTAGAAGTTTCAGCTAGGCTGGCCAATGATAAGACATTATGGGAAGGTGAGTCCAAATCATCTTGAAGGCCAAAGAATCCCCAGCAGTACAAACTTTGCCAGCACTAGTTGTCCTTTTCCGAACTGGCTCCTATGCATGGAAAGCCAAGCGTCTCTTCCAAGTGACATATATTTTATCTTGGCTGCATGCTGGATAACTGCCTTCTGGTTAGTCTTTGCAGCCAACTCATCTACCCAAAACCCTTGCTTTCTGTATCCTTTGTGGGAACCCCATCAGAATAGTAGATGGGTTTTCTTGTGGTTCTTTGAGAAGTAGCAGTGATTGAGTCCTTCCTAAAAGTGATGAAAATGCTCTTTGCTACTCTTCCACAGTCATCTTTCCTCATGGAAGGACCAACCCAATGGTAACTGCCATGTTGCTTTATAGGACCAAGATGAGCACCATTAACTTGCCTTCCTAGTAAATTTTTTGGTTGAAAGTGAAGCTGAAGATCAACCAGCTGCCCGATGTGCCCCCACAGAAGACCTGTAGGCCTTGTTATTAGCCCCATCATGCTGGACACTGATTATGGTTTGACGTCATCTTGTTACCAAACTGCAGTTTGAATATGCTAACATTTCATGAATGGAAAACAAGAGCATATCCTCTCCCCAGTACCTAGAACCAAAGTTCATGCAGCTCATTCATTCGAGAAGAAACTACTGTGTTCTAAGCACTCTGGCTAAGCATGTTAGGTATGATACATTAGATACCTATGTTAGATTGACTGCTCCCACCCTTCCTTCTCATTGGCCCTTGTGCTTTATTTTACCTTGCTCTCGTGTGATGCTTGGTTTAAACCAATATTTGGAGGTGTCCATCACAAACTTCATGGCTGTTTGGGCTTCTTTGGAATAGCCTGCAGAAGGGAATAGGATATAATATAATCAAATATGTTACCAAGAAAGATCATGAGAAGAATTTGAGAAATTTTTGAGAAGATTGTTTTCTTTATTGAAATAATTTGTTTAACCAAGTTTTGAAAGTTAGTTTTAAAATATAGCAGACCCTCTACCTTTGTAAGATTTGCAGGTGCAGGACTCATTTGAAAGTAAAAAAAAAAAACAAAACCATAGGGGCAGGGGAGGAGGCATTATCTTTTTTTAATATGGAAGAACTTCAAAACTTTGTCCTTCAGCATGACTCTGTGTCCAAATATACAATACAATATATTCTATGTACATATAACTTGTAAGCCACTCTGAGTCCCCTTTAGGGTGAGAAGGGTGGGATATAAATGTCGTAAATAAATAAATAACATTGGTTGGAAGCTAAACATAAAGTCTCCTTGGTTGAATTAGAGATCTCTAAGTTGCATCTACACTTTTGTATTAATGTGCTTTGATATATAGCAGTTAAAGTGGTAACTTGAATTAAATCGACAATGGATTGGCTATTGGGATGACTTACTATCCAAAGATGAAGAGGAGGAGAGAGAACTCTCTGAAGAGGATTTGTTAGAACGATTGATGCTTGAAAACGTGCCAGAACTAGGCTGTGTCATCTTCAGTTTGAAAGAACCTCCGTGAATCTTGCAAGATCTGGGAGATATCTCACTATCGTCTGGACGACCATTGATGAGCACAATTGGGATGGTGGGAGAGGAGTTTGCAGTGGGTGAAGGAGAACAACCATTAACCTGTCCCTTTTGATATAGCTGTGGTAAGGAAGAATTTCCTTTCTGGGAACTAGAGGAGCCAGAGTAGTAACAACTTGAGCCAATGGAGCCAACAGGAGACCCACAGAGGGAGCCAACAGAGGAAGGGCTTCCTGTTGACCTGATCCGAGGACCGTCTGGTTCATTGCTGGAAAGTGACTGTGTGCTGCTGCAAAGGAGAAAGTAGATATAGCAGAATTAAGGGAAATTAATACATTACTACTTTGGTTATTATTACTAAATATTCATATAACAATACACACTCACATAGTACTAAATATTTTCATACAGGGTCAGCCTCAATGATTCAATAATTCTGTTTAGATAACATTTATATATCAAACTAGCCATACCCTGCCATGCTTTGCTGTGGCCCAGTCTGTGTATATGTGTTTTGTGTGTATATATATTGTTTATATGTGTGTGTATATTTGTGTATATGTGTGTGTTTGTGTATGTATGTGGTTTTGCGCATGCGTTGTAATGTATTTTTATTATTTGTTTTTTAAAGTCTCTTCTGCTGTGTTTTTTTTTGTGTTTTTCTGAGTAATAGTCACTCATCGGCCTGATAGGTGTATTGTGCCCAAATTTGGTGTCAATTCGTACTGTGGTTTTTGAGTTATGTTACTCCTACAAACAAACATTACATTTTTATTTATATAGCTTAGATGCTGTCCAAATAATGCAAAGTGAGGAAGACGATTCTTGTGCCATCTGGTTCAACACCCAGAATCCCCAAAGTAACCTGAAAGCCATAAACCTTCCTTTTGGTATACAACAGACTCCCTCCACTTTTACAGGGCTTAGGGATGCAGGACCCTCTGAAACTAGAAAAATATATATAAATAAAAAGTATATTTTTTTTGTCTAGAGAACACCTCTCAGAGGGCCTTACACACAGCCCTATATCCCAGAATATCAAGGGAGAAAATCCCACATTTATCCGAATGTGGACTCAGATAACCCAGTTCAAAGCAGATATTGTGGGATTTTTCTGCCTTGATATTCTGGGATATAGGCTGTGTGGAAGGACCCTAAGAATTTCTAAATTCTCCAGCATGACTCTGTAGTCACCCAGAAAGTGTCCATAGACTTGTGCTGGAAGACTTACAAATTCCTAGAAAAGTATTTCTGCTAGGAATCTCTAGGTCCTCCAGTGCAATAGAGTCATGCTAGATGAACTAAAGATTCCTAGAGAGAACATATCAATCAAATCCACAAAATTAGATTTGCAAATGTGGAGGGCCAACTGTACTCCCTTTGATTTCGAAGAGGAAGGAATAAAAACAGGTGGGTTTCCTCTGAAGATTGACAATCCCCCCCCTCCTGTTTGCAATTATTTTTTCTATTGTAATTCCACATGAGCTATCTATATCCGGTACCTTTGTGGAATAAGCAGGATTGACATTTGGAATTTCCCCAATTTTTGTTATGTAAAAGTGATGATGAATTATTTAGTCATAGTGATGGGTAAAGGGAGCTTAAACATCTTTATGAGTACTTAAGTGTGTGGCAAGCAGCAGCTAATGAAATTGGTACCTTGCCATTTTTCCACAGACAAGGAATGGGAATAGTCACAGCCTTGTGACACCTCTTTTTTCCTGTGGCATTACCATCTTCCTTCCACCACTATTCCATCACTGACCCATCTGAGGAGTCCTTGGCAAGATCTCCTCGGGGGATAATTGCTCTGCTATGTTCTTCCATTCACCCCTCCATTTTCTCCCTAACTTGTCATGGTTTGTGTAAAACCTACACAGAAACAGGAAACTAGGAGAGCTCTGAGGTTTGCAGAACCATTAAAAATATCAGCTGGATCTCCTTCTCTTCTCTGAGTTGTGAAGGCACTTTTCATGACATTGTCAAAAGTGCCAAG